>NC_080432.1:64884585-65191684 GCF_028018845.1 Melospiza georgiana | reverse complement strand
GAAAGAAATTACTCTTCATTACATGTGTGCTAAGCCTAGCAATAAAAATGATAACCCAAAATTTCTAACAAGTACCCATCATTATAATGATCATTAGAGTTGCATAGTTATGCACTGCTAGCAATAAGTATTTTTGTGGCTTTCCAGGAACTTGCTCCTCATGCAAGTGTTTTGCCATATGTTAGTGCACCATGCTTAATGATGTCTGGAACAATGAAGCATAGTGCAGTACAATAATAATGCTAAGTTCTCTTACAGATCAACCTCACATTAATTTTAAAAGAAACTTTAGCCATTTAGGGACTGCAGAATTAAGCTAACTATTTAATGAGCTTTGTTCCAAAGTCTGTCCTGATATCATCAGCAATTCTGGTTTATGGTTGAGGATGCAAATAAATACAAAGCAAATATTTTTCCAGAGCCATTAAAAATAGTAGGTAAGAATAAAAAAATACAGCTGCGGGGAAATAAGGTGATTTTTTAACAAAGTATATTTTATCAGATTTTCTCAGCTTTCATGCTACTGCAATGATCATGAAGTTATATGAATTACTTAAAAATGTCATTTTGAAAGCTAAATTAACTTCAGTAGTACATTGCTTACCAATTTTTTCCTCATTATAAGGCATTACATTTGCTGCTGTCCATTGCAATGGTGATCATCGCTGCTTGTGATTAAACATATATTGTAAGTAATTCATTGAAACATAAGCCTTAGGTAAGACATTCTGGAATACTGTAAATATTGTATAAAGTGTATGATTTTACTCTCCAATGCCTTGGTGGACAATTTAAGAAGTGAGGCAGGGAATTTAATTTCATTTATAAAAGTACAATGTGCAAGAAATCGTCATTGTGTTCTCATGACCCAAGTGGTGCTTACATTTTTGTGGGGGATGCGGAAGGAATTAATCAAATGTAAAACCCAGTCAGGATATGAGTGCTGAATAAATATAGACCATGGAAGTGGTGGTATGACATCATTGCTAGTGACATCTTGCATCACAAAAACTGAAGTCTAAATAGGAACAGCAATTTCTCATCTTGCTTTCAGATGACATCAAAGGTCCATGGGAAATTTGTTTTCATGAACATGTTCTTCGCTGATGGCAGTAGTAAAAACATCTCTTTGTCTAGAAAAGGCAAATAAGCACTTTTTTAAAGTACTGAATATCCTTGAGTTTTTTAATTTAAAACTTCTTCAACATATGCTTTGCATTTTGATGCACTGTAGACTTCAAAATCATTACATCACATCTTTTCATGCTTTCCTTACAGTGCTGTCACTCAGCCTTCCCTCCCTGCCCCTTTGCTTGCATCCAACTGCAGCTGAGACCACAGCTCCAACATCAAGCATGAGGCAAAGCCTTCACTGGGACTCTATGGCCATCATAGAATGTGAAAGATGTTCACAGGACACTCAGTTTGTAAGTGAAAGTCTGAATATTACCTCAGCTCCCTGGCAGTCATTCCATTGGAGTGGATTTTCAGGACAAGGCCTAGAGGAATAGAAGTGACAATGGTAGGGCAGAGTGAGAAGAAAGCATGGACAAGACTGCTGACAGCAGCAGCAGCAGCAGCAGAGAACATCTCTGTCCCTCCTCATTCCCTGTCAATCCTCAACTCTCTGTGCTGAAAACAAACCGGTGGTCATGAGCGGAGCTGCAACTCATGACAGTAGCCAGAGACCAAGAGAAGGCAAATGGAGCAAGGGAACAGATTTGAGAGAAAGAAAAAAGGACAGAGGCAGTGACACATGAACCACTTTGATAGGTTGGATGGAGCGGCTGTGGATCAGATACAGGACCCTCAAACTTCCCAGCCCTGACCAACAGGAAAATAGCTCACATGGAAGCTGAATTCAGATGAAGCAAAATGGTCTTCACCTTGTCCAAGCCAAGAGAACCTTGAAGCACAGCCCCATGTTTCCCATGTGCTTTAACTGCCAAACTGAATTTGCCTGCAGTATACCCATTGCCAGAATTAGCTTTTTGTGGGTCCCAGGAGACCTAATTGGGTGCCAGCAAGCTCAATAGACCAAGGCTTTGGGAGCATTGCATTGCCCAGAGGCAGACATTTAGAGGCTGTGGTGGTAACAGGCAAAAGCTAAGAAAATGTAACATGACAGACTGAGCCTCTGCTTTTTCCCTATGTGTCTCACGTGTGCTCACTGCTACCTGCAAGTACTTCTTTTCCCAGAGGCAACTGAAAAAGATTTTTAATGGACTGTTTAGCATTTTCCTGCACAAAAATGGAGGTATCCCTGATTTTCTCTTATCTAAATTTTTTACTTTATATTTTTTTATTAACTCTAAAAACACACCATAGAAGAATACAGTAACATTTAGGATTCTAAGTCACTAAGCAGGGTTTGGTCCTTCAAATCAGCTAAATGCTGTTATGCAGTCTATCCTAACCCTTCCTTTCCCTTCTCCAATGGAGTTTACTTCTCTTTTATGTGCAATGGGTAACAGAAATGGCACAAATATATCTCCCTCCTGTCTATTTTTCTCATTTTCTTCAAGTTGGGTCCCTCAGTGTTTGAAATTTTTTTCAGGAGTAGAATTTTTCATGATGTATGTTGAACACATAGCAAACATATCTATAGCCCTAGATTGAACTGTGGGGCATCAAAAAGAAGGATTTACTATCAAAGGGCCTAAAGCTGTTATTATTATTGCCATTTTGGTGAAAGAGAAGCTCTGCTTGTGCAAGTGTTTAAATTGACCAAGCAATTACTTTTAATGCCTTTATTCCTGTGCCTCTCTCAAAAGTACTTGCTGGAGACTGGTAGTTTCATTTCACTCAAATAAGCACCAGTTCCTTCAGGGAAAAGACTGGCTCTAGGCAGATGCTCTGCTTAGCCAACTTCCTTTCTTTGGAGGGAAAAGAAAAAGATGTCAACACAAACACAAGTCTGTGATTGATGAGATGTTTTAGGGCATGGGGGAATATTTCCAAACTTAATATGTTTTTCCCTTTAATGATGAAGAAAATAGGTGGATCCTGAAAGCTTATTTAACTTACATAAACTTACTTATTTGTTGGCCTGCTAAAGACTAGACCTTGGCAAAGGATAAAGCAAATTAAAAAAAATATTTCTTCTGTTGAGTTAGGGATATTTTACTTTTAACTTAGTTTTCAAAAGGCCTTATTTGCATTAGTATAGAGATGGCCTTATAAATATGAAAAAGTGTTTGGGTAAGGAGTCCTTGAACATAGTGCTTTTGGGGTTTTTTTGACTAGTTAGTCTAGCACAAAACTGACAGTTCCTGTGGGCAATGACAGCTCGGAGACTGGTGGTCACCACAACTCAGTGGTGCCAGCGACCAACATCTTGTGTATTTTCTTAGAAAATCAGGTATAATTTTCTAAGAACAACTGAGCACTTTAACCAATCATGAGTGATGGTTTTAGGGGATAGGTCTCTCCTGTTAGACTTGTTTCCTTGTGATTAGTAAGGTTCATTAGAAAATGGATTTGAACCTTGACAGCTGTCACTCATGTCAATTCAGATTTGTATAGATGAATTTATAACCTTGTCATAGAAAATACACATTTTCCCTTAGAATTTACATTTGGACAGAAGGAAAAAGGAAAGGATTTTATGTCATCCTAATACTGGTCTTTCTCATGTAGAGAATCCTCTGAAGTCTTTCTCAGAGGACTTTCCCAATTCTTAATAAACTACCTCCTTTTCCAGGTATTTGACTTATTTATTTGATCATCCCTTAGGAAAATATTATTTTTAGGAATTTTTTCCATTTGATTTGCTAAAACATTACAGCTGAAAAATTATTGGGGTTTTGCCTAACCTTTTGTGTTTAAAACCTCATTCAAATGGAAATATTTTTGAAGGATCTAAAAATTATTTCTCTACTGTATTTCCTGTCTGGGTTTTGATTTTATCTATGTTCTCTTTTTAATGTTGCAATAATTCTTATAGTACAGTATATTTCATTGGGAAGAAGAAAAAGAATAAAAAAATATTTTCTTTGCTCTGCATGTCTAGTGAATGATCTTGATTTTCATCTTTCTCATTTTTATCTCACTTATAGGCCTGTAAGGTTTCCTCTTTTTCATGACAGGAAAGTGTCCTAAAAGGGCACATAAGGGATGCTGCCTTGGCTCATGGCAGTTACACGAAGGAGAAGGAATGAGGAGGGACGATGCTACCAGGAGCACCTGTGATGAGCAGAGCTCCTAATTTGTGCTATAACTCTTAGAACACTCTGGGCAAGTGATCTTTCAGCTGCTGAGTCTGTGCTCCAAACAGTTTCTTTGAGAACAGGCAATGTTCAGTTAAAGCCTGAGGATCCCAAAGTGGATGGATTGTCTGAGAGTGCTTGATGTGTGAGACATGACAGGTCACATGCTACTTCCAGTCAAGCCCTGGATCATTGTGTTTGACTTCCAGCTTATTGCCTGGAGTATCTTTGACTAACAGGAGAATAATTTCCTCATAACCACATGTGCCATCATTGGGAATTGGATTTCCTGTTCTGCCAGTAACACCTTGCAGTCCCACCTTAGAAAAGATTGGTTTTATACTTAAGTGTCTCTTGCAATGCAGAATTGCCCCTTTCTTTTACAGAAGGGTATTCAGCAAAGGTGTCAGAAAATTGCAAAAGTCCTGTCTGTGGGCGTGGTTTCAGTAAACCCCCTTGTAAAATGTAGAGCTCTCCCTAGACACTTCTCTGCAGCCAAAGACTTAAATATTCAAATAAGTATATTTAATGACTCGATGGTTCTCTTATTCACTGGTGTGAATTTTCCTTTACACGCCAGAGAGCTAACAGGAGAGCCAAGTGGCTTGAATCATGATAACCATGTTGCCAGTAAAAGGCAAGCTCTATGTTTTGATTTGCAACAGCACTAAGGAACATACCAGCTGTGAATTATTTCTCCTCCCCAAGTAAAGGGGTTTTCAGGGCAGTAAAAAATAAAGCCAAATTATTGTGGACTGAAGATGATAAGGAAGTTGAGGAAAATACTGAAAAGAGCTGAGCAAAGTCCAGAATGAGCTCCCCTGTGTTGTTCAAAATTATGCATTTTTGTCATTTATAGTAAAGTTACAGGCTGCTCTACACACACCTCTGAGGAAGAGGGAGCAGATGAACCTGAATGAGGACAAAGACTCAAGAAAATCTGCATCCATTCTCCCAACATAGCCAATATTAGATTTTCTAAAGAAGAGTGTGCATGTGGGGGAAAGTTGTGAATTAGCACTCTTAGTTAACTATGGAAAGTCTTAGTTAAAGCATGGAAGCTGGAGCTAGAAAGATCCTGTTAATCCATCTAATTCAGACTTTTTACTCCAGGAGGGCTCTTTGATGATATTTCTAGTGACTCATCTAGCCTCACTTAAATTCATATCTATGAGGCTATTACTTCCGCTTGCTTTTCAGGAATCTTAATCATGGAAAGTGGGAATCCAGGCTTAATTTTTAAGAAATGGAAATTTATTGCATCAGAGTGCATAGTTCAGCTCCAGAAAAATACTCCCTTTTCCTTTGTAATTTAAAAATGAAATGTTTTTTTCCTCCTGCTACTCAAAAGTCTTCATTTTTCAATACTCCATAAAACATGCCTAGATCATGGTTTTTCAGATAGGCTTTTGCATGACTCCTTCACTACCCAGTTGGCTGTGGGACACCTATGGGGCAGCATCAGTAGCAGACCTCAACGTGCACAGACTTCACTGACATTACAGATAATGCTGAGGCTGGAATGGCAGCATGCGTAGATTATATAAAGATTTTTAGGAGTGTAATGCTAAATAGCTGGCTCTGCCTGGGGTGCCTTGTAGCCACAAACAAAAAGCAATTAGATTAGAATAGAGAAGCTCATTAAACCATTTTTCTCCTGATGTCATGAGGTAACAGCCATGGAGAGAAGGCTGGCCAGACATGGTGAAGGGCCCAGGGATGGATTGCTTCTGTGCATCCATTGCAGCCAACTGCGTGCTGGGTGATGCTGTCTGTGCATCGAGGCACAGCCTGAAGGAGGGGAGGATCCTAGAAAAAGACATGATGCCTTTTCCTTTCATTGGCTGGAGAATGCCTTAGACATAAACAATAAGAAAGACTGTAAAAGCAGAAAACCCCACATATATTTCAGGTCAGTCTACTATGCAAATCATAACACAATTTCTTGGAGTTATTTCCATTTCAGGCTTTTGAGTGAAGAGGGACAGAATTTACAGATCACCATGACTAGATACTGATGGTGCCATGAATTCTGAAGGATGTCAAACATAACATTTCTAAACTATTGCACATGGGAATATTGTGTAGTTTAAATCTTCCACAATACCAAAGAAAGGAAAGCTGACAAAGATAACTTCAGTCACTGAAGAGTGATCTTGGAATGTGTAGACAAGTGGGTCTAATTTTTCATTCTGGAAAATTAGTAAATAAGCTCCAAACAGATATTTGATAATAAATACATGATTTTGATAATACATTACAAAAAGGAACAGGCAATATGCATATTATCATGGCAGTTATGCCTCACAGAGCAATTAGAGTCCTTAATAAGCTATATATGTGGATCCATGTAGTATATATGGGCTTTCTACAAACTTTCAGCAAGATCATTAGCCAAGTTAAAAACCCTAAAAACTCTTAAAACTCCCTCCAACTAGGAAAGAAGCCCCTTTGGGGGAGATAACTGCTAAAAGATGGAGAATGAAAACTTTTAGGAGTGGAACGAGGTTACTAATGCAGCCCCATGACAGACACATTACTGCAGGCTCTACTGTTAAATATACCCATACAAGATTTGTGAGCACAACAGAGATGCTGAAGCCTGAAGGTGATTTGGGATGCTCAGGGGAAAGATGACAGTAAGAAACTGGAGTGTGATATCACAGTATGGGACAACAGAGGAATAAAATTTAGATTAAATATAATGTAGAGTACTGCCCAGAGAGTATGGGGAGGAGGGGGATACCAGCACTCACTTCCGATATGTCTTGTTTTATATTCTTTTTCCCAAAGTACCTGTACATATCTTCTGTTGGCCAGACAACAAATGGATGAATAGTCAGTCTGGCATTTTGTTGTGATTAGAAATTTTAATGGAAAAATTGGGAAGAAATGCAGAATTCATAAAGCTACTTTAAATGTTTTCTGCTTTCTTAATCCCTCTGCACTGGTGAATTTAATCTTAATATGTTTGAATCCTGGCAACTGTAACAATGGCAATACATATAAGTACAGGCCAATACATATAAATTGTATCTTTCTCACCATGCAATCAAAAAAGCAGAGGAATGTCAGATATGTTGCAAAGGTAATAAGATTTGGAATAGAAGCATATATAAATACTTTAATGCTTCTGTTTTACATAAGGCAAAAAAAAAATGGTTGTGAAACATAGGCAAAATATTGTGTTTTGGACAAGAAATTAATTTTAATACTCCCATGGCTAAATCTAGCATAAAATATTATATTTTATTTATGTAAATATAAAGCTTTAACCTTTTCTCTTAGTTTTTTTTTTTCTCACAGTACTCTTTTGTGTTTCTCTAGAGATGCTGTATTGCAGTTATATTTATTATATTCCCTTGCTGCTTTAAGAAGTTCCTTTTTGTGCTATTTGAGAAAGATCGAGGTTCTCTGGAGGGAAAGAGTGAAAAACATAATTGTCAGTGCCTTGTTCAGGTTCAGTGTCATGCTGTCAATTTGTAATACACCAAACCCCATCTGGCTGTGGCCTTTATGCACCAGCACTGATGGTGAAAGGAGAAGGAGTGTGGGAGAGACTGGCCACTCCAGGGCTCCAGTCCTCCCTCAGGGCTGTCTTCTAGAAAAGTCCTAGCTTTACCTTCCCCTCTGTTGTAGCCCCTGCACAGTGTTTTGTGGAAACGGGACATCAAAGAGTTGTATGAACCCTCAGACAGGGAATTTCTAGCTTCTCCCTAGACCACGCCCCGCACATGAAAAGCCACAGTAGAAGAGATATTGTTTACTCTGGCTGGCAGTACCATGAAGTGACAGTTATCTTCTCTCCCATTTGTTTTATTTTTAGAGGAGATTTTTATTTCTTCTCCATGCTCTTCCCCTAAATAACATCAGTTCTGTACTGGAATGTGCTGCACATGTTTGAAAAGCATTATCAGGGGCTGAAGTGCTGCCAGCATTTTGCGATCCTTGGGTGGCAGTGAGGGGAACCTGGTCTATTGCTGAAACAGAACCTCTGGAAAGGGACAAAGAATAAACCAGAAAATTGCTTCTGTCTGGTGAATTAGAAGAAAAAAAAATCTATGGAAAGAATTCCCCTTTATAAACTGTAAATTTTACTTGTACTCTATTGAGCCCAGATATGCATGTTCTTTCTATTACAGCTCATGAGCTCACAACTGGAATTTGGTTTTTATAAAAGAATAAAAGAAGAAGAAAAGATGTAGTGAGCCAGCCCATAAAGCAGTTTTGGACTCTAAAATTATATTAAAATTGGAATTTTTAAACTTATGTAGGAGCATTACTGTGTTAAAATATCTGAAATGAAGTATTTTCAACATAGAAGTTAAACAAAATGAAACACCAGTAGTTTAGGGCAGGAAATTACAAATTGAAGCACTCAGTTTAAAAGGTATTATGGCTAATGCAAAATAGGCCTTTCACTTAGCACTTCTTTGCTATTCTGGCAACCAGGCAGCAAGAGACAGTTACATTATTTGTGACTATAAAATGCTATGAGCAATAAAGTCATGTTATAGGACCATCAAGCTGAGAAATCAAACCTTGTGAGGAGTTTGCTTATACAACTTAGAGTGGCTCCTGCCCCAATAAATGTGATAGAGAAATGAAACCAAGAACAAACTCCCTAAAATGGGGGAAAAGCAGGGCTAAGACCACAAATTATCTTCAGTTCTTCCAATCTTGAGTCTAAGCTGGTTTGTTTGATGAGAGAAGAAGGAACAGGTCTGGACTCCAACAAGAAAAGAGCACATAGAGTCCTCAAAATCTTTTGAGAATCGTTGGGTCCGAACAGGGAAACATGAAAGGAGCCACAGCTTTCCCAGGCTGGGATCCAGCATTGTCCCCCCCAACCTTGGCCTCCCAAGTGACCCATAAAAGTAGCAAGTAGAGTGAGACAACCAAAACCAAGGTAGAATTAGTAGAGAGATAGAAATGGGTGTGTTTGGACTCCTACAGCTGTGTTGGCTGCCCCGTGTAGGTGCCTATCGGGTCACTGGAGCCTGTGGGGCCAATTTTGACCTAACCTGAGATCTTATGGCACTGCTGTTACACTGCAATCAGTTTGGTGTGTTGCAAGACCACAGTGAGACCCTAAGTTAACTGCTTAAGGGTTTAAGGTTTTGAGAATATTTGCCACAAGTAGCTATAGACACTGGGAAAGACCACTTGCAGGGACAAATATTTTAGCCTGCAGCTGCATCAGTTATTGTTCAAGGCAAAGGGTTCAGGCTGAGTAAAAATGTATCTGTTGTTCTTTGCAACAATTCATACCTTAGTTCTTTAGAATTTGTTACAGGACTGGGAAGCAGCATGTGAGATAAATGAAGTGGGAAAGAGATGTATGGGAAGAACCTGTGATTATTAACTGAAACAGTTCAGCATAGACTAATTCTCCCAGTATGACTATACTGATTTATGCCAACTGAAGCTGAGATTGTTTGTTTGCTTGTCTTAATTGCATTTAAAAAGTAAAGCATTCATTTCTAATCCTCATGTTTGCAGAGAAGTGCTTGAAAATGTAAGTGCATCTAATTGTTCAAAGAAGCATAATGCAATTAGAAGACAACCTAGTGGTATTATTATTTAATCTTGTGGTACTTAGAGAAAATTATTCCTATTTTTGACAAGACTATTTTGAGAATTTGATTGGAGTTTTGTATAATGGTAATTTCCCCTCATTTTTGTGGTGAGTCTCTCAAACAGTGTCAAAAAGCAGTAAACATTACTTAAGGTAAGCAATCTTTAGCTTCAAAATTAGGCAAGTTTGACAGAATCAGATCTAGTGAATGTAGTAAGCAAATTATGCTCTGCTTATCTGGAGGAATTGATTGGTTGCACCCTGTACAAGTTCCTAGGAATTGACCCTAGAATTTGCAAATACATTTCTCAGAATTTCACACCAAAATATTTGAAACCTCTTTTGACCTAATGACCAGAAAGAAAAGAACTGAAATGCATGACCGCATTGAAATTTATTGCAAACTTTTAATTCTTTTCAGGAGGAAGTTTATCCAAGCAATTTAAAGTTGTAGAATGTGCTGGTTTGGCCACACTAGAGACTGAATTCTCCATTCACCAGCCATATACAGAGCAAAAAGAAGCATGTACAGTCAACCAAACCTTTTCTTACTTTTATAGCTTGTCTTAAGTGGTATTGTGCCAATGCTCAGTGAGTTACTGCTCTTGCTGCTGAGTCAGACTATTGCAAATGTCTGTTTCCTATGGATGTTTTTTCTGGGCTCCTGTCCTGGTTTCAGCTAGGGTAGAGTTAATTTCTTCTCAGTAGCTGTTACAAAAGCTGTGTTTTGAGTTTGGAATGAGAATGGCGTTGATAACCACTATTAAGGAAGAGAAGCAATTATTTTCTCATCCTGCTCAAAGAATGTAAACCTAAAGAGGGTGAACTCAATGAAGAGCTTGGATGTGAGGTGGGGGGCACAGCAGCTTTGCTCTGCACCTCTGTGCATCACGCTGTCATGGGAAGCCCATCTTCTGCACAGAGCGGTCTACCTGGTATGCTAAAACCCCCAGACACTATGCAAATGCAGAAGAACAGTCAGTGAAGTGGCAAAAATTGTTACAGATGATTAATAACATCACAAACACATCTAAAACTTATTTATCTAATATTCTTAGAGAATTAAAGAAAAAAAAAAAGAAGAAAAAGGCTAAAACTGACTCTGAGGTAGTTAGGACCCTTCAAATCACAGCCAGGTGCTCAAGAACTGGGGGACCTTGCAGTTGCAACTAATCATTTCTGCTGCAGCTATTTATTATTCAGTTCCTCCATATGGATTTCTTTTTCCCCTGCTTTTTCTTGAGGATGTTCCAATTTTTCTGAGCCCAACAGTTATCCAACAGGAGGTAGCAGCTAGAGGGTTGACTCCCACCCCTTCCCCCAACACCAAATAGTAGTGCCCCAAGGAATGCCCTACAAGTCAAAATAATGTTTTGGAGTGACAAGTTTGAAGAGTGACTTGCAGGTCACACTGCTACAGGAGCTAGGTGACATCCCTGCAGTCCTAGTGCTACGTGGAAATCAGATGCAGGCAGTGGTTTTACAGATGTGTTGGGAATTGAGTTTTGCATGTACAACACGTAAATCCAGTAACTCTGCAGATACTAGGTGAGACAAAATTCATACAAGCACAAAGCCATATGAAACCCTAATCAATAGATAAGATTGCTCAAAAAACTGCCTGAGGTGATGGCAGGAGGCAAAGGTAGCTCTGAGATTGACTACTGCAGCCTTACTTGTCCACTCAAAGGACAGTAAAATTATTATTTTGCATTCAGCCATAGACTCCAGCCTGCAATGCCCTCAGTTGTTGGATCTCTGCACTGAGTTCAGAAAAAACTTCTGCTAGTGCCTTATTTAAATAGATTTTCCCTCTATTAAGCAGGAAAAATTTCCAGAACAGGAAAAATGTGTTATCCTCAGCACTGTTTGCTGTCCAGTGGCACTGCTCAGGCACAGAAGGGCTTCTCTGAACTCAGGAGAGCACAGGCTTGAAATCAATGTGGATTAAATAGGGATTTCTGAAAAAAAAAAAAAAAAAAAAAAAAAAAAAAAAAAAAAAAAAAAGTTGTTTTGATCATTATTTCCCATTGTAGTTTTCTTTTCAGAAGCATAAATATGTAAAAGAGAAACATCTGTCAATGTCTGTGGGTTTTTGTATATACAGTTTTTGTTTGAAATTAAAAAGAGATGCTGAAGAATTAAAAGTATATAATTTGTTAACATATTCCAGTAAAAAAATTTGAGACCTTTTCAGCATTTTCTCTGTCTTCTTTTTAGTGTCTTTTTTGCCCTATAGCTTATGCACCAATTTTACGTGGATTTGAAGCCAATTATACCAGAGGTGTTTCTCACTTGTTGTGTGACAGATTTCCTAGGAAAAGCTTTGGTCATGAGTTGGGATCTCTTTAGGGTCATGGGTGAATCTTAGTGACTTCTGCCTTGCTTTCCCTCTAATGAGTGTTTTCATGAACTGTTGCATGCAGAAGTTGAACTGGATTTATTGAGCCAAGCATGTGGCAGCCCTTTTCACAGAGATGAACTAAAGCAAAGCAAGATAAAATTCCCATTTTTTCATTTCTGACATTTCTGTGGCTATAGCAGGAAAGCGAGTACAGCCAGAGCTACAGCTACAACCAGCAGCATGGCTTCTGGTGGCAAAGGCTTCCCACATGGCTTATCACTACTTACTCTGTGGCTGCTTATCACTGACTATTCCTCTACGCTTCTAGACAGGATTTTTTTCCTAACTGTTTCAGTCCCCCAGGCCCGAGGTAACTTATTTTTAATCATCCGCCCGTGCCTGAGCACGCCCAGCTCCCCTCAGGCCTAGGCCTGCTCGGTGGGACGCGATGGCCGCGCTCGGCCTCCTTCCCATGGGCGGCCTTGTGCCCACAGCCGCAGCTGCCACCAGGGCCAGCTAAGAATAGAGCCCTGCTCCCGAGTCAGCCCCAAGGCGCATGGGGAGCGAGGGATGTGCCGAGGGTCACGGATGGAGCCTGGGGCCGGGATAAAGAGCAGGAGGATCTGAGGGTGCCAGCGGGGCGCTCGGAGAGCAGCGCGTCCTTTCTGCTTTCTGTCTGCCTCCAGGCGCCGGTGCGCTCACCGGGAGATCCACGGGAAGTTTGAGGGCAAGATGAGAGTTGGAATAATGATCTTGCAGAAACTGAGCTCTGCTTAGCGCTGCCGTCAGGAGGAACATTTTGTTTGAGCGGCATAGCAACCGCAAGATGAAAAGAGCCAGGAATGAGAGGGAAAGGGGAGATGGTGTCCTGCTCTTTAATGCAGTTTCCTGGTGGGCGAAATCCTGCGCTGCTCTAGGAATGCTCCCACTGAGCAGGTTGAGCTGGGCTCATGGGCCTTGGGATTTATTAGCGCTCTATTGCCCTGCTAATGCCATGACACCTGTCCTTTGTCAAGCCCCATTTGGTCCCAGTGCAGAGTGCAGCAGCTCTCCCAAATCTCCAGTAAGGATTTAAACAGTATCCTCAAATCAAGCTACACATGAAATAGCTCTCTTCTCCCTCACTTCCCATTTTTCAGGAGAAAGGTGGCTCAGAGCAGTGCAGTGGCAGGTCCCTTCCTCAGAGGCCAGGCCATGTGCCAAGTCCCTCACCAATACAAATTGTCCCAGCAAGATCATGCTCCAGCCTGGACATCTCACTGTAAATCTGATTAGTGACCCAGTCTGCCTGGTGAAGTGTCACAGGAGCCACCTGCCACCCTCCTGGGATAGCCTTTGGGATCAGATTTGAGATGGCTTTTACATCAGAGTTTCAGGTTTTCAAGAGATAAATGACGTAACTTAAGGCTGCTTTTTGCCTTGATTTTTCAGTTTTGGCTCATACCTGAGTCTTTACTATAAATTTGCTATTGGTTTAAGGTATCTGACAGTTTCTTGCAATTGGTGCATTAATCAGGGCAAGTGGAGATGGTTGATTTCAGTAAGCGTACTTGCAGATGTTTTCATATCTCTCAGACAGAGAAGTGCAAGATGGGCTGTTCATTCTCTCTCATGCTGTAACTGATCAGATGCAATTCCCTTTTCTTTACTCAGGATTTTCATCTTAAACCCCACTGCCATAAACTTGGAAGCAGCATTCCATCTGTAGATAAAAGTATGATAAATCCCATATGATAAAGGAGTTCTTTCTTTATTTTTTCTCCCACAAAATGTTCAGGTATTTTTAAACACTACATATATATTGTCCAATGGTCTTGTAAGTTGATGTTCTGCCTTTTAAAAATGATAATTTCATTTAAATTCAGAGATAATTTAGCTATAAAGGGTACAAATAGCAAATACTCTTTCCTCATTCAACTACCCTGAAATAATTTATTCTTATGACAAAAATCCTCACAAAGACAAGCAATGCTTTATTGTTTTTTATACCCCAAGTACACCCAGATTCACAGGCACAAGAAGAAGCCATCAGTAGCATGTCACAATTGATAAATCAGTGCATTAAGGTCCTGAGTACAATGCTCTGCTACAGCAATTCAGAGTGCATCAGCTGAGTGAGGGCTGGCAGCAGGGAACTCAATTCTTAACTTGTCACAACTGAAAGGGGAAACATTTTGGAGAAAAAGAGGTGGATGAAGAACCTTCACCTTGGGAGCCCTAATGACTCAGGAGGATAGGGCAAACTTCTTAAAAGATCATAACTTCATCCTAAGTCTGAGACTCAAGATTTGTGGAAAGGTCAGTCTGAGCGCTTGAGAAAAGGTCCAATTTTGTGGATATGAGAGGCCAGCCAAGGAGAATACATGTGGTGAAGCATCCACCCATGGCTTTAAGCTTCTGCTACCTCTGCAGTGAAAATATATGCCATGTATGGCTCCAACTTAAAAGCTATCACTGTGCAGCTGAAGGGATCCTGATAAAATGGTAAAGTGGATAATCCATAGTAATTGTTTGTGCATTTTTGTTGCAATAGATGGGCAAGCTCTGGGAAACCACAGCACTAATGCCCCACCCATGGTAGAAACCCCAAAACTGTGTAGTGAGGCTGTGCACAATACTGGCTCTGGCTGTACCAACATCTGGGGAAGGTAAGAGGGCTCTGATCAACCTGAGTGAAGCTGATGTTCCTCATCCTCTTATATAGTGTGGCTTAAGAAATAAATCGCAAGTGTGGGGCAAAAGAGTTAAAGCATACTGGTCCTGATTTAGCTGATATGAAGAAAACTACTTCTGTGAATTTCCTACCTCACATGTGGGTGTTGGTTTAGTGGATCCTATCCATCCCAAACTGGACAAATGAAACTGTACAAGACAAACAACCTTTGTTTCCTGAACTCAGGCACTTAGTCATCAATAATTAATTACTGCAGGTAAATGAGCCAAAACACTTCATAAAGCAATATTTTTTTTTGTTTCTCAGTTATTGCATCTGCTGCTTTTCCACATCCACCTTAATATTAAAATGCTTCTCTTGGCATTGTGCCAGCCATGGGAGAAACAAGCTGGTTGAAATAACCACATGCCAATCACAGTTGAGGGGTTGCTCTACACACATTGAAATGTCTGGTTTATGTGAATAAGCTACTGCAGCTCCTATCATCAGGCAGCCAAATCTGTCGTGATTTGTGTGCGCCAAGACAATTCAAGGTTTGTGTGCATAAAAATCCTGTTAGGCAGAGATTGAGATCTAAGGAGGAAGGACTCTCTGCCAAAGGGGGATTTTTTATCCTGTGGTAAGAAAAAAAATAAAATCAAGTAATTTATTAAATGCCTCAATGTGTGGGGCTGGGTTGATACATTTATTTGCAAATATCCTGGGAAATTATCTGTTAGTTTCTGTGGCTTGACTTTGAGACAATTCAAGCTAGTGTTTTGCTCTTTTGATGGATTGTGTATGTAGTGGTTCAGAAAAAAAAGCAGAGAACAAACACACAGCCCATTTTTCAGACCTGTCTGGGATGTGTACATGTGCTGTATGTGCAGTTTGTGTTGTTCCTTATATCCTTCCCATCCCATTGCCTGCTGACTACCTGCTGAAATGGCTGCTTAAACAGGCTGCTTAAAACTGCTGCTTAAACTGCAGCAGACTCTGTGACTACATGCTCAAGTGTTGGAGAAGTTAATTCTTGCCATCCCTGGCAAAGTCAACCTTTGAGTCAACTCAATAGTTTAAGTCAAACTTCTTGTGTGAACATTATCCCTGAAGCTTCTTTCTCACCTTCTTTTCTTAACCTAACCAAAGGAAAACACTGAAATGCCTTTTGCAGCATCTTCAGTAATGGATTTATTTCTTTTGACTGGTAAAAAAAGGCCTGTTGATTTTCCTGGCAGAGTCAAAGGAGGTAACAGCTGCCATGCTCACAGAGGCAACTGCATGAATTCATTGCAAAGGTTAAAAAGTAAAACAAATACCTAAAGCCCTGGCACAGATTTAACCTGGTCCATAAAGGTGGCAGAGAGAAGCCTTGGTTTCTAGTGAAAACAGCCCACAGAAGTCTGTACTGGACATTATTTTAAAGGAAAATGGAACCAGAAAGCTTCTCAGGAGGGTGTCTATTATTCCTCCCTGTTTAAAATCGCTGTCAGAATCAAGCCTGAGATACATACCCCTAAAAAGCTAACCCAGAGGTTTACCAACCCACCTCTAAAAGGGACCAGGGCTCAGGGGTGATGTGGCAATGGTGCCTGCACCTGCTCCTCCAGCACATGTGCAGGTCACCACAGCACCATGCCAGTGCCAGGCTGCTCGAGATCTTGGAGATTTTGCTGTCTGGCCATCTCTGCTTTACCCTACAGAGGGTGTTTCTCTAAGTAAAGGGAGAAGGGCTGTTGCTGCAGTGGGGATAGGCTGGTGACTGGAGAGGTTATTGGCAGTGTGGCAGTGTGATGGGGTCCTTGTTCAGAGGGGTGAAGCTACTTGGTGGATGTTGTTATGGGCAAAAGGTTTGCAGCTAAAAAATTGAGGGGAGTGAATAAGACAGGAGAGAGGGTAGTGATGAATTTATTGTGGGAGCACCTTCCTCCTCAAATGGTGTGCTATGTTAGTAAAAATAGCTCCATGTAATTAAAGAGGATCATCACAGGGCAGGAGGTTGTCTCTGTGTCACCTGATACTGCTGTCAGTGTTGATGATGGCATCCACATGCGTGGGTTGAGGAAGCCCAGGTTCAGCCTGTTCTTAGACATCTCCAGTGACACAGAGTCTCCTCCTGAAAGTCTTCCAGTGCTTCACTAGGACATATCCCTCACCTGTGCCTTGCTCAGGAGGCAATTCTTAGACTGTCTTTGGATTTGTCCAGTCTGTGGACTGGATGTCCAGTCTGATTGCGGTGAGAGGATCTCCTTTTGTGAATATAGGAAACTTCATATACTACATGTGGTAGGATAAAATATGATTGGGGAATTGCTTATTTGCTTTGAACTATAGCTTGCTTCAGTTTAGGGAAAGCAAGAGACAAAGTGAAAAAGACCCGTCTTTGAAAGACATTGAAAAATCAATGAAAAATCAATGAAAATAAAAGAGCAGGATGTGTTAAAATCAGCTGGCTGTAACCCAGCAGCAGTATCCAACAGTCACACTCTCAGGGACAGGCTGCTTCTGCCTGTGCTGATCTTTTTCTGGTTGATCTTTTCTGCAATGAGATGTGCATTTTTCTTTTCTGTCAGTTCTGCCCAGCCACATCAGGAGTACCATGACAGACTCACATCACCATAGCTCCCTCTGAAACTGGTGCAAAAATCTGTAGGATCAAATCTAGCTAAAATAAACCTAAGTTTCTAACCTCTGGTGAAAACTACCACCTAACCGTAGCAAGGGGTAGGGGCTGCTTTGAATGGCAATTTTAAGCCCCAGTCTGCCTGAAGCAATTTTAAGCCTCAGTCCTCCTAACATGTGAGAAGTATTAGCTGCACTGCTTCAAATCTTGCTCCACAGTTACCACCATCTCTAGGCTACACCAAAGAAAGGGTAAAAACAATACTCATGGGTTGAAGTCCAGCAAGGCTGCTGGAACTCCAGCCCCTTGATCTGTTCTTCCCACACAGAGCTCGGCCTGGGCCTGTGCAAACAGAGAACTTTTCTGAGAGCTCTTTTAGTTGCACTCTGCATGGAAAACCACAGCATCTCAGCCTCTGTAAATCTTTACAAATGCTATTTTTCCATGCTTGTTCTCCCTTTTGGAGCATCCTCACTGTCCTATAAAATTGATTGTGGTTCTGTGACCCAGGCAGATCTTGGTCATAATTCCCAGATTACCCTGCACCTTGGTTAATTCTAGAAAATTATTGTATCTGAGCAATGAGATATTTGCAGCTAGACTGAGAGGAATAGTGACATGTCTGCATTCCTGGGAAGTGAGCATAAGTTGTAGGGAGGACAGAGAAATTTTGGGGAGCTCATGCTGGCTCCTGCCTTGTTTAGAGCTGTGCTCTTGTAAGGACACCAAAAGACGATGCACCAGGAACGCAGCTGTGCTGTAACTCTGAACTTGTGCTACACCACAAGTCTTTGGAGATATGATGGTGTAATGACATCTGTCACACTAATCTGTTCTGCTGGGTACACCAAGTCCTGACCCTTTGTGGGACTCCCTTCCCACTGCTCCTTCTTCCCACAGCCACAGCAGCCATGCTCCAAAAAAAGGAAGTGAGGCTAGAGCAGGCCATGTCCTCCCCTGCCTTCCCTGCTCCATCTCCCCCAGGCAACTTCTCTCCCCTTAGCTCGGTGCTGGTACAGTGTGCATTCAGAGGGACATGCCAGTGAGAGTCCAGGGACAAGCCAGAATTGCAGATGAGACATTTTAATTTCGACAGGGTGCCATTTTCCAATGGAGCAGCTTTCTGGTCAGCCCTGCCCTATGACGGAATGGCCATGGGGCAGCTGGACAGCTGGGTCTGTAGCCCAGTAGTTCTGCATCTTTCTTGAGCTGACTGGGTAATAAGTGCCATGGGGAAGGAGTATCTGAACAGAGGATCCAGCTGACAGCAGACCTGTTCCTATGTCCTTGATGGAAAAAGTGGGAGGGAGGTATGAATTTATGTGCCACTGTCAACAGAGAGCTGCTGGAGTTTTTTCCTCCCTGGACAATTATGCATACAGTGAATTTCTGAGTCACAGGCTGACATTCCAGAAGATCAAACTGTTTGCCCAATAGTGGAATAAGTGCAAGTGTACAAGCCTGAAATGGTGAGCTGATTCTGTTCGCTCAGCTGACAGAAGTGTTGCAATTGCTCGTTCCATTGCATCTCCTCAAAGCAAAAAAGGAGATGTAACAACCAGCGAGAGAGAATTACAGAGAGACTTTGTATTGCTCTTTCCACTAAATATGCCCAAATGCAGGCTGACAGCTCTCTCCCCTCACTTCCCTGAGTGCAGAGTGTTTGCTTTATCTGGTGATGTAACTGATTGCTAAATAATAGACAAACCTGGTATGAACTCTCCTACTTATTTCTGCGCGGGTGCACATATGGAGGAATCTTTCTGCATTTTTCACTGGATTTTAACAGATTTATAACTAGAAATATGCCACTGCCCTCTGCTGGAAAAGCAGGAGCCAGACAAGAAGAAAAGAAAACCAGAGCAGAATCTTGTAAATGCAAAATATTATTGCATTTACTGCTCTTGGTGCTGGAGACACATGAAATGCAGCAGGACAGGGACAGTGGGAGTCTTCCAACCACTAGACAGAGCAGGATCCACTCCCCTACCATGGCTGTCTTATCCCCTCACTTTGGAGGGCTCCCAGACTGGGAAAAACCTGGCAATGGAAGAAAGCATCAGACCAGAAGGTAGCAGCATTTGCTCTTTCTCCTACACTTAATGTATGGAATACAGTTCAAATTTTTGAGAACCCCTTTCTATCTAAAGGTATGGTTTTTAAGAACTCCTACCAGCATAGTTGGGATAAAAAGTGCCCAGTTCAGACCATCTGTTACAAGCTAAAGAATCAAACTGCATTTATTTTGTAAGGTAGATCACTCAACACACCTTGATAGAACTTTGTCACTCAAAGGGCTGTGGTTAAGCACAGGTGGTTGTGGTTAAGCAATCCATAAGGACAGTACCACAATGTGCACTCATCATGAGTACTAAAACTGTTCCCTAGTGAGAACAACAGCAGAATTGGCTTTGAGTGAGCAGATGCCTCTGGGGAAGGTTATCCTTCCAGAAAACATTTCCATGGGATTTATTTAGCCATTTCTGGTGTGGTGCTTATCAGTCTGATTTCTCATCCTGAGAAGAATTAGCTTCTTTGTGAACAACAGAAACATTATTCTAGATAAGTCTTCAAGCATGGAAATGCTGGAATTGTTCCCTTGAAGAACCATGAAAGATTTTCAACTTAAAGCTGGAGAATCAAAAATAGTAGTTTACAGTGACAAATGCACCAATAGCCATGGTGGTGTGTCCTACCTACTCCAGTGGCCTTGTTCCCATTGTTGGCCAGGGTGACACAACCTGGGCAAGGGGCAAAAAATCATGTGAAAAGTGTAAGATGCAAAGCAGGCCTTGGCAACTACCTTTTCCCTTCTTTCAGTTTCAGTTTCCCTTTCTCTTCTTTTTGTCCCCCTCTTCCTTTCTCTAGCACTACAGTAAATGGTTGTCCCGAGGATGGAAGTGTCACCATGGTTCCAGGAGCTCTGACAAATAAATGGACCGAGTAACCAAAGCCCAGCTAAGTGGAAGGTGAAAGGGAAAGCCTCCTTAGCACATCAGTAGCTGGAGTGCTGGGCATGAAAGCATGAAAAGTCTGCTCCACAGACTGGTTTGCATGATTGACTTCCCTGGCATTAACTTCCAAAACCCTTTGCCTAAGTTGTTGACCCCTATGTGGGTTTGCATCTTTATATACAGCAAATGCATAAAAACTTTTTATAATGACTCCATGAATGACACATTGCTGCCCTGTAACTCGGTAGCTGTCCCTGAAGTTACATAGATGTGTCTGATTATAGCTCAGCCTTTCAAAAGTAATAAAATGAAGTGGCATTTTATGTAACTCAATGGGTTACAGTAGGAAGCTGTTAACAGTAGAGGATTAAAATAAAATTGTTCTTGGTATTTAAAAAGTGATGAAATGAGGAGAAAAATAAATCCACCCCCAAATGCTGCAAATCACTCTTTACAAGTTTGGCATCTGCCAAGATTCTACTTGGGAAAAAAAATCCAGGCTCTTTCCCTCAGAGGGTCGTCCCACACTCTTTGAGGCACAAAGCCCAAGGGCAGTGTTCACTGTCCACAGACACACACAGACAGGCTGTACACAGCGCACCCAGCAGCCTCATTATGAAATGACACTTTTCCCATGGGGTTTTTAAAATGCTTTCTAAAAGATACCGCTTATATCAATCCTCGTATTCTGTGCATTTTCGAGACTTAAATGCAGGGGAGCAGATCTGACACATTTCAGCATATTTCCATCTTCTTTAGAGGTAAGCAAGTAAAGGTAGGCCATTAGTGTGTGACATTTGTTGTTTATACAGTAGTGTGTATTTATCACGTGATTGGCTGAATCAAATTTTTCAGCGGTGATCAAAGTATTATAGGTTGAATGAAAATATTGAAAATGAGGGACTACATCCAGCTGCAGAGAAACAAATAGAAAGGAATAACTCCTGAGTTTTAAATTATTCATTTGTATTACTTTAAAATACCATCCCAGCATATTGTCAGTTGCCATGATTTTCTTTTAATTTCTATGCCATGACTGCCACCGTAAATAAATGAGATTGCATAACTTCCAGGTCATTCACTGAATGTGGCATTGAATAAATTACAAAAGGGAAAGGCATATTCTGCAAAATGTGTTCCCCTGATGAGATGGAGTTAGTCTTGCACATTTATTTCCAACGTTTTGGCTAGGCGTGTACCTGTCTCAAGTACTTAAAAAACCCACAAGATTATTTTCCAGAGTTCCATTGTGTAATTTTTGCCATTAAACACTAAAAAGGAAAAATAAAAGTCAACCATTCACTATTAAAAGACTTTAATTATTTGGAACACTAACATAAAAACGTTTACTTGAAAAGGTTTCTTTCCATTTTAGTCCATCTTCAAACCTGTTACACTATATTTCACTGACTAGTATCACAAATTACACTGACAAGTTTCCTCAAAGTTGCAAAAGGTAGAGCTATAGTAAACTGTTTCACAAGTTACTTAGAAAAAACATATAAGAAATTATTAATTCCCTCTTCTTCTATGATGAAGCAGAAACTTAGCATTAAAGTAAC
This sequence comes from Melospiza georgiana, assembly GCF_028018845.1. Classification (NCBI taxonomy): domain Eukaryota; kingdom Metazoa; phylum Chordata; class Aves; order Passeriformes; family Passerellidae; genus Melospiza; species Melospiza georgiana. Next base: position 65,169,762 of record NC_080432.1, on the reverse strand, counting down.
AAGAACAGTCATTATAGTGCTAAGTATATTTGACATATTTAACCTCACAAATAAATAAATATGTACAAGGGAGGTTACAGCATGTCAACTACAAAACAGAAAGCTTTACATTGTAGAATTGAGAGCATTCAAGAGCAGCTACGTGACACAGACAGTTTATGATTACTACATGGTAGTAAAAAAAGAGAAAAAAATCTTAATTCAGCAAAAATACAGGTAGATGTACATTAAACTGATAGGTTACAGCTCAGCTTCATTCAGGATGCTGTGGGTTTTTTATTTATATATTTTTCATCTGTTATAATTTATTGATTCCTCATTTTTTTCAGGAATGTTTGCTTCTCCTTCTCTTTACTTTTGAACATCTTAATCAGGTAGAAATCTCACAGTAAGCTGCTATTACCTACAGTAGTTAAGCAAGTTGGGAAGATAAAATATAAGTTCAGTAAATGCTTGTACATAATCTCTCTGTAAATTATTTCAATTATTAAAGATATCTGACAACACTCCTCCCCGTTATTAATTACAGTTTGAGTGAATGGGGCTGACCTCCATTCACACACCACAACTGTATTTGCAGTTATGAGACTGAGGTTTTGCTCAGGTCTGTGTAGTGACAGCGGTGCTCCTGGGTGGGATCCATCGGGACATCCTCCTCCCACCAGGTGTTTGCAGCCAGGGGAAAGGTGCCGTTTGTGCGGTCACAGCATTAAATGATCTCTGCACACAAAAGCATGTGCAAAGAGCAGAGAAAGCACAAACCCACGTCCCTCATCACTGAGCATCCACCTGCTTGGCAACCAAAAAATCTCAGCACTACTTTATGCTCTCTGAATGCAAATAATTAAATACGTGGCTAAAAATATTTTGGCTAAAAAAAGGGATAATTGAAAAATTTAAAACCTCCATTAGGAGACATTCTCCTCTGAATGCGGTACTTGAAAAATCCCTTTATGTTTCAGCACATGCCTTCAGAAACATGCGCAGCTACAATTTTTATAAAGCTCGTCATGGGGTGAAACATGGTTCATGAGAAGAGATGCCCTTTTGGCACTCAAGGTCACTTGCTAATATGTCACACATTTATAGAGAGTAAAACAAGTAAGCATTTTATGCTCTTGTCTGTTCTCTGCACACAGCCCCCAAGCCCCTCAGTGTCACGGAGACAGCATAGCAATGTGAAATCCCTTAATATTGCCTGAACATCTAAACTCTGTGCATCAAACAACCTCAGTCATGTCATCCAACAGGGCAACAAAGGGATATTGATAGTGTTATGTGCCCAGAAAAATGTTATTTATTTTTGGTAAACGTGTTCCAGGTTATCCTAATGTTGCAATGCCATCTGATGGAGGTGTCTATACATACAGTATATGTGAAGTACAGAGATTGACACTCATGGGTTACAAAGAATTCATCTTGCATTTAAATATTTAGACTTAAATTTTAGCACCGTCCATAGCTTTTAGATTGTCTCTGGTATATGCTGTCATATTTACTGTGTGTATTGTTATAAAAAATATGTGTAGAGAGAGTTCTAGGTATATATTTATATAACTATATATAGTTGAATGCCTTTTTGTTATTTTGTTTTGTGAAAAAAGAACACTAAACACAGACTTGAGATGGAAGACACTGCATTTCATGCATACCATTCAATAAATGCTGAAACACAACTCTGCGTAAACTGTTTTTCTATGTATATGGATACAAATTTGCCTGCATTTACAGCATATGCTGTTTTGGTGAGTAAGGTTTGCATGATCAGGTATATTTAGGCAAAAATGTTTTAAAATAACCCTTTAAGCGGTGGTAGGGTTTTATTCACTTATGAATAAAGAGCACTAGACATTCAAGAAGCAAGAATCTAACAAGTGCCATAGGGAAAATCCATATTTTTCAAAACAAAAAGACCATCATAAAACTTCTCAATAAAAGCTTGCCTGTACTGCATGACATGTCTGCTATTTTCTCCAGGAGTCAAGACTTGCTTCTGTTTGGATTATATTATTTTAAGTTAGGCTTGTGGTTCTTCAGTCTTACAAGATTATAATTAGCTGTCCAGGCATCATGCTGGCTGGTACACATTTAAAAACAGCTCAATACCATGGTAAAAAACTGTCGTTTTCCACAACAGTAAAAACTTAAAAAAATCAGTCCTTAAGTGGAAGCTGTTTGCAGGAGAACACTATAAACTGGGAAAAAATAACTTAACAGATCACATTTTATGACATTCAATATTCTCAATTACAGGAAGACATTTTGTATTCCTTTGATTTAAAAAAACAGCAAATCAGAAACCCAGTTAGAACTTTGTGCTGCGACTAAATGTGTCGGACATAATATTTTTATAGAAGCTGTCGGAGTGAGGATTGCAGTATCCTTTGACTTTGTCTATAACCTGATGGACAGGGATGATTGATGTCTGTTCTCCATCCTCCTGGGCAAATTTTGAAGATGGCTTGTCAAGAAAAACATTCTCTAAGAGGAAGAAAAAGCAACAAGAAGTAGTTAGAGCCTCTTAAGCAAATTCACAGTTCAAAAGATGTGTCACTCCCACATTGATATGCCTTCAATTGCCACTACTTCTGAACTAAATTACTGCCCTAAAATAATAATTCTGTTGAGATGTCTGGTTTTGTGGGTAGACCTTTCAGGTATCTCTTGAAATTATCCCTCTATTATTTTGCCTAAAGTGTTACTGACTCCTATGACCTTTTAACATATTAATTTACTGCTGAAGCTCTGAATCTTACAAACTAAAAATATTTTGATAGCACTGGATCTCCATAAATAGTATCTCCACATAATAAAGTACTGTAGAATGACTGTGAACAGATTTAATTATTTCAACAGTGGATGCTTTGAGCTAGGCACAGAAATAATATAATCTGCGCTGAATGTAGCAGAGGATGTCTTTCCTCCTGAAGCAGATAACCAGAGCCAAAACTTTGTGATTGCCTAGCCTCACCTTGTTTTTTCCATAATGTGCAGGCTGAAAACTAAGGAGGAGAAGATGTAAAACGGGGTCTCCCTTCAGAGTCCATGAGCTAGATGTCAAGGGTGAACTGAAGAGGTAAAGAAGCAAGGCAATTCCCAGCCAGACTGGGAAAGTCCGCTTCAGCGGCTCGCATTCCTGCTGTTCAGAGAACGGTCAGTAGGTAGAGCTAACGTAGCGAGAAATGAGAAGGAGAGAGCTTGTCTCTCATTTTCTCAAGCATGCTGTCCTAAGCGAGCTCTCTGTCTTATCTCTTCCACGCAGTGAAGCTGGAATAAATTCCCTGAAACTGGGCAAGATCTGTACCACTGCAAGCCAGCAGTAAGGTGGAGCACTCTGGGAAGAAATGTCTTCTACAAGTGATATTTTTGATGGCTGTTTACAAGACCTCAGTGAAGTAATCTCCTAAAATTCCTTGTTAAAGGATCATTTAAGAATTAAGCATACTACTTGAACCATGACTTCATAAAAAACTTTTCTGAGAAATAAACCAACTAGAAATGAAAAGAAAAGTAACCCATCCCTGGAAAAGTCATGATGCCAAGCCATAAAAGAGCACAAAGGAGAAATGGATTGCAGACAGAGAAATCAAAACAGTTTCACTCATTAAAACAGAAACAGGCATGTTGAGGCTTATCAGGATGAATTTTCAAAGCACGCAAGAATGTTCATGAATTACAGTGAGTAACTCCATGTCCAATGGCAAATTTCTGAGTACTGAGAGCCTTTCAAATGTATGCATTTACTAACCAATGGCTTCACATCTAAGTACAGGGTCAAAATCATGTATCCCTGAAGTGTGAACTGTATGACCAAATTCTCTGCAGAGATCGTCTTAAGTTCTGATTCACTGAAGTGTTACAGAGAATATTTAAGTACTTTCTACAAGTAGTTTGGTTTGGGTCTGTAGACAGCTGAGGCACAAGATGCCATAGTGACCTCTTTTGTTCACCCATGAGGGTTGATGCATTCTGTATTCAAGCAGCAGTTCATAGGTTGGCTTTCAGGCATATATAATTCATCATTAGAAGTTATTCTGGGTGCTAATGGATATAAAAATCTCAATGTCTAGAAGATTAATCCAGTAATGGCCACAGACCAAATATAAATTTATTAAATTTTCTGTAATAACTTTGATAAATACTAAAGAACCTTCTGGAACCCAATCAGATTGTTTTTGCTTTTTAATGTATGCTTTGTGTATGGGTAATTTCAGGATAATCTCCTTTCCCCATACTACTGCTCACAGGCATTAATTTCAGGACATTAATGTCCGTTTTCTAAAGTGGTATCCTCTAAATGCTGTGTGCCCCATGCAGAGTGCAGACACCCAGAGTTTGAAGCATGCTTGTCCTTTGATTGAGCATCAGTGGTGCAAGATGTAATAGAAAGAAGCAGCGTTTCTGATTAGCAAAATCCTCTGTGTCAATGAGGACATCATGCAAGAAGCATCCCTCCACCCTGTTCCAACCATGCATTCAACAAAAGCAATTCTCACTTTACCTGTAATGCTCCACCACTGATGAGGAAAGGGCCTTAGAAGACATTATCTACACCACAAACACATGAATGCTTGTGTCAATTCCAGGGAGCACATTAGTACCGTATGTATCAACAAGACTTGCCAAGACATGTAGCTATGGCATTCTTTGCCTGCAATTTAGCTAAGTTGGCAAACTGAGAAGTTCAGCTGTATTAACAATCAGAATCTGAATATTATTTTATATTACTTTTATTATTTTTACACATGAGAAGATACGTCAGTATTTAAAAACCTAGTGTTAATCAAAAATTCCCGTGGAGTATCACAATAACGTGTATTTTGGAGAACAAAGTGAAATGTATTAAAATTTAAAAAAATAAAAAGAAAACTGTTGTATTCTCTTAATGTCCAAAAATTCTTCATATTAAAAACTTTGATTGCATTAAGAACTGCGATCCTTTTAAGCAATAATTTACGCATGGGATTAAGCTAATAATTTTTGAAGAATATATATGAGCAAGTTTCTCTTAACTTTACTATTTCTTATCTGGAACAGTTTATTTGTTTTGCTTCAAGAACACCTTGCAAAAACTCCAGCACTAAGTCTTCTTAATTGATAGCCACATATTAAAGATGCTGTTTGTGGAAGACTGCTGGCAGAAGTGCTCCTGCAGGGAAGAGATGAACGAACAGGGCAGCTGGGTGCACTGCACCCCAAACCTGACCTGGCAGCAGGGACAGGCAGCCCAGGGAGGCAGGCACCAGCCCTGTGCTCCCAGTGCAGTTGTGAATAGCAGTCCTGAGAGCAAGCTCAGGTGCTATCAGTCATCAAGAATTTCTAGGATACTTCTCATTTTTACTGTATTCAAAGCAGATGTACTTTCTGCATGTTCTCAATAAAGTTTTAAGCCCTTAAAATGCCTGATGCACAATCCCTCATGCTAATGGACGCACTGAATCTTGGTCAGTGAGAAAACAACAGTGTAATTAATTTTAAAAAAAGGAGTGTTTGTGCCTAACTGGAGCAGGTAATGATCATCAATTAAAATAATAGAAGGTATTTCCTGAAAACTATGCCATGCATCAAGAAAGGTGAGTGTCCCATCGTAAATGAGACATTGGGGGCTTAACAAAAATAATTAATACTTCAGAAATAACATAACTTGCATTCTAATGAAATCATCTACTTCATATCTGAACATATTTTTCTGATAAATATTTTAAAACAAGTAAACACACCTTTGAGTTAAATATGGTCGCAGATTTTATTTCCACTATATTTATAAAATAGTATTGTATAATAATGCTATGTGACTTTACACAGGACAAAAACATGCAGTCACAAAACCAGAGTAACAAAAAAAATCTGAACTATATAAGTGAATTTCTGAAATACTATCTCAGACACAACCAAACTTGCAAATCATTCCAGCTGCTCTCTTTCTTTGCTCCCTTAAAGTCTTAAGATTAGCACATTTTCACGGTATGAGTGGAATACAGATGATGCCTTTTATTACATATGCCATTGATATCTAAGTAAATAAGCAGTAGATATGGCTATTTGCAGAAGGGCAAGACAATGCGTACTCTGGGAACACAGTATCCATTTCCGAGTAGGCTCCATTTGTCGTTTTACCCATAAATGTTTTACAGTTAGATGAAAGGAGTTTAACCAAGACAATCAGCTGTGGACTTGAACTCTGAAGACTTGATTCCTATTTCCAGCTGTACTGCCAGCTTTCATGTTACCTTGGGTGAAGAACGCCATCTCTCTGTGCTTTGGCTACCCTGTGTTTACAATAGGATAATAAGCAAAATTTGCTTTCATCAAGCCTATTTCATTTAGTATGGGAACATATTGGAGATCAGATCTATATATTGGATGTATTGCACATTAGGTAATGGTTCTTATTAAAGAGTTACATATATTTAAAAAATACCGGCACTATATGAATTGATGAAATTTTCTCTCTTTTACCTTGGGTTAGAAATGCTTGCTGTGCCTTTAACACAAACCTGTGGGCTCACAGATGCACTGGGTTGCAATGAAAGAACTCACCTGTATGGCTGTTTCGTTTGCAATATGTATTTGTCGTAGATTTTGACTTGGATGTTAGGTAGGTTGAATTGGAGCCAATGGAACTAGAGGATAAGGATTTCCCAAGATTATCGGAACTCTTCTTTATAATATTGGTTGCTGTTTTGCTCCAATCTAAAAATGATTGAGAAGTTTTACATTAATAACTACCGTAATAAATACCTAATTTTTTCAATTATGATTATTTCAAATATCTGATGCATTTCTTAGTATTGCTTATAACAAATACCCCATCCTTTTCCTGTTAGGTATCCTCTTTGGTTCTTAAGAATGATAAACGTATTCCAACTTGATTTACTCTACTAAAACAGTTGAAATTGGTGGCTCTAACATTCTAACAATAGTTTGTCTGGACAGCAGACCTGCAAGTATGACCTGGCTTTCTAGAATGCAGAAGAGCAGAGGAACTCTGTAGCAGTATAGGGCTTTCCAGACCTGAAGAGCAAAATCCAAAGGTGATAGGATCATTTACAATGATCTTATCATCCGAGGGCTTGATCTGCAGCTGCTGCTGTGGAAGATACTACATACTAACAACTAGCTTGTTGTTTGGCATATTGGTGCACAATTTACATAATAAAGTTTACTCAGTAGTTCACATTTAAAGAATTTGGTCCAAACATTAACACAATAGGCTCCTATGCTGGAACAACTTCTAAAATGAAATTAAATAGCTAATACCATTAAACTGACTGAAGAAAACTAACATTTAAAAACTCACCAAAAATGTCCCAATACCAGTAGAATAAAAGTAGCTAACTAGTTTTTGTACCATACAACTTTGGTAAGTGCAGGAGGTTTCACAATTTAGTCATCTTGCTGTTATTCACTGTTATTTCACTTCCATTAAATTCACAAAATGAAAGAGAAGTCCAAGCCAAAGACACGTGGGCCATTTTAGTCTTGATTTAAATCAAACCAAATTATAGTAAATTGTTGCTAGAGTGTTCAGTTTTGCAAGTTTACATTTGATTTTTATTTCACCGTTCTGCCTGAAAACAGTGTCAGGTTCATGGAGATTAAAACCAACCCATGGAGATAAACTGGTTTACGCCAGACATAATGACATCACATTAACCCTGAAATGTTCAAACACTGAATCATCACACACACTGAAATATTCAAATCCTTAATGTTTTTATTTCTACCATATTAATATTTATTTCTACCATATTCACAAGCTGCCCAACAGTAGCACAAAAAAAAAGGAAATAATTTGATCTATCTTTGTTTATCAGTTCAGGAGTTACAGGATTAATCACATAGAAACTGAACATATGAAATAAATTGGATGGCTGATCAGAATGAAAATGACTTTCCTAGTTTGTATTAACCCTTTGAAATAATGAATGAAGTTTTCTTACTACAAAATGAAAGCTTACCATAGAAAGCAATGACCTTATGTCACCTTACACCAGCTGTAGATTTGAACACTGGTCATTGAACAAGATCCATATGAGAAAGAATTATATGGTCCAAATCACCACATCAGACAGCAAAGGAAGAGCCAGTTGCCTGAACAAAGCAGTCTTATGCCATCCAAGATGGCCAAAGGTGCAGGAAACTATAAGTATAGTGGCCCAAGCATTGGACTTCTCATGCGTCCAAACCAACATCTCTCCTTTCACTCTGACTGTTCCAGATGAAGGTGAACTTCATTTCTAGAACCTAATCAGGCTTCTGTTAAGGGGATTTTCTACATTTCTGAGTCTCTAACAGTCTCTGAATTCAATGGCAAAGGACAGGACAAAAAGGCAAAGATAAAAGCAAAAGAAGTCGTAATATTTCTATGCAACTTTTTAGAATTGCTCGCACATCAGCTTAACCATACACGCAATTCAAAGTCAACATACTTTATTATAGGAGAAAATGAATAAGACTGGGCTTGGAATGACAAAGTTTGAATCTCTGGATTTTTTATTTTTATATTATTTTTATGGTCTGACGGGCCTTCCAAAACCATCACCCGTATCTGTGGCTTACCTTGTATGATATTAAAATAACATAGCAAGCTGTTTTCCTGGACTTTTATAGACAAATGCAGCACCTAAGGAGGGGAGCAGTGAACTGCCTTTACCTGAATTGTCTGCCAGTCGGAATCTGCCACAACAGAGATGTCTCCTCCACTGTTTCTGCACATTTTCTTTCATAGCACAATGGAATACAAATATAAACAAACCTGTGACAAAAGAAAATGAACATAAAATGAAGTATGTACTTATAAACAGATTAACTGAAATTTGTAATCAGAAGACAATGAAGTACAAACAAAAAAAAATCATCTTAATATTTTGTTATTGCTATCCATGCATCATTTAAGAGGTATGGAAATTAACTAAAGTTTTCCCATCTTCTAGTTGCCATGTAAGTATGTGTAAATATACTCTGTATATCAGAATACAGAGATTAGGATGCCTTTTATTGGCATTGCTCTGTGTTCATATTTTTTTCTTTCCTTTTTTTTTTCTTAGCGGAAAATGATTGAAAGGTCCTTTCTTTGAGGCAAATGACTATTCTGCGCCCAACAGGACTGCAAGAGAGAGACTGCAAAATAAATACCAACACTATTATATTAGCAAGGAGATATTTTATCCCCTGGATATGGTTCTCTATGTACAGAACTGTGGGCTGTATTCTTTTAAAACCAGACATCTTGTAAATAGCATTTAGGGGTGTCCTAATGTAGTGGGTTGAGTGCTGGCCAAGTGCTGAAAAAGCACACATGGATTTATGTGCATCACATGCACATACTTTAATGATTATGAAAATTAATATGCTCACAAGTTCTGATTAGGAGTCCAGCTTCTTGCTCCCAAAGAAAGCTAACAGATTTTCATACTCAATTGTAATAAATGTGTTTAAGAATGTTTTTGTGGAGTTGATTTTTCTCATGAAATTTTAAAGTTTTTATTTTCAAGACAGGAGATAAGCATCCTACCATGTGATAAGATAGGTCTTAACAGGGCGTATGATATGTTTTCATCACCTACAGATGTACTTTGAAGGTAAATATAGTAGTTGGAAATGCTCCTGAATCTTCTCAGGCTGGCACTGGCTGTGGAATCTTTTGTTGTTCTGTGGCTTAGCCTATTTCTTGTTTTACTTGTACTGTCTGTGAGAGAGCCAACCCGAGGCTGAACACCTGACAGCAAAATGCTATTGCAAGGTTCCTCATGATTTTATCTTAGATGTGAATAAATGCTACATAATGTGTGCAAACATGGTCAAGTAGCTTCCTCTAAAACCATTTCTTTATGATCATCATGACTAGTTCTGAACACTAATGTCTACTATGTTTCAGCTGTCATAACACAATGGCAGGGTATAGCTTGGATTATGTTTTGGAGAATCCAAATTATGGAGAATTATCTTGTCTCCTCCAAACTGCTGAGGCCTAATTTTGCAGTAATGCATGTCATTGAATTGGACTTGTATTTGCTTATCAGGCCAGGTTGAGACCTCTGGAATCAGTTAACTACAGGTAGGGGCTGGGTCATGAGACACAATATTTCCAAAGTTTTTCAAGAGCTGATGGGGAAAAAAAAGGAAAAGCACATTTTAAAAAAGGCATGACCTAATGCATCTCAAATGTGACCTTTCTTGGATTATGGTTACTGTATTTGCATTTGGTAAAATATTTTTCTGCAACCACTATCAGCTCTTATAGGGCTGGTGATATGAAGCTGTTTGTGGCCCAAAGTTCTTCTTAGGGCTTTTACACAGCTTACAAACTTAGTAAATCGATGCTTAATTAAATTGCAGTGAATGTTCTGAATATTTAAAAAGAAAATGCATATTCCATAGTAATGCAAAACAAATGTACTGCATTAAGTACTTTGCCTTTGCCCTGTCTGGGCTTGGTCTCCAGAATTTTTTTCTCTGTATTTCATTATTCATTAAGTTTACAATGTGCTTTTAGTAGTACAGCTTTGGTTTTGGTTCCCAGAGACAAATCAGATTCTAGGCTTGGTTCTAACTTGGCTCTGACTTGAAAGTATTTGGCTTGTCCAGGCATATATATAAAATGAGCAGCCAAAAGAGAAATGTTCCCATATTTTTTACTCTGAGCGTCAAGGAGAGAGTGTCAAGAATTTCCTTTGTAGATGAAACAGCAAAGTACAGTAACACTAACAGTTGCTGCAATTTGCTTTTTCATTGCCAGTGCACAGAAAACTGCTGCTGGAGGCTGCTGGTATGGCTTGAAATACTCATGCAGCTTTCAAAAACATGAGAGAGAACAGATGCATTTACCAACATCTCCATAATTAAGCTGCTAATACTGATGAGAAACTTGCCATATTGAAATGCTTTTTGCTGCTAGGGAATGCTTTCTGATACAGATTTGCCCCATTCCATCCCCTTACTGTTACATGAACACTGCACCAGTTATGTAGGATGTGAAACATCCTCTTCCTTTATTCTTTAGCTTTGCCTAGCTCTTTCTGACACAGCAATAAGTACCTTCAGAGAGAAGATTTTTATCTCCTATTGCTTGATCTGACGTGCCTGAGCATAGACGGCATCATCATTGCTACCACAATCCATGAAAATCTCATCGCTCTTCTTTTTACATTTACTTCTCATCTTTTTCAGTTTCATCTTCTGACTTAGCTGTGTTCCAAATATTCATCTTCCATTAAATAGTGCCATTACTCCACTTAGGAAGTGTTGATCAACCTTGTATGCACTCTGCACATACAAGCTTAATTGATTGCAGTGGAAATTCTGGTTACAGAGAACTTGTTCAATTTGACCCTTGGCAAGGCTTTCAGAATTTAAGTATTTTTTCATGTTCTTCCCATACTTCTGATCTCTCTAGGCCTGTCTGAATCTCTAACACAGACACAATGCTGTAAATACTTCCTTAGGCTGCTAGGGGAGTATCAGAATGCGTCCTTTGGAAAAAACAGTCTCTAGTAAGAACACCACATCCAAATATTTTTTGTCATTTTGCTTAGCATTTTAGGTTGAAACTGACCCAAACAAAAACCCACAACATGATTCTCTTTCCATGAAAGCTCAATAAATCTTTCAGCACAGTAAATGCATCTCAACTGTATCAGATAAATCGGCACAGAGAGATATTAAGTACTTTTTCTGTAAAGAGAAGATATTTTGCTGACCCTAAGAAAATTTCATTTTTATCTCAATATTTGTGTTGCATAACATGTTTCCTTCATTGACATTCTTGAGTTTGCTTTTTGGGGTTTTCTGGGTTCCCATCCCCCTTCCCTCCAGCAAGTTTAATTTTTATGTCAATATGTGTATGGCATAACACATGGGCTTCCAATATCCTCAAGGTTTTCTCTTCATTGCATATTTAGCTGTTCTTTATAGGTTGATAGGGCAAGCACTAGTAGAGAATTTTATGGCAATTGAGACATATGCAAATTTTAGCTCTGAGTTAAATTTTTATAAATATCAGCTATATCATTCTGTAATTTATAACCATGTGATTACAATTTACAGCATTTTTCAGAAAGACAAGCTATGCTGGAAAAGTGAAATATTGAAAACTTGAGTAACAGAAAGAAAAATAATCTGACTGTAACAGTCACTGGATTTTTCTTAAGCAAAGAATATCCCATATGTCTCTGCTATCTCTCCACAATGAGACAGGACTGAATTTTATTTTATGAATTTCTCATGCCTTAATAGAATATTTATGAGTTTCACAGATTCCCTACAGAAATAAAGTAAGGAAAAAGGCTTCCTATATTTGTTATAATCAGTGAAAGGAAATGCTGAAGGTCATATAGCATGTATCTCAACAGAGAACACTTCAGAATGTTAGCTAGGGAGAGCTCTATTTATAATATAGCTCATTTTATGGAAGAAGACGTTGAAACCATAATTAATTTACATAAGATATTCAAACCATCTGTAGTTGATATTGTTATTCCACATAAGGGGAAACTAATGATGGTTAAATATCAAAGGAAAACCTGGAGAGCCTGGATATGAATTTCCCTGGTCCAATCACTGGGCATAGCATGCCCCAGAACAGTAATGGATCGAATATTATTCATTCACAGCACAAAAATTCAGCTTACCTTGCAATGAATTGAAAATTGAGAAGAGGTACAGGAAAGCAAGAGTTAAGGGACCCCAGGCAAAAAAGGCAAAGCCCCATGTCATGCCCAGGAGGAAGGTCAGGCTGACCACGCTGCGGAGATTCCTCAGGATCTCTTCCTTGAGGCTCCGGTTGGTTCTTTTCCCGTTCCTCCCGCAGATTTGCACCATCACCACGATGAACATGGCAACATTCATTAGAAACATGATTCCAAAGTAGCCGGCACAAGTCACGTAAAAGACAACTTCATTCTTGATCCAGCAGCTGCAAAAAAATTTAAAATAAAATAAAGTAAAATAAAATAAAATAAAATAAAATAAAATAAAATAAAATAAAATAAAATAAAATAAAATAAAGGAGCATTTTTGGTTAATGGAAACTGCCCTTCCATTAATCATACAACTAAAGGAAAATAAGCTGATTTCTGATACCACCGATGCAGAAATATAGTGTAGAATGAAACATTTGTCCATTTTCTGTTTGGAAACAGGATGAAGCCCAGAGGCATCTTAAGTGACTATGGCCTATAGTACTAAAATATGAGAAATCTGAGGGTTGTATCACACTTTAGTTAAAACTAGTTAGAAAAAGTGGGAAATGGTGGGAACTGCAATCCCATCATGAACAAAGTTCGGACTCAGTACACAAAAATTCACTGCTGTCATCTGTGTGAAGCATTGAGTGCTTTAGAAACAGAATGGGCAAACTTGGATCTTCACTGTCAAAATCTCAAGTTTCTACCACTGGAGCTAAAGAAGAACTTGAACATGACTGTAGAAGAAGCAGGACTTTTGAGGTAGCCATTTGACAGACAGCCATAGGAGAGCTCTAACTAATTCCTCTTGCAGCAAATGGCCTGAAAGCTCAGCATGAAACTATAATAAAATTTAAAAAATTAAAGTTTTATTTATCATAATGAGGCTTTGCCAGGCAAGGAAAAGAGCACTCACATAAAAATTTTGGCATTTGGAGTTATTATCTGGACTTCAAGAGAAGAACATAGAGGACTATTGAACTACATTGGCAAAAGGCTGCTTGATTTACAAAGGAAACTATTTTTATACAAATTCTTTTTTTGTTCTTACCTAGAAAATATACTTTTCATTTAAGACAAACCAAAACAAGTATTTTTATTTTATTTTCATGAAAAAAACTTTTGCCAGAGGCATGTTTGTTCCTGGCATTGGGTAATGCAGATTTACCTCCAATTTTCCTAACAGCCTTCTTCATGTTACAGATCTTAATCATTCAGAGTTTTGCCCCTTTTTGCTTGTTTAATGCACCATTGACTTTTCCAAAGCAACTATAAATGCTAAATTTCAAGAGATCAAAAGAAATACTCACAAGTCATCTCCTCCTTGCCCACTTGCATCTCTGCCATATAACTGTTTGCCATAAATATGACTTGCATTTGTATTAGCACTTGCTAAAACAATTGCTATCACCAGAGCTGGCAAACCTGTAACACAAGAAAACTCGTGAGCTGTCAAATCTCCTAAACTTTCAAATTCACCGGGCTAAGCTGAATTACTGATATTTCTATCCCTATTACTTTAGTGCACAGCATCCTGAGAAAACTGCACTGAGAAGGTAGAAGGAAATAATTTTCCAAACAGTACAAATATATAGAATTATCAAAACAATTAACAGGCATTAATGAATAAGCCTTGTAATGTTCTGTAAGGTAGAAGAAGTTTGGTATGTGATAAAGAAATTAAAGTAAAATAATTAACTAAAGTAAAATAATATCCCTTAATTGCCCAAAGTTAAATTTGCAGCTGCACACAGGCTCTCATCATACAGAGAAAATATTAACAAATTATTGCAAAAATGGGATATAGTGGAGGAATTTTTTGAGGTATTTTTTTATGCTAATGTGAATTCATAAAGTTGCGTAACTGGGGAACACGAACTTAAATCTGTAATTTCTCCACTGTTTCTTTCAACCACATTATATTATCTGCACCATATTATATATCTTCTACAGCACTATACATATTATATGTGGTCCCCTTGCTTCCGTAAAGCAAACTATGTACTTTTTAATAAAAAAGCAGAGGGAGTATTTGGGAAAATGGACAACTACGCAGAAGAAAACTCTGCAGAAAGGTACAGCTCACACAAAAGAAATGCATGTTTCCTGATATGCCTTATTTACATGTCTTATCCTTGCTATAACAGAACAGATTCAAAGGGGAAGAGGTTAATTTGCTTTTCCGACCACTCAGTCCTTGTCCTCTGCTGAGGTTGCCAAAGAGGATGCTAGTTGCCAATGGAAAGACATCAATTATCAGCTGCACTGAGGTCAGTGCTCTAGCCTAAGGTTAATGGCTTTGCATTGTGTTGTATTATTTCAAACACAATATGCGCATTCAGGGAGAAACCACAGATTCCTGATACAGACAAAAATGAAGAATAAAAGTCTTGCTGCCTGAGCCTTGCAGTTATTTTTCAGTATTACTTTTTCCATTTCTGTCCTGCTGTGTACATTGCTTAGGGCAGCCAGGATCTCTTGGTAGTTTAAACGCTGCGCTAAATCTCAGAAAATTTTGGTTGTTTGTCATTCCACAATAGGCTTTGTGCTTGTTGGCAAGAAAATTTAAGCTGGAATTAAAGTTTTTGAAAGTCAATGCAAAACCTCCATAGGCTTTGCAGTAACTGCAAAAGTTTCTGCATTCATTGTGTGACAGAGTCCTCCAACTCTGACACAGCACTCACATTTCCCCTCTCCCACTCTGGCCTCTTTGGAAAACAAGACCAGTTTATCTGGTCTCTCCACTCATTCTGGGGCTGGGAGCTGCCCTGGGTGGGGAGTGCCAGTGAGAGTGTATTTACACAGAAGCACACGGGGGAACTCGGTGACAGAGAGGGCTGGCTGCTTGCCGGCACTGCTGCAGGCTGGGGAAGGAAACCACACACTGATATAAATTCTACTCTGTATTTCTGATAGAGAGCTTTTATATAGCAGCATTTACAAAAAGCATTTTATACAGCAGCATCCATCCTATGTAAAGATTGTGTCTAGTGAACTCACCCCAGCCAATGATGCAAAACTTCAGTATGTATCGCCGTATGTACGTGTTGAACACCTTCACTAGAGCAATGTACATGTGAACAGCTTCCAGTCCCATCCATGTAAAGGTGGCCAGAAGAAAAAAGTGCAAAAGTGCAGCCACAGCTATGCAGAGGCCATCAATATCAAAGGATGCAATCCAGCCATCGAGCAAGAAAATCAGGTTAAGAAAGAGCAGGGCTGTGCTCAGATTCATCAGGATTTTGGATGGATAATCTCGTCGTAGCTTCCTAATGAGAGAAGCACAGGTGCACATGATTAACTTGCTGCAATCACACAAACCACCTCCTGCAGTTGGGCTTACCCCTTCACAAAGTCAATAAAAGCACAAGGAACCCCTTCCAACTCAGTTTGTGCAATAAGACATTGTGTATTTCTGTGTGGGATTGTTGAAGGTTTCAGCTGCATGTGGTGGGGGTAAGCTACCAGTTCTTTGGGTCCATGATGAGCTAATAAACTGTTGCAATATTTTAACAACTGAATTTTTTATTAAAAAAACCCCAAACCTTTAAATTAAATATAAACCAGTACTTTTTATTTTAAATGAAAACAGAAAAAAGTATAGCTGACCAGAAGGTCCTCTGTGTTCTATTCATATGTGGCCTTATATGTTAGCTTAGTTTTTGGAATATATTGTCCAGTGGATGTGGTTTTCTGTTTGTTTTTAAATAGTCTCTTAGGAAGAGCGAAAAACATGTAATTTTTTTAAACTGATCCCCACTGAAATGTGCGTAATAAGGGGCAGCAAACAATTTCTACCAACTTGAACCAGAACACTACACCATAGGTAATGTAATAGGAATGCAATCACTGAAGATATTTAAAACTTGAAAAGTCCCTTCTTCAGCCCCCCTTCCCCCTCCTGTCCCCAGAAAATTATCCTTCTTTAGCAGTTACTATGTCCTGCCCTGTTACTGGCATAATGCTTTCTTTGTGTTGACATGACTTCATTTTCTCTTTTTACTGTTCACAGAACTGTACCACTGCAAAATTTTTGCTTTCTCTTGAGTCGCTTTCACACTTCAGCAGGACTTCTGTCGAAATTGTTGTAACAGTTGAAATTTATGTTCATTTTATCTCTTCCCACTTCTGTCTTAAGGGCTATAGAACGTAATTGCTCTAGTTGGAAATTTCTCTTCTTAAATTTGGAAATTGTTATGCTCACATAGGCAAGCTTTGGGGTTTTTTTGTAATAAAAAGCCTGTTTGACAATTTTAGAGTAATATCCATCTGTTCAAAATCTAGAGGATTCTGTCTTGCCAGAAGGAACATTTTGATACACATTCCTCTTATTCCCTGGTCTTAGCAGCACAACACATTAGAAACTGGAAGAAAGACTCTGAACTTCTGTCCCCTTGAAAAAGTTTCCACTTTACAACACTGTGATGCTGGTTTTGCAGGTTTGATTTTTTTTCAGCCATGGACTTCCCCTCCTAGGGAAATAAACCACACTAACCACGTAACTAACTTATTTTATTCTGCACATACAGGTACTTCTTTGTGATGTTCTTCACAGAATTAGTACTTACTCGAACGCAATGTATGTCAGAAGAGTTGCAGCTGAAAATATAGCAGATATTCCACAGCCTATGTAAGTGATAAAGGTCAGGACCTTGGTGTTCTGTGGGTCGATTTGCGTCACGGCTCTCTGCAGGTCCTGCGAGAGAAGGAAGAGACATTGGCCATAGGCAGCACTTCTGCTGCGAGCACAGCACTCTTTCTTGGTAATGGGTCGAGCAAAACTGAAAAAAAGCACTCTGGCAATACCACTGTAACCTTGACACTGGGGTTCATTTTTGCTGCGTGTTCTCGGTCTGCAGTTGTTACACCTCTCACTTCCTTCCCCCAGCTCTCCAAAACATTGTGCTGTAAGTATTATAACTTCTGGGAACAGCAGATAGAGCCTGATTCTGATCCTTATAATTCAGTACTAGGAATTGAAATGTCCTTCTCTGGAAAAGTCTCCAGTGTCCAAACTTTTTAATTCTGTTGCTTCTATACAACTCTTTTTCAGAAGATGCAAGATTTAGAAAAATGTAGCTTAAAAGTATTCATACTGAAATGTGCAACATTGTAGGGAATTTTTGGCCTTTTTGTTATTTAAAGTCCATAGGAGTTGATGCAACTAATCATGTACAGGTGAAACCAAGGGCAAGCTATTGCATTTTGGATTTAGGGTCTGTTTTGATATAAGAACTATGCTTTTAAATATAATCGGTCAGAAAAGCAGTGATAAAGACAACAGGAAAAAAAATTGGAAATGAAGCAGGATTCTGCTTCACAAAATTCTAGGGATTTTCTTTTTTTTCTGTCTAACTGTAACTGACACATGGTACCCTCTGAGAATGAATGTCAGTGTTATTTCCTTTTTTAAAGAGTGTTCAGATTTATATCACAGTGGAGAAAATGTGTGCAAACACTAAGATATGGTTATGTCAATTCTACAGTCATTTTCATTGCTGTCCCTAGCAAAACTAGCTAGCAAAAAGAAACATTAAATGCTACAAAACTCTGCATGTTTTGTAGGAAGAGGCAGGAGCAGGTTTTTCTTACTATCCATACCAGCCTTATATGACAGTTTACTTATATGTAAGGAGATTGTTTTTTGGAAATAACTTAGTATTTAAATTAAAGTCAGAAAAAATTATTAAAATGGAAAAGCAACTAGAATGGTCAAAACTATGTAAAAATCTATTGGAATGCAGCCCAAATTCAAAGACCTTCTGCCTTATTTCCTACTGCCACTGAAGCATTCAGAGAAGAGAAGGGGCTCATTGAATATATCCTGAAGAAAGCCTTTTCTTAATCCCTTTGGGGATGAAAAGGGGAACAAGACCATCATTTAGCTTGCAAGAAGACACAAAGTTTGTGGCTTTTCCATATCTACATCTCAGCATGCTGTGACGAGAGCAGTTCTATTAAGAAGGGTCTGGAAGGCCAAAGCTGAAAAAGTCAGCGTATGTGGCTCTCTTGTGTGGTTTAAGTCCTATTTGACACTGCCACAAGTTACTTCAAACCCCAAATACTTCCACTTAGGAATTATTCCTGCTGCGACCAGGAGCCAACATCTTTTCTGCAGCTATGTTTTACAGGCCAAAGAATGTTAATTTCAGCTGGAAAAAAATGTATCAGCCCATTATTGAGCATAAACAACCACCAAAAGTTCAGAAAAGATAGCACTATTCCATTTTTTCCTGTTGGGATTTTTTTTTCTTCTGGAAAACACTTCACAAGTGCAAATTGCTGGAGGCTGTGCTGCTGAGGCTGAAGTGCCCCCATATGGTTCCCTCTTTCATCTCCTGGACAGACACTGCTCTGCCAGCCACCCTGACTGGAGACTTTGCTTAAGGCTCTGACAGAGTGGGCTACGTGTTCTGTACCAGTGCTCCGTGAGCAGCCTTTTCCCAAGAGAAGGCCTGTAACATAAGGCATCCCCAAAACTGAGTAAAGGCAAGTAAGAAAACAGCCAATATGGATTTACACATTGTGCAAAAGGTGCCACTTCATAGTTTATGACATTAGATAAATCTTGTCAAGTTTGAGAACTGGATTTGCAAGGGACAAGTCAGCCTTTCTATTTAAGGATGAAAGAGAATTATTGTGCTCCCTTGACTTTTCATCCTCATTACTATTTCTGCTGTCTGGAGGATGTTTTTCTTTCCCTGTTTTTCCCTACAATGATTCGCTTTTCTTTTTGTTCTGAAAACAGCATTTCTAACTATTTCTCATGCTTTTTTTTTTAATTTTCCTTTTTCCCCTGCAAGCAACTTCTCATTTTCTCAATCTGGAAATTTCAAATAGACTTTCTTATTCACTTCCCGCATGTTCCACACCTCCTTCCTCAGATGCAGGTCATTTTTGTCAGATTATACTGTTAAGGGATATGTCAGAGATACACTAAAACTTAGGACTCATTAAGATCACTTTTTTCTCCTGTCTCTCTAGGAGAAATATTAGTACCGGGCCTTAGTTGTATTAAGTTGGATGTTATCATATGTTATTTGTAATTTGGTATCATTCCGAAGTTTTAATCTCAGGTCTTTTGTGGCACAGTATTTTTAAAACATAGAAAAATCTCATGGGTATGTTTTAATTATTTAAAAATAATATTTAGCCACTTTTAAATAATTTAATAATGATAATAATAACAACAACAATACTATTCTTCCACTGCTAACTTTATTCGTTATCTCATTCCTGAATCCTTATTGCTAGCTACTTTGTTATGACAAGATAACTTATGATAATATGGGGGAAATAATGTATTATTTTTATTATAAATTATATGCAAAAGAAAGAACCCAAGTAACAAAAATGTGAGTTGTCTTGCCACCAGATAAAAGCTGTGTTGCTGTTCCTGGGAAAAGTAACATGGTGAGTAGTGAGCTTGCCTACCATTAGCACCCCAAAATGTGTGAGGTGGTTGCATAAGCACACAGTTTCATTTTCATTGGACTCTGCATCCACCTGGCAGCCCGCAGGGTTCCAGCCACCACTGCCACCTGTGGAAATGAAACAGGAGAAACTGGTGTCCAACAAACACATGTCAACCTCTCTTTTAGAAGATTTCTCACTTCATCCTGTGCAAATGCAGAAGTGCTTTCTCAAATTGAATGAGCCAGCATTAAAAACAACTGCAAGAGAAGCAGGTGTCAGATTTCCTAGTTTCTGCAAAGAATCACCCCAGATGAGTGCCCAGAAATGGACTAATGAGCAGAAGCAAGAGATGGAGATGTGTAATAAAGGTAGGGAGCTTTTTGGTTGGTGAGTAAGACGTGGGTCGCGCATTAAGACACGCCTTAGTTTTACCCAATAATAAGATGGTTTAGAACTCCTTTTCCCCCCACTGATGTGATGTCTACACCTGCCTGCCTCCCACTCATCTATCCTCAGGCACATGAAGGCTTTTACGGCCCAGGAGCAGAGGGTCCCACCCTTCCTGTCTGCAGCACGTAATGCAGAAGCTCAGAATGGGTAATCCCAATGATCTCTGGCGGCCTTAAAAAAAAACATGAAGTGAGCTATTCCCAACCCACTCCACATGAAAAGGCCATTCTGAAAAACGAGTAGAAAGATTTTGGTTTTAAAAATTAAATGTTGAAAAGTAAAAAGTGTTTCTTTATTCATTTTCTCCCTGCCAAAATATGAGCTAGTTTTGTGAAATCATTCTTATTCTCTGACTCTTAAAGACATTTTTCTCATGGCTCTTGACAAAATCCAGCCTAATTTGCTCTGTAACTTCAAGACAATCAGACACTCAAATTCAAAACATTCTCCCAAAATACTATGAAGAATACTGTGAAGATGTTCCAAAACCACTTAAAACTATTCTCCACTCAAGTAGCCACTGTGAATAGTTTCTTCCCTCCCTGTGTGTTTCTCCTTTAATGTGATTCTTAAGTTCAGCTTCCTAACTAGTTTCTATGATTTTTTGCTCATTTTAACCCTCACGAATTCTTCTCAGTTGCTCTGTCTGTATTCCTACTTTGAAATACAAATTTGGATGTTAAATTTTATTTCTTGCAAGACTCTGTGTACTGAACCTCTCCACCCAAAATCCTCAGCTCTATCTGTTTCATTGTAAGGCAGAGAAACTTCTCAGCAGTGATCTCTAAAACAGAGACATCTGGAAATTCATCCCAGAGAACAACACACACAGGTTTGGCACTAGCGACCATTCTTTGATGAAGAATGTTCTAAAATGTTGCTTTATTAACATGAGTCTCTGTATGTGACCAAAAAAGCTTATAATCTGTAACAGTCACAATGTTACACCTATATAACCCAGTTCTTAAAAAAATGAACAGTTAAAAGTATGGCTAAGAACCATTCATGTGTCTGAGTAGCATTAGAATTTAATTTGCTCATACAGACAGGTCAGAGAAAAACTGCAGATATGGGAAAAATTGGAAGAACTTAATGGAAAAAATGTAAATGTTAAAAACATTTACATTAAAAACAAAGTTTTTAAAGGAGTATTTAAAATTTGCTGTTACAAGTAACTTTGTTACCCAGAAGAAATTATACACTTCATTGATGGGACTTTATTGAATCCTGAAAGGATTGATTTACAAGCAAAACAGCCAATACTGCAACCAATTTTAAGACTCAGACATATTTATCCTCCTCATCAAATAAATTACAGTATTTTCAAACTTACCATTTTTGTTCATATCCCAGAAGACACAGGTAGGTTTAGGATCTTCCTAAGAACAGATGTAAAAGTAGACTTTGTATATCTCTTCAGACATAAATCTCATCATTTAAAACAGATGTTGCAATGCATATATTTTCATTTAATGAGCTGAAGAATCCATATAATTAGACAGTTGAATATTTGCCTAGTGTCAAATTAGAGTTTTTTTCTGCTAGAAAAACAGATTTGTCGAAATTGCAAAATCTAGAGCACTGCTTCTATGTACTGTTTAACGGTTCCTTTTGCACATCCTCAGAATAATGAACTTTTCTCATTACTGAAGTTACCCATGAATATGATGTCTTTATATAATATGAATACTTTTACCTGTTTACTGCCTTAGGGCTTCTCCATGAATCCTCTATGTAAAGCTTGAAAATGTACAAATGACTGCTGAACCCATGTGTAGGTTGTTTTGCCTCACCTTAAAATACTCATTATAATGCAATGCAAGACGAAGTCAATTGAGCTGTGACAATTACAAACCAGGTTCTCATTACATAAAAAATTTACTTAGGTATTGCATTTTAACATTTTCTTTAATGTTTCAAGTGCTAGTTCCTCTTTTGGATTAGATACTGAGAATGGAGTCAAGCTCACACATTTTCTAACTGGAACAGTATGTGCCAAAAGGCTGCATTTGGTCTGCATTTCCCTGAATTTACTGTAGTGATCTTTTATAAGTGTTTCTGTCCATTCCTCTGATGAAAACCACATAACAACAAAATCATTCTGGGAACTATTAACAAAGCAAATAATGTTTGGTCAAAGAATTTAAGTAATCATGAAGTTACAGTGTAATAAATTATGTCATGAATATGGTCATTAAAAAAGGTTTCACCAACAGTTATTGGCACAAAATTACTTCTGAGGGGCAGAATCAATTGTTTTGCAGATACATGTTAGTTCATGAATGAAGTATGAATGTATGAGGATGGGAGAGATTATTTGTTTCCATGTTGTGCTTGCATGCTTTTGTTCTAGACTTCTTAATTTTGATTTGAGTTTGATCTTACTCAAAATCCATTCATATAAATCAGGTTATAATATTAGCCTTTACCATATATAATCTGCATTCCTCTTCCTCTGAATAATCAGTCTTGTTTTACCTGAATTTTGGTATGCTTAATTGTAACCTTCACATAATCTTGAAGATCCTGAATGGTTAAGTTTCCAATACTGCATGCTACCACGAAACTGGTCAAATTGGCAGGATTTTCTGTATCCTTCAAGAGATTTAAGAAAAATGTAGTAAGTGCTTACATGGCACATAACATAAAAGCCAGAGTACACAGTTTCATTTTTGCAGCGTGCCAGAATAAGTAAGTTGTCAGCATTTCTGTACTTTTGATCACACAATATAAGAATCTTACATTTATAAAATCAAATTATGGGTTAGTCTCATGGAAGCTTTCCTATTTTTCTTGTAGCCATAAAGCATAGGCACAATTACAGAGAGAGGTTAGAAGGCAAACAAAATTATAACTCAAACATTGTGGCAGATAACAACCCATGATATGATTAGCTCATTTCCCTAAACAAGCATGAACGAGCTCACTTATCTTATTGTTGACACGGTCCTTTAGTAAATGCTAAGCTTTTAGTGAATAAACTGTTTTCTGGATATAGTTGCTAAGTCACTCTCAGTCTTACAATGAATGACTATGAAGTAGTAAATAAATTCAAAGCAATGTTACATACTGAAAAGGATAGCATTTTCTGTAAGGTCTTATTCGATAGGAATTGAAATAGAATTCTGACATTATCACTGACCAGTAGGATTTTTAACCTGCAGCTGACAATTTTCCAGAAGAGGTGGTTTCCTTGGAAACGAATTATTTATTGAAATGGGAGTGCATTAGCAGTGCTATTTTCTTTTGATAGGCTTCTATTGGAACCTGCATATTTACATGCCTGGTTGGAAAGCTTGGTTACTGCCTGTGGCAGATCTTAAGTAAAAAAAAGTTTAGTCAAAGAATTTAAGAATTTATTGCCACTCACTTTCCCTCCCAAAATCTGGTCTGCCAAACTCCTGAACCCTTGATTCCTTCCATTTAGGAGTTTTGTTAACATAACAAGACATCAGGTTTCAGCTCAGCACTGGGCTTGTGAGATCCCACCACTCATGGGAGACACAATAGCTCCTGTTATTATGTGGATATTATCCTGAGAAGAATATTTTATTTCCCAAGTAACATATCCAAGAATTTTCAGACAAAGTATTTCAGATTATACTGGAGCTTTGTGGCAAAATTTCCTCAAACCTTAAAAATTGAAGAGGAAAGAACATACAAATCTCTAGGCAGTTCTTTAGTATTCAGACAAGAAAAAGTCTCTTGGCTACCACCTAAATCTGAGCATCCAACAAAGTCTATGAAAGTCCTTGGACATATTTCCACAGGTTTCAGTGGATTCTGTCTGTAGCAGATAAGAAAAACGAGACACAGTTGGTCTCTTTAGTGAAGGCAATTTAATGTATTCTTATGTGTGCTTTAAAGTAAAATACAGATTTCTACTTATTTAGCCATAAGGCTGTGTTCAGCTGAAGTTCAACAGTTCAGGTACAGATGTTTACACTGAACACACCTGTGTTTGGTGAAGTGAATCCCACCCTGAACAGCTTTTATTTAGCCTTGTAAGTAAGGGAACCATCTATAATGAATTACAAGCCAAAACTTACTGTAATTCTCTCAGTTGCAATACAATAACCCCCCACTTCCAATAGTGCAAAGTATGTTTCACTGTTATGTTGAATTCTTTTAAGGAAGACAACTAATAGCATTCAGATATTTGTAATTGCACATGGAAGAAATATGAAATGCAATACAAATAAAATACTCTTATACTAAGGGATAAAGTTATTTGGTTTGAGATGGCAAACTGAGTTTATTTGTAGGCCTTATTTTAATCCCCTTTTTCTTTAACTTCCTTTATTTTTAGACATCCTAAAAATGTGAGGATTGCACATTTTAAATTCATTGTGCTAAACACATCACCCACGAAGACTTTGAAAAACACATAAAAAATGAAAGGCATTTTAGTTGCAAATTAAGGTGCAATTTTATGGTTTTTGTTTTTCAATGGCTTATTAAGTACCACTTAGAAATGCATTCTGGCACCATTAAGGGACACATTCTGACTTCATATGATTTTATGCCATTATGACCAGCCTCCATCTGTATTCTTCTGGGTTTTTTTTTATTAAAGATATTCATCCTGTTTTTCTCAAAAGCAGGCTTAAAACGAATACAATTTAAAATAAAAATACTTTGGGGTGTATTTCAGAAGGCAACTGTGGGTCATGGGTATTTTCTTGCCTAGATTATCTGAAGAATCTGGATACACTGCCAATAAAAACGATAATATAGGGACAATACAATACTACGGAGTTCTGCGGATGCACAAGAGCCAAAGGTCACTTGAAATACTGATGGGAAAACAAACCCAAGTCTTCTGAGACACATTCTACAGTTCACCATGAAACAATGTTTCCTTCTTAATTAACTCTTTTTTTTTTTTTTTCAAATAGCTGTGGTTTTGGTTTTCTTTTTCCAAGCTGCAAACTCTTCCTAACATTTTTGGCACCTACCATTCAGGCACTATTTACAATTACCATTTGATAAGACACAAAAAATAAAACATCAAATCTACATGAGCATGTTTAGGTTTCAGGTACAAATATTGTTCTCCTTATTCCTATTAAAATATGGTATGCTTATACGAACACAGGTATGAAAAGAATAGTGTGTGTGTATATATAGATGAACAAAAATTCTCTGGCTCCTAACCATCAGCCTGGGATTCCCAACTGAATATAGAGCGGTCAGCTGGACATGACTGCTAACCAGCTCTTAAAAGGAAAGGAGAGTACTTGGCAGTGTTATATGCCAAATTCCCTCCTGATAGAAAAGAACCTGTCTCCACTGAAAATCAAGGAGTTTTATTAATGCATTTTAACAGAATTCAAGGCTTTTTTTAAAGGCTTTTGCTGCTTTCCTCTGATTTTAAGCAGTTGGGATATAGTTTTCCATAGACTATCCTGAGAAAAGGTTTATTTCACATGTGAGAGGAATTTGCAGTTAAACCACTGACTTCAACTCAACTTAGGCACTTCAATTATTTTGCTGCTCTGAACATCAGACTGTCTTTAGTGCCTACATTTGCTGTCATCTTTTAATTCCTGTAACTCATTAAATGCTGTGAAAGGATTACACTACGGGAAACTTTTAGCAGATGGCTTTGATTCACCCTATCTGTAGTAACTTCAAGCACATTAATGCTTACCTGAAAAAGACCATTTTTATTGAAGAAAGTAAACTGAGCCCTGGATATAACTTCAAACTCATCTTGACTTAAATTCTTCAGTAAACTTGGTGGCAGAACAACAGAAGCGATGGCACTTGTCTGATTCTTGTCAAAATCTATCTGTTAAAAAAAAACAACAGGAGAACATCTTCAAACAATAAAGAAACCATATGTTGTCCACAACTGGGTTCACACTCTTAAACAGAAATATCTAGATATGGGACTAGAACCAATCAACACTAAAATTACTTGTGTCTATATTAGAGTTGATGCAATAAATGAACTTTTTAAAGGCTAGGGAGGTTTCCCACTTTTCCAGCATGAGATCAGCCTTCTGCTACAAAAGGGTATTAGATAAAACCAGCAAAGAAACAAACTCCTTCACTGCTATAATGATGATTTGGAAACAATGAAATGGTAATTATGACAGTCATAACCATTTTCAGTAGCATTCAAAATACTTTTCCTCATAGCAAACAACGTTGAGAACTATAAGATATGCTCTGAATCTTTGTTTATTAAATTGTATTAGTTGCCTTGATCTGCACATCTGAAATAATTTTCTTATGAGCTTTTATAGTTTCTCTGGAAAGCAGATTTAAAAACTATTAATGTCAGTTTTCCATATTTATTGTGCTCTGTAACACAAAAAAAAGACACTTTCTGACATCATATAAATTTAATCTTTATAGACAATGTATCAGAAATCTAAAAGCCCTCTGCAGCCCAGGAATATAACAAGTGAGTAGGAAATAAAAGAGGATGCAACCCTGCATTTTATTAGCAATTCTGTGACTGATGCCTTTCCCACCATGGCCTACTCAAGGTGTGGCACCACATCCATTGAAGGAAGGGGAACAAGCCTGCTCACAGTATAGTAAAGCCAGCTCACTCTATAGTAAAAGCACTTCAGAATTTACTGTGAGATATGGGAACTCCCACTACTGACTCCCCCAGAGGCATCCTGGCCATGTACTTATGCCTCTCATGGACAATTGTGTCATTCTAAAAGCACCATTAGCTAATAGAAAGTTAAAAGTCGTAGGCTATTGACAGATTATGCACCCTTGGAAATCAGTAAGAAGTAGCCAACAGACATCTCCTGACAGGGATACATGCAGTTCAAAACCAGGTTTTCAGAGGTTGATTCTGCCACAGTAAACAGAAAGTGTGTACGTGATAAAGATGTCCCATTAGGCACTGTCTGCAAATAGAGTAGAAGAGGCTTCTCCAAAGAAGCATGGATATATTACAGGAACAATTTAATAATATGAATCACCAAAACCTAACTTAGTCAAAGTTTTGGCAAGAAACATAAAGACACAGGGGACTGAAATAGAATCTTTCCAAATTGCCACGGATAAATTTGCTTGGTATCTACTTTAAGAAAAAAATACAAGAAAAAAAAATATCTGGAAACATTCTGACATACAGCTTGAAGAGTTTAATGTTCCCTGATGAGCCCAGGATAGATCATCACTACAGTGGTGAAAAACGTGGGCTTTCACAAGGGAATCTCCCTCCAGCAGGGACAGAAAGTATCTTTCTGACAGGCATGGAAAATATAAACGGTGCCCACAGCTGCTGCAACTTTTCTGGTAGGAAGGATGCTAAGAATTCTCAATCAGCTGTTGGAAATGTGAAAGTCAGA
Source organism: Melospiza georgiana (assembly GCF_028018845.1). Classification (NCBI taxonomy): domain Eukaryota; kingdom Metazoa; phylum Chordata; class Aves; order Passeriformes; family Passerellidae; genus Melospiza; species Melospiza georgiana. The sequence continues at coordinate 65,141,885 of NC_080432.1, read as the reverse complement.
AAAGAAGCTCATGTTCCAATAGGAACAGTATAAATTATTTGACGAAGTTTGGATTTTATGATTATTTAGACAGTGCTGTAATAAATGATTCCTGGACGAGAAAATTCCTGGATGTCCTCAAGCCACAGATGGTAATTTCTGTTCTATGTATGATCATCTAAAACCTGGCTTCAGAATTTTCCTTTCCTCTTTCCATAAATAAAGGACGAAATCTGCAGGAGAAACATTCCTTTGATAACAAAGAACTATTCAGCTTCACAAACAGCTATTGAGCTTCATTAATATGAGAGCTAAACAAAAGTAGATTTACAATCACCAAAAAATTCTGATAAAATTGATTCAAAGGAATTTTAACTAAAATATCTAGGAATATAGATATGTGAAAACTCAAGTACATTAAATCTATTTTTTATCCATTTAAAAAAGCATTTGAGTTTTGATCCAATGTTTACATCTATGCACAAGTCCTAAAGACTATTATATTACTACTACTTCTTCTAGGAAGTAGACATTTTTCTGTCTTCATTCTTGTTTTGATTTTTACAGTATATCATATTTTATAAAATGATCAGACATTTATTAGGATTGTTGTGTTGCCAGTTTGCAGCAGAAATTATTTTTTTTCCATACAATACTTATACTCTAGTGATTAGTCTGTAACTGTTTATTTAATGCCATATTTTGTTGAACTCAGTTTTAGTTCATCTGGCCCAAATGATGGCAGATTTTTTTCTCTTTCTGTGTAATATTTTCTGTGTGTTTCTCCAAGTAAGACTTACTGTACTTGAATGGTTAAACACCCAGGAAAATGAGATTACATTACCTCAGTCACAGACTTCCTATTTAAATGAAAAAAAATTAAAATGCACTGCATTTTTAAAAGCATTTAGGTGTCTTAAGACGTAGTGAAATTTATAAATTTTTGGCACCTCATCACTACTGATTTCAAAAGGACCTTTGGAAAATCCTGTTGGTGCTCATGTGCTGCTCAAGCAGTATTTCAAATTTTAAGATGTCTTTATTTTTCTATTTGTGGGAAAAAAAGCAAAGAAAAAATATTTTTGAGGTGAGGATAAATATCTTAACCATAGTATCCTGTCTAGATCCTGTAGCACTGGAGACCTTCCTAAATTTTGTGAGATCTCTTTTCAATTTATTTTTTATGTCTTGGCTGGTAAACCTCCACATGAATGACTTGAATGCCTCAGATATCCTAAATGGTACAAGCCAATCAACCCATATGTGGACAACTGGATTAGACTTAGGTTTCTTTTAGCACTTAATATTTAAACTGTACTGGAAGATCGAAGAATTTTATATCTGCAGAAATCTGTATGTAGATACCTATATATAGGTGTTTTATTTTAAAGCTGAAAGATATCAAAAGATTTGTTAGATGATCAGTAGTCAGTACCGCAGATTGTTAAAGGTTATTTTCCTTTTTCACTAGGAAAAAAACCCCACAAAACTAAAAAAAAGGTCAAGTGTGTTGTGGATTTATAAGCCAAATTTTATAAGCCAACTTTTTATCTGCATGGAATGTGAGTTTATCTGTGTTTCCTGTCACTCAAGGAAATACTACATTAATCTGTTATCTGTTTGGATGATTGTAGGAAAAAGGAAATAGAAAGTAGGGGGAGAACTGGGAGTTGTAAGTGGATTTATAGGAACCACAGTAAACACACTTGGAACAAGAGGCACATTTCATGTTCAAATACAGCTGCTTGTTCTGTACCTGGAAATCAGATGCATTATTCTGTGGACTGACGCTGAAAGCACCACCTTTGAATGAAGTTGAATTTATAGAAGACACTCCAAGTGCGAGATTCCGTGTTGAAATACTCATGGATGGTCCAGCAAAATGGATCTTTAAAGCCAAGGCATCAATAGTTTTTAGAGCTCTAAAAACAGAAATAAAAATTACTCTGAAAACTGAATACAGGAAAAAATCCCACCTATGCTCTGCATGCCCCTCACTTAACAAGATGATCCTCTTGTTACTATGCTTCTATTACCCATCTGTGTATTCACAAGGAGAGTGATGGACTGTAAATTTATGCATGTTTCTTGAAAACAAAAGCTTTTGACTGACAGAAATTGTGTGACTACATATCACTGGTCCTGAAATAATTTTCCAACAATACCTCTATCTATGCTGTGTCATGTATCAAAAGGCTTGTTTTCCATCCAAATACTTTTTCATGCACACTAAAAGAAGCAATATTTTTGTATCTGTTTTGGGAAATTGTTTTTGATGGAAATCAGAAAACTTTTATTTCCTTGTTTGTCTATACATGCAAGAATGAATCCTTACAGTCTTGCAGGTTGCTCTCAAAAGCTTTTCTCAAATGCAGAAATACTTACTCTGAAGATGAGGCTGCCAATACACTGTCTGAACTGGCCAGAATATTGGAAAAAATTGTCACCACGGTAGAACCCAGAGATTCATCAATTTCTTCATCGTTCACAATTTTTTTGAGCTTCTGCACAACATCATTTACTTTGTCTGAGGTCAGCTGCTGCCCCTCACCAGTGAGATTCAGAAGCTGATTGGCAATATCTGCTGCATTTTCTGTGAGCATACAGAGTAAAGCAAAAAGAGAAAACAATGCATTATAGTCCTGAAGTAGTTCAGAAACACAAATATTTATCATCACTATTGTAAGCTACGGTATGTTCTATGGCATATGTAATGAACATAGGATTCCATCATTTTGTCAAACTCATAATTTTTTTAAAAAAGTATATAGGATGTGCTAATTACATACTATCCTCATTGGCTGTGTCTTTCTTTTCTTTGTTTTGATTTGAGTTTGTAAATCAGAACTATTTTAGAAAGGGGGGATTGAATGGAAAAGAGAGGAATACAATGAATAGTATCTCTTTTTTTTTCCTCTTTATGCTATCTTTTCTTTTTCACTGGGAAAAAATTTCATTCTTGAAGTGAAACAAATGCATTCAATTTCCCTATTACTGAAAAAGTGTTCACTCTTTTAAGCTTTCTGAAGAAAGTCTGACCCCCTTGCAAATGCTTCAGTTCTTTCAGAGGATGCTACTCTTACTTGTCAGAGTCCTGTCAAGCACAACACACAAGAAAATTCATTACAAGAATCTCCCTGATAAGGAAATTTTGATAGCATATCCAATGGCAAAACATGTTAAACTGTAATTTCAATGCCACCTGGATAGAAAACTAATATAAACACTAACCTTTAACAACATCAAAACATTTAAAATTTAATGGAATTTGCAAATAACATTTTGAAAGATCATGCTTCTTTAATTTGCAAATAACATTTTGAAAGATCATCCTTTTTCGTTTCTCAACTGTCGGTGGGTTGTTTTTTATAATACATTTTTCTGAAATATTTACTTTGGAATGTTCATTTTACATCTTACATGACATGATGTTTTTCACATAATTTGAGTGCAAGTACCCAATTGACTGAGTGAGGCAGCCAGGCTCCCTAGGACACCAAAAGAGGCTTCTCCAAGACAGCAATTCAGAACAAGAGCTTACTGTAGGTGCATTGCATATTATACATATGACTGTATAATTCTCTTCACTAGCTTTGGCACTAAAAAGGACCATAACATTGTTGTCCTTTTATTTTATTACTCTTTCATGGCCAAAATGATATAAAAGGGTATTTTAGAAACAGAGAAAAAGTCTGCAAATATCTGATTTTAAGTCCAGTGAAGAGAGCAGGAGCCTTTCCCCTGGCAGGCATTCAAAATATTTAAAAATTTGTCCTAACTTGAATATCAAATAGAGGCAAGATACAACCTTCCTTTACTCTTGATTAAATTGCCTGAAGAGTTTGATTTAATTCAGTAATTGCTCTCCAGAGCTCTAAATGGGTGAGCTGAATTGAACTTGGGTGCACTTCCCCAGAGTTTAATTATTTACTTTGCACTGATTTTTTGATAAATATTTTTAAACAACTTAGCATAAAGAGAAAATATATTCTTCCAAAGACCACCACTAATACACCCACCTGTGCAATTTCTAAGATCAGGTTGACCCCAGTAGGATGTATAATTCTGCAGACCCAAATAGCTAAAGAGGAAAAATGAGAAAATTCATATGAAATATCATAACAAAATTACATAAATATTTCATAATTCTTATGTATGTTTCACAGTGGTCCACTCTTCTCAATTCCCAATATTTGTAGCAACATGGCCCCTAGTGAAACACAATACATACACTTGACAGTGAAAGTATATGATTGATTAAAAGATAGTGCTGAGAGAAATCCCAGTTTTTCAGTAGAAATTCTGGCTTTGTGTTTCAGGAAAGACCCAAATATTGACACAAACTATTATGCCTGCATTATGGTCTAGGCATACGCTGTTTCTATAATTTCTCCTTGATATAAATGGCTTTGATCTAGCCATAGCAAGACATACTGCCTCTCACAAGAACATGCACAGGAGCCACGTGAAGGTATAAATTTATTCCACCAATGAAAACTAGGGTAACTATTGGATTCAGGTTCAAAGCTAGGGGCAGATATACAGATTTCTTTTTTGTGGTTGTTCTTAAAGACTTACCATAACAAAATACAGAATCACAGAATGGGTCAGGTTGGAAAGGACCACAGTGGGTCTGGTCCAACTGCCCAACTCAAGCAGGGTCATCCTAGAGCATATGGTGCAGAACTGTGTCCAGATGGTTGTTGGCTATCTCCAGTGAGGAGAACTCCACAACCTCTCTGGGCAACCTGTTCCCAGTGCACAGTCACTCACACAGTAAAGAAATTCTTCCTTCTGCTCAGATGGAACTTCCTGTGCATCAGTTTCTGCTCACTGCCCCTTGTCCTATTGCTGGGCACCACTGAACAGAGCCTGGACCCATCCTCTGGGCACCCTCCCTTCAGATACTCAGACATTGGTGAGGTCCCCTCAGTCCTCTCTTCTCAAGGCTGAACAGGCCAAGCTCCCTCAGCCTTTGCCACCCTATAAAAATGGCTCCAAAATTAAAAACACTTATACCTCAGTTTTCTTTAAATACAATCATGCTATCAGAGCATGGAAAGAGGAAGGATGGTAAAGGGGAAAAATTTATCCCTTTACTCAGCACATGATAAAATAACATTATTCCTCAGCTGATCACATTTATTGTAACAGCACAGGTAATCATCTACTGTGGAATGCAGATGACAAGAAGAGACTTTTAGAAGAGCTTCCTCTTCTCTCCAAACAAACAGTGTTCCATATTGGCAAAAGCTAGCGGAGGCACAGGAAGACACAACACAGGGCAGAACACAGGAATTATTTTTTTTAATGAGAAGTGCTGTACACAATCATTTGTAGACCACAAATGAATAATAAAGATAAGCAACACTTGAACAGCAAAGGCCAGAAACCTTAATTTTTAATGATTCTGAGGCTCTGACATAAAAACAACTTGATTTCTGCACTACCCACTGGTCAACAAAAGTTGGTCAGTCAGAATCAGTTCTTGTACAAGATTAGGAGGCTGAGGAAGTGAGTTATTTAAGTATAATGTGGGTTGCTTTCCAGTTTGGCACTGAAACTCAAAGCTGATTCATATCCATATTACCATACTATTTGGAAAAAGTAAGAGATCTGGTCCTCTCAGAACATGTTCCAGATGCAATGTGGGTGGATACGACTAATATATTGCACTTAATAGTAATCTTCCTAAATACTGAAGCAATTAATTAATATTGCATCATCATAACCATGTTTTAGGCACTCAAAGGAGATCAAAGCCATAATGTTTTGGTAATATATTAACAGAAGTAATAATATTCCCCTTTTACAAATGGGAAATGGACATACAGAGTCAAAGTCTTTTGTAGATGTTTGCAAAAAACCCCTTACATTGGAGAAAATTTCTTAAACCTTAAAAACTCAAGTTCAAATCTTTAAGCATAAGATTATCCCCACCTTCAATTATGACTAACTACTGGCAAAATATTTGTTACACAATTTCTTTTACTTTTCCCCTAATGAGATGGGGTGTTTTGCATTAAACCAAATACACGGATCATCTTCATAGAGTTTTATTCTAGCTCTTACACGAGTTAGATAGTAGTGGTGGAGTGGTAGCAAATTTGAAGCTTTGGGTATGGTAACATAAAGGTCACGGCCAAGCGCAAGGTCCTGCATGCGAGTCAGGGCAATCTCAAGCACAATTGGAGACCTGGGAGGAAAAGGGATTAAAAGCAGTCCTGAAGAGAAGGAGTTGGGGATGTTGGTGGAAGATGCAGCCCAGAAAGCCAACCACATCCTGGTTGCATGCAGCTGCATCCATCTCTGGGGCCTGCAAGATAAGAAAACTGTGGACTTGCTGGAGCAAGTCCAAAGGAGGCCCACAAAAAATGATCAGAGGGCTGGAGCACTGCTCCTCTAAAGAACCTGAGAGAGCTGGGGTTGTTCATCCTGGAGAAGAGAAAGCTCTGAGGAGTTTCCAGCACCTAAAGGGGGCTACAAGAGATCTGAACAGGGACTTTTTACAAGAGCATCATAGTGATAGGACAATGGCAAATGGTTTAAAACTGAAAGAGATTAGGTTTCAGCTAGATATTAGAAAGAATTTTTTTTAGTTTTAAGGTAGTGAGGCACTGGCACAGGTTGCCCAGAGAGGTTGAGGAAGCCCCATGCTTGGAAGGGTTCTAGGCAAGGGTGGATGGGGCTCTGAGCAACTTGGTCTAGTAGGAAGTGTCCCTGCCCAAGGCAGGGGGATGATCTTTAGGCTCCCTTCCAACACAAACCCATTCTATGATTCTGTGACTTGAGTAAAACAGTTTCATTCTGTAAGAAGATTTTATTTTTATAGTCCCATTAAACACGTATTAATTGTGGGCCTCAGTATGCCCTACAGAAGTGGTAGATGAGTTTTTTTCTTATCAATGAAATAGAAAATATTACTGCACCTCCGTACTCTCTCGCGGTATAGAAAAAATCTTCTTGAAACACAATACTAGACAACGGCAGCCATTATATATAACTAAATAATAACTATATATAACCAGAAGGTTGCATCAGAAACAACTCATCTTCTCAGATATTTGAACACCTACCAGGTTCTTGATGCAGTCTGAACTGAGCTCCCATGGCAAAATGTGAAGTTGGTCACAGTAGGCCTGGTATCTGGCCAAAAATAGTTTGGAGGGTTTTCTTCAGCTAAACATTTTTCTGTAAAAATGAGCATATCAGTGTTAATAATGAATTTCTTCCCCTAATCATCTTCCATTTGCTGTCCACAGCTCATCAACCAGTCTACAGCACAAAATTGTCTTAAAATGAAATGCTTGGTTGTTTGCAATAGAGGGGTGCACAATAGGAAATCATCCATGCTGCTGCTGCTCAAAGGTAAGACCTGAATGTGTCTGCTGCATCCATGCACTCCAGCAGCCTCCACCTTCTCCCTTCCAAAGGAAGGGCAATCTTTGCTAGAAGCTGAATGGGAAGAGATTAGAGCTAAAAGAAGATTGATTAAGGGCAATTGGTGTCAGAAACACAAACACCATTGAGAAGTGGGGATGAGGGGCCTTGGAGGTCCAAAATATCTCATTTTAGCTCTGGCTGTAATGCATATTTTGTTATCCTCAAACCACCAGAGGAGCTGTCAGGAACATCCAAGCCTCTTTCAACCAGACAGCAAGACATTGACTGAAGCAATTTGGACAACTTTGTTTGCATTAAAAGTGGTATTTTGAGCATGGCTCTTTGAGATTAGTGGAACAACTAGGTTTATAGAGACAATTTAAAATCTGAAACCATCATACTGTTTGGAAATGTGTGATTATTTTAACACAGAAGATGCTTATTTATGAACAAGCAAAAAAAATTTGTTGTGTAACAAAGCTGAACACTACTCACCCACTGGATCAACATCCACAGTATGAAGTTGATATCCCTCTTCCATGGTTCGATTGTTACTTATGAGCTTCTGTCGGATGTCTTCCTCTTCTAAATTGATGTTGTTGGTAGAATTATAAACCAGAAGAGCCAAAGCACTGAAACTGCAAAGAAAATTATCCAAGTGTTTCAGTCAGGAGAGCAGAGGCCAAATGTGTGGAAATAAAAATATCTGACAAACCCTGGTTTTCTGAGTATGGAACAGTGTCACCAAAATAGTGTTGCTCATTATCTGTAAATTAATATTTAATAATTAATATAGGACCATGAAAAGAAAATATGGCTGGGAAATTTCATCTCCTAGTTACCTTTAAAAAGCATCTCATCAAAAGAGCTAAAAAATGTTCTCAGAAGAGTTCAGAAGATGAAACCATAGAGTTGTAAATTCTAAATGGGCCCTAATTAATTTTAAACATCTGGTTGCTAATGGCTTAGGAACTTAAGAGCTGATTCATCCCACCTCACAAAACTTGTCAGGGTGGGACAAGTCATCCTCCAGAGGATCCACCTCTGGAATACAGAGAAAGACTAGGAGACGAACAAAGAACAGATGCCTAACATTTAAATCTTTTAAGTTTTTTTATGGAGTGAAAAACAACCTGACATACTTCTGAAGCTTTTAGTCATAATTAGGAAAATCGAGTTCCTCAGATGACTAATCGAAGTCTGAGCACTAACAGTTGTTTCTGTATTGTAGCCCACTGCTACTTTCTTGGACATCAGAAGTAGTTCAAAGTGCCCAAGACTCTTTCCTGTGAACAAAATAAAACAGGCCCCACCCTTGTCCAAAAACATTGCTTTTCTGGAAGAGAAATCATGAACAGCAAACCAGTTCTAGCAGGACACAGGAAATAAGCTCAGAGTGGAAGGCACAGAAATTTCCTCCTGGGACAAAAGCAACTGCTGGAGATGAGAATATGTTGGTACCCAAGAGCATTGCTTGGCTCTGGCTACTAGGAGGTAAGCCTCTAAAGCATGGAACATTGGATGTCCATGGAAGCCAAAATGTGGAAAAAAGGAAAAAGCAAACATGCTTTGGGCTGTCTTCATCTAAACCTTGCCCTTGGATACCCATCAGCCTGAATAAAGACAGACCTTTGGAGCGTGTGAGCTGTCCCTGGCAGCCTGGGGAGGGATGGCACTGCCAGCACACATACAGTGAGCAGGGCACACACCCATCAGGGTGCTTCCACCTGTGGGCCCCTGTGCCACAAGAAAGCAACAGTGAGCTAAAGGGGCTTGTGGACTATGGGAAGAAGAGTAGCAGAAAAAAATCTGTAGGGGTACTGAAGAGGGCCAGTAGGGTTTTCAGGTAGTCCTTCCTAGACAGACCAGGACTTCAACTAAAAAAGTCTTTCAGAAAGACATCCCCATGATGACAGCTCAGAACTGCACTTTCCAGATGTGTCTAATTTTCTTGACATATTCACTGCTTTACTGGTTACATGTTGCTGGAGAAGAAAGATAAAAATGTGACCACCTGCAGGCTTGGCTTTCTCCTTTCCCACTGGATGTATTTTAGCAGAGAAATTCCAGCTATCTCAGGCCAGGTCTCTCCTTCCCTGCTCCCAGAGATACTGAGTTCCTCCTAACATTCCTTTGGTCTCTGTGGGGTGTTTAACATCTATATGGCAAACAGCCTCAGTAGGGTGGATATGCATTAGCAGGCTTTTTCTGTATACCTCAGATATGTTACAAGCACAAATTTATTACAGCATTTATTTTTAGCAGAAGTATGGAAATTGCCTACAGGATTGCCAATTCCTTCAGCCCTCAGTACTTCAGCCCCAGAGTCTCCTGGCATTTAACCATCTTTCCTAAAAGATTCTGGCTTCAGTCATCCATTCCCTTTACTTCAGAAGAGGAAAACTTAATATACTGATGCCACTCCCTACCTCAGCGCTCTGGCTGCAGAACGGACATCCTGAACAGCCACCACTACTGCTTAGCTGCCTGTTTCTTGATTCCCAGCTAACCAAACTGATATTTAGTATCCATACCTGTGAGGAAGGACAATGCCAACAAAAGAGAAGGGATAATGATAGATGAGGTAGAACTGGTTGCAGTTATATTGAAAAATTACAGAGAAAAGTATTGATTGTGAAGCACTGGCGAAAAGAATCCCTTAAATCAATCTGTTGTTTTCTGAGAAACTCCTAAAGCACAGGTCATGTATACTGTATAATAAGAGCCTACTCCATAATATGATGAAAACAATTTCCACAAACTTGTCAGAATGACTCATGCTAGCTTCCCAGACTAAATAAATACCTTTTAACTTGACAGCTGACGCAATATGAAGTTCAGTGCTTCCTTCCACTTTTGTCACACTCAGATCCCAGAAAGAAAACATTATAATGGTGAAGAGAAAATTCTCATTTTGGGAAACAGTATGCCTGCATTCAAATAAATGGCAATGCTGCCATGCTCTGCTGGTGTCACTGGATTTGCTACATGCAACTTTAAATCTTTTATTGTGTGGCAAATAAAGGCAGATAGATTCTCACAGCAGTAATCAATTACAAATTCCACATCATCTATAGTAACCTGTACTGCCAACCTGTACTGCCTGTTACTGACATCAATATAGTTTAAAAAAATGGACAGTGGTGTAGGTAAACACAACAGGGATTAGTATGTTTCTCTTTTCTTTGACTGAAATGGTGACAGCTGGAGCAAGCAGGAAAGCTTGGGAAGACCAGTGCCTATCCCACTTTGTCCTGGTCTGTTGAGCTAAGCTGGCTCAGAGAGAGGAATTTACGAAGCTGCATCCTCATCAGAGGCACAGGAGGAGGTGGTGGAGCCTGTGCTGCCATGGCCCGGACCACAAAGCCAGCTTTCTTCTCCGGCAGCGTGACTCAGAGCTATTCCAGGACAGTGTGCCTACACGCGGGCTGTGGTCGCGCTGCTGCGCCCTGCGAGCAGCCCGGAGGATGGATTAACAAACCACGGAGCCCTGCAGCACAGGCTGCCCTGCACCTGGAGAGACGCAGCTGGTAATTAGCAATGCACATTTCTCCTTTCTGTTGTACTACACAGGCTGAACTAATACTGAATTACTGCTGTTGAACTGTTTCACAAGTCACTATTAATTTCCTTCAGAGTTAGTATAACTTGATTTAAAGAATACAAACAACTATTTTTAAAGAACCAAAATACTTGCGGAATCTTAATTTCCACTAAAAGTCCTGGGAATTTCAGAGCTGACTACCCTGGCATATTTTAAATAGTTTTCAAATGTCAACATTAAATTCTTTGCTAATCTCATGGTTTTGTTTTCTCTGAAGATAAGTGGTGATGGATAGCTATAACTGAAGACTGACCACACAGGTAGGCCTTCAGAGTCGCTTGTGAGGTTTTATTTCATATTTGCGAGGTTTTTTAGATAGAGAAAGGAAATAATGAATTTGACTTTATGTTTTTAGAAGGTTATTTATTATTTTATAATACTGTATTATATTAAAGAATATTATATTAAACTATACTAAATAATACAGAAAGGATATTTACAGAAGGTTGAAAGACAATAATGAAAACTCATGACTCTATTTCTAGAGTTTCAACACAGCTTGACTCTGATTGGTTAAGTTAAAACAATTCACATGAAACTAATGAAATAGCCACCTGTTGGATAAACAATCTCCAAATACATTTTAAAGCAGCAAAACACAGGCGAAGCAATGAGGCAATTATTGTTTTCTTTTTTATCTGAGCCTTCTCAGCTTCCCAGGAGAGAAATCCCAAGCAAAGGGATTTTTCCAGAAAATATGACAGTAACAGTTTTAACTGCTTCACATTAACTGGACAGACAAAAAAGAGCTGACTGTTCCATAAGTCACTCAGTGAAGATGCAATACAAAGAGCAGATGAAATGTTAGAAAACTCGCAGAGTAAGACAGAAATAAGTTTGAAAGCAGAGGAAAACTAAAAGAATTCCACAGAAGCATCTGAGCCGCGAACAACCTTTTACTCGAGGTGATTTTGACTGCAACACATTGAAGTGTTTAAAACAGAGAGCAAAAAGATATGACTTAACAGACACATTCAAAGAAATGTCAAGGATGAAGAGTTTCCTTTCCCTGGAGAAGGTGATGTTATAGTTAGAATACAAAATCTGAGACTTCATGACACAAAACTAAAAATTGCAGCTACTTTTTGGACTACTAAAAATAAAAGCATCCTAAGCCTTCCTTTTAAGTTAATGACCCTTGTAGCAGAAGAATTTTGCAAGCACCATGGTCACGCCTCTCGCCTTGGCTTGTGTCTCTGGGTCTTGCTCCTCCTTGCAGATCTGGTGTGGGAATACAATCAACTACAGCCTTTCAACAGAAGGCACTTTTAATCTGTGATAATTTGGTATGAAGGCTATTCATTACTAGAGAATGTTGCAAAGTCAAACCAGAAAGGACTGGAATCCCTCATATGGAACAGCTGGTCTTTGCTGAAATGGGTTTTTGGCTACACTTGCACTATGTTCTGGAACAATGAAGAAAACCCCCATTCCCTATTCCCCAATACATTGCTTTTCTAAAAATGGCATCTAACAATGATCTAACAATCAGATCCTCACTAAATCTAGTTAAAGTCAGTGGAAAGACAAAATAAGTCATTGGAAGCTGGAAAAGGGCAGGAAGCCTCAGCAGGAGACTAAGAAGGGATCATCCTTCAGTCACTCAAAAGGAAATCCCAAATTCTTGAATCTGTGATGAAGGCTTTCTTCACAGGTCATGGACAAAAGATGCCAATGGGGCACTGTGGAGAAACCTGAGGATTTTCACTTGTTCTTTTTTGATTGGTTTTTCAAACAGAAATATTACATATAATGCACATGTTATGCAGCATTTTGAAATATTTCTCCGCCCAAGTTAAGGCTTTCCCTTACTACCTTCAGTAACACTGAAATTGAAGTTGTGTGGAGTAGAGGCGGGCCAGGTCCAAATCCTTCATAAAACCTCACCGGTAGAAACCCAGAAAACTTTTGAAATAGGAACAGACATCACAGATTTATTCATTTATAACAAGAATAGCAAAGTTATTTAATAAAAAATAAATTGAAGTAACCTACAAAGAATGTAAAAAGCCCAATACTTTACTTAGGACTAGAAACCCAAAAGTTATGCTGTTCTAATGTTGCTACCTCTTGTCTAAAACCATTACACAATCTAATTAACATTTTATCCAAGTGCATTACACTTTCCATTAAGCAAAACAAGACCCAAGACACACAGCATGCAGGGGCCTGAATATGCCTCACTAACATCGGTGGCAAAACTCCACAGACTTCAAAAGAGCAAGACTGGGCATGGGTAGCTCTGGTTAACTGCTTTCCTCTCTATTTTCATTTCCAAGACAAGGGATTTCTGTTTAGATTTAGTAGTTTTTACACAGATGGCTACTACTGTGGTTTTTAATTTGGATGAGATGTTTAACAGTACTAACATTAATAATGTTTCCCATAGAAGGAGCAACCCAACACTGGAAATACACCAAAATTATGACAATCAAGCAGTGATATTGGAACAAGCATAAACTTACTTTATGTTAAGTGAAGAAAAATTCATAAATTAATTAGGGCCTGAATTCTCAAAACTGCTTGCAAAATAAGAGAAGAAAGGAGAAGCAAGGGAGCTGAACTCTTTAATAAAGACCATTTCCCCTGCTGTGAGGCAGCCCTATGTAGTCATCTGACAAAACCTAGGATCAGTAGGACTTTTCTGAGAAAAGCAGCAGCAGCAGTCACAGGAAGTTTTGACAAAGCTGCAGAGTCATAAAAGGCAAAGAATTAATGAAAGAAACAAACACATTTATAGTTTATCTACAAAATTGGTTCACATGCATGAAATCCACAAATTGGGTTAATTTTCAAAGGTTTGTGCAAAAATAATGGGGACAAAGAAACAGCTATATCCATAGCTCATGCTGAACTCCTGTCTATTTTGAACAGCTGCCCTTTCATTAAGAGGCAGAAACTGTACAACCAGGGGAAAACATGAACATTAACATAAAGTGAAATATAGCTTTCATAAGACTCTGTCTATTAAAGTAGTTAATAATCTACCAAAGTATTAGCTTGATACATACTGCTGTCATCCAGAGATGTCACAGTATTAGAGGTGCTGATAATAATATGCACTTTTGGACTTGGCACTCTGTCTCTCATCACTGGATACATAAACGCCTAGCAAGCATGGTGTACTTTGGATTTCTGCAGCTCATACAACACAGCAATGAAAGAGCAACAATCCACTTCAATAATTTTGTTTTGTTTTGCTCTTCTCCTGAATGCAGTAGTTTAAAATATTTTTTTGGAAAACACCTATTTTTAATGTGACAAAATAAGCCAGCTTCCTACCTCCCACTTCCAGCTGCTATTTCTTCTGTGAATCATTCTCTCTATGATTTTTCCTCTCTCATATGCAAGAACACTAGGTGGGGAGAGTGACAGCTGTCCCAGCTTTATGGATCTCAGCTCTCTCAGCTTTATGGATCTTCCTTGATGAGGAAGCAGTGTGGTAAATATGTGTGGAGCAAAGCAAAATGCATAGAACAGGCTTGGGGATGCTGTTTTGTTGGTTTTGGGCTTTTTTTTTAAACTGCTGTATAAAATACTAATCCAAAAGGAATGAAAAATATATGTGATCTGAATTACAAGAATATGAATTCATGTAAAGAGAGGAAAAACCTTCTCAAAGAACAATTTTAAGAATTATTATACTGCCTTGGAAAAAAAAGGGCTATGATCTTGTAGAAAATTCAGAAAAGAGAAATAAGGCTTAGTGAGTTAAAACTAAAATATTAACTTCTGTAAAAGATAAAGTCAAGGCCATAATATTTCATAATGTTAAATCTTAAATTTTAACTGTGGAGGGAATTTCTGTTTAGTTGAACATGAAGATAAATAAAACAAGAAGTACTTAAAACTAAGGGAAATAGTAGAATGTCTAAGACTGCAACAGACTTATCCTTGACTATCCAAAATGAAGAAATAAGAAAATACTTGGGCAACTTTCCACAGAAACAATTTATAGGAACATTAAATTAATAGTAACTGCATGAAATCACACTGAGTGAGTTACATTCAAGAATTCAGCCATAACATTTCAGTGAATCCCCTAGGCAGCCAGGAATTACCATTACTTCCACCAGGTATTTAGAATTTCTACCCTCTATACTGCTAATCTTCTATACTCACAAGTGTTACCCTAGCATCTTGTAGGATTTCCTAAGAATCCTATCCAGGAAACATCCAAGGAAAGTCTAACAAAGAATCTTGACAAGAATTATCTGTAAGCAGTAGGAAAAAGGTTTGCTTTATGGATCTTCAAAAATTCAACAGATTTCTTCTGCACAAAATTCAGAAACAGATGTGTGAGCCTCAAAGAAGCAAGGAACTGGGAACTAAACCCAGGAACACTGAAGACTACTGGGAAGCTAATCCTTTTCTGTTTCAGAAGGGAGGGATGTACAATCATAGATGTATACACAGAAAACCTAAAGATGTTTCAACCAATTTTTTTCAAATGTTTCTTCTGTAAGAGGTAAATGATGCATGAAAATGTATTCAAGACATGAAAGCTATATGAAAAAAGGCAGAAAATCATGTGTGTATACATTTCTATATATGTGTATCTACATACACAGTGTGTAAAAAGTGTAATTTTTGTTAACCACGTATCACGTACCTCACTTAAATTTTTAACTATCCTTGCTTTATCCCATCTGCATTTCTAGGTTGAGCAGGATCCTGACTTGTCTTTTTGCTTTGTTTTATTTTGTTTTGTTTTGTTTTCTTAAGAAAACATTCACAGCATGACACTCCTGATTATTTGGAGAACATTAAAATTTGGTGTGACATGACCAGCATTTATACTAAATTATTAAAAATTATGGAAAAATGCCATTTGACCTTGACACAAAGTGCACTACAGCCCATGAGAAGACCAGTTGCTCATAAGTTGAGGCCTTCCTTGGAAAATAACATATTATGAACATGTAATTCCATTGCCTCTGAAATTATTTATAATGAACAAAAGAAATAGAGATGGGGTTACTTCCCCATAAGAGTAATACATTATGAGAAGTAATTTAGTGGCATATTCACTGTATGTCAAAAAGAGAGGCAAAGGAAAGGAAAGGGAAAGGGAAATTACTGAAAGAGTTTCTGCCTCTTCAACTGTTTTTTGAGTAGACTAGGGACAATAAAAAACCAGAGGTCAGGATGGTGGGAAGGTGAGACAAGAAGAAATCAGGTGTACAGCTCAGCTGCTAGACTCATAAAAAGATACAGAAATAAGGATGGGGAAAGCTTTACATTCCTCAGCAATCTTGGAATGTTGGTAAGACCCAAGGTGTGGTCTCCGCTTGAAAGGCCTTGCTGGCATAACCATATCATTTAGAAGTGTGAAAAAAAATCCTACCCACATCACTACACCCTACTGTAAATGTAGGTCAAGCAGCAAAATAGCCCGTTCAGAGACTGGGCTTACAGTGTACCAGTTAAAAGGTTTTGCCAATAAAAGCTGTCTTTCTGCTGTGGCTATGTGGGAAGGAGATACTACCTTTCTACAGATCTTTTCATGTCTAGGCAAACTCTTGAAAACTAGAAGCACCACTAACTACTTCCTGATGGTAAATTGGGAATATTGGTCTGATATTAAAATGATATTATCATGGCAGTCCTCAAGAGTCAGCAGTTAAAATTCTTAACAGGAATTTTGCCTACACTTCAAAGACATAGATCCCATACCCACTTATTGCCCCATCCTCAGAAGACTAATTATATTTTGGTTTCCTCTCCTTAATTTGGTCCTAAGATTCCCTCCCTCTCCAGACATCCCTCAGAAATCAGCCTGCTGCTTTCAAAGAAGCCCATAGAGGCCAGATTTTCAGGGGGTTGACCCATCTAAATTTCTCTGGCTGCCTTTGAGGTCGTTCCAACTCCAGCGCCTCCAAGCCCAGCAGTAGTCAGGAAATGAGAGCATATGGTAAATAGTTTAACTCACACTCGTTTAGCTTTCAATTCTAGCATGATTTTTCAGTGTTTTCCATCTAGTAAGATGTCTATTAACTCAAGAGTGTCTGGTTCAAGAGAATAAATGCAGAGACAGTGGACAGATACCAGTGTACCAAAGCTTGTTGCTAAGGAAAGCTGGGTATGTTGTACAACTTAAATATCCTGAATCTATTCAGTTTTGTGACAGATGAAACCTGAGTTCTGAACAAATTATCTGTTAGGGTTTAAAGTGTGATAGGTTTAAACCAAAACAAACATGATAACCACTATTAGGTTTCTAAGAACTTTCAGAACACTGAGATTGTCAGCAGTCATGTATTTAGAGACCTGCAGCGCCTGCCAAATAATAGGCAACAAATCCAATAATAGACAATAAAGCCTGTTGTAAAGCCTCTTGCAAAAGCAGCTGTTGCCTCTATTGAGAAAATGTCTTTCAAAATATTACCTTTTAATACTTCTTTTTTGTCTTGCTCCCTCTCTTATGGAGGCAGGGTGGATGCTATAAAAGAAACAGACATTAATTAGGGTGGATTATTCCTCCAAAGGAATACAACATGAATATCTTTCTCTTTAATTTACCTGATATTGACCACATACACAGTGTAATTCCAGTTCTGGAAAGTACGGTTCAGCTGAAAAACAGGAAGACATTGATCACATGAATGGCGAGATGTTAATGGGGCTCTTTGTTGCTTAAAGCTGTGTTAGAATTTCACCCTTCAGCCCCTTGAGAAATCCCCTTCAGTTTTGCAAAGCAAAGAAAACACTCACTTTTCAGTGAGGTGACTGTTGTACAACTGGTAGTGAGAGATTTGGCTTTTTTGTGGACAAAAGGAAATTTGTTTGAGGTCACGACAGAGTGAACAGGAGAGTGCACAGGATCCTGACTTTTTCTTTTCTCCCTCTCTTCCACATCTTAAATCCTCAGATACACTTTGAATAGACTTACTGAAAAAGCTATCGGCTAAATTTTCACCTGAAAGCCTTCAAACTTACAATGATCTTCTTTGCAGACCTTTGTACTCTTTATTCTGAGTGTTCAACAGCTGCTCAGTTTTCCTCCAAGAGACACCTTTGCATACTCTTGCACCTTTCTAGTTTCTTTGGCTCAGGCATCTATGTACTTTGCCTGGGTACTGCTGCTAAGGGAACAGCCTTGGAAGGTGTGCATGACTGCAATTCTCTTCTGTAGATTATTATATATATATGTGTATATATATATATATATATATATATATATATTCTGGTTTATGGGTTCCTTAGCTTCTGATAGCTGAAATCTCCAGGTTTTTTAAATGAAAATAAAAAAAAGAATAGTTGCTATATTTCATGATGTTGTATATTCACATAAGTAGTTGGCATAAAGGTTTTACAAATTGTGTGAGTGGGACTATGTGAACTGCCAAAAAGGACAGGGAATATCCAGACAAGAAGAACTTCTAGAGGCAACATCAAAAATTCCTCACCCAGAGACAAGCTTATATTTGCTAAAATGGGCTGAAGAACCTACCTGCATTTCTTAGGAAGCTAGCTAGTATAGTGCAGACATTCTAAATTAAATCCATAATGCTGAAGAGCCCAAGCTAGACCTGAATTTATTACTGCATAAATAAATAAAAGAAAGATATTCGGAGAACACATGTGAAGCATTTTTTTAGTAGTCTCATTTTTTGTGATTTTCCAATCGATAACAGTGATGGGACAGATTCATATAGGTAATCACATAGGAAAGAAAACTAAACTTACCCATTCTGCAATGACATCATGTACTTTTGACACTGAGTTGGAGTTGGAACTAGAGACAACTATTGATATCCTGTAGAATAGCCCACCTGTCCATTAAAAACAGCATCATAATGTTAGAAACTGAGCAAATTTAGCTTTTGAATAATGAGATTTTAGCTTCACGATTAATATAAAAATTGTGCTGAACCCCAGATACAAGGCCACCTCACACTCTCGTTGGCATTTAATCTCTGAAATGAAATACCCCTGCAGGTCTGGGCCCATTCTCACTAGTCCTGTTGATTTTGACAAGAATTCCCTCCCCCTCCATATTTTCAGAGGCACTTGAAATGTGACATGGAAACTCACAGACAACATACATCTAACCAGTATTTTGCATATGCCTCTAATGTGGTGTGTAAAATCAAGTTCACGACAGTGTCAGGAATTTTAAAAACTATTATAGTTAATGAAGTCTGTAAACACAGATAAATTCTGCTCCTAGACATATTGTTATAATATTGTTATATGTTCCAGAATTGAACCACTGCAGATTGGAGTTTAAATACTGTGAGAGCAAATAAAGCTCATCAATTAAATGTAGCAAGGTAACTGAGGACAGAATTAGGTGTGAGAAGGGATATAGAGCTCTTGTTTCCAAAGTACAGGCTTGCTCTGAAGCCTGGCAATGGCCAGACAGTAGAAGAACCCATATTAGCTTTACAAAACTGGCAGCTGAACAAACCATCTTTCAGTCACAAAATGTGTAACACTTGGCTTGGTGCAATTTTATATTCAGAAAACTGTTTTGAAATGGCACAGTGTAAATATAAATTCTCTTTAAGCTCATGAGTGGGTAGGCAGCATTACAAGATTTCACATCTAATAAATAACATCAATTCATTTCATAGTTATGCTCTGTGTTAAAAGTCTGTACTTTCCACAAGCCTATTTTTTTCATTAAGCTACCAAATATTCTGTAAGCTCTAGCTGGGTGAAAGTTCCCAGGATGTGGGGGAGGTTTAAGAACTTCTGGATCAATTCACTTGCACTTATGTGAATTTGTGGCATTGCTTGGTTTTGGGCTGTTACCAAGGCTGTGGGTCTTGATCACAGACACATGCATGTATATAATCTTATCTAAATCTTAAAGAGACACTACATAGGACAGAGCAGGACATGAAAATAATTATACAGAAATCCCTTTCTGTCTCAGATTGGAAAGGAACTGCTCTATCTTTTGGAAACGAAATAAATGACCTTTTATTCTAAGTAGAGCAAATGCCATAATTTTACAACTTCATAGATAATTACTGTACAAGAGCTTGAAGTAAAGGCACCTGGAAAAAATTTGACAGGAGTATTTTCCAATTTAAGTGTGCATGCATTGGTTACTATTCATGAAATGGTTGGAGAATTGTTCTTTCTTTACAATATGGAATTAATTATATTAATAGTAAGATTGGTAAAAAAATTCCTTTATGACAAAACAGTAAAGAAGATCGTTTACTAGACACTTTCTTTGGTAAGCTATGATTAAATTTTTGATATGAGCAGAATGAACTTTGTTTTGATTTACTTCTTTAACTCTCCTGAGGAGACACACAAATTTGGTGCATAGTTTAATCTGCAAATGTGCTTTAGTTTATTATTACTACAATGGTGTAAAAACAAAAGGATTAAAAATTATATCTTTGGAAGTAGAAATTTGGACTTTGGGCAAATTGAAAACACTTGCAATGCCTCGATGTCCTTTGTATGTATATATCTCTGTATAAACACATATTCAATTTTAAATCTATAATGCTCCTTTTATATGTGCCATACAGATACACACATACAGAAAGCATGCATTAGATACTCTTGTTAAAACTCATATGTAATGATTATCTAATTATAACCTTACTTAGATAATTATGTATAGTGACAAAATCACCTTAATATAGGAATATGCAAAGTATTTTAAAAATCATACACAGTAACTACAAACTAGGCAATAGATTCAAGATCTCCACCAGATGGTGACCCAAAGCACTTTTAAATGAGGCATAAAAATAACCAAACAAGAACTAATCTGCATTTTAAAATACTCTCAGGAGACTGCAAAGTAGATAGTAAAAACTAAAACTTATTTATCCCTCTTCAAGTTAAACAGTTGAAATCCCTCCCCAAAATGCTGAATGAAAACAAAAAAAAATATATATATATAAAATTGGTGAAAAGTAGCCAAAGAAAACTTGAAAAAAAAAAAAAGAAAAAAATAGCCTGGAAAACAATGCTCCTACATCCACCACCAACTACAAAAATATAATGATCAATCAAATGTCAGTATTTTTAAAAATTCTGTTAGGAAAATGCTGAGTTTTATTATTCAAACTCTGAGTTTTGAAAAATCTTCTATTTTTGAAAGTGAAATCATCAAAAATATGTCAGTAAAAACCATTCATATACTCCCAAAAAACAAACTGTCATTAAATCATATAAAATAGATAGAAACCATTATATTATCCTCACAGTCTCATGAGAGCTGTCTTAAAGAAGTACACAAATATGAAAAATCACACATTAATGACATTTACTACCACTAAGATGTTACAAATTCCCTTCTACTGTAATTATATTATTATTCCAAAACATCTTCATATGCTAAATGGTCCTACATCTAAAGGATGAAAGACAGCTACTTCTACATTCAGTCTACAAACTGAATATCTAATAGATAAGATGATCTGGGGGTTTTTCTACATCTAACTTAGCAGCTTGACATACTGTAGTGGAACTCAGGTCGACACAGGCAGCCCAGCTCAGTGAAGAAGTCGCACAAACAAGGCAAAAGGACTGCAGCAGAGCTAGTAAGTTGTTTCAGTGGTGGGTAAGAGGTGCTGTTTTGGCTTGTCCCAGATGGCAAATTGGCCAAGGAATAAACATGGGCTGAAACTGGTGACTCATGGTACGTCACAGAAGAAAGTGATGTTTGGATCTGCACGAGAGAGTGATGGATGGCTGCTGCAGCTCCCGTCAGAGTGCCTGTCAAGATGGTCTCTTTGTGCTGAATAAAAACTGTGCTATAGGAAGACGGCAAGGATATCACATCATTCATTACTGCAGTTCTTGATGACTCCAGAACAGAAGAGAGATTTGCAAGTTGTCCATAATCAGCATTTTCAAAATCCAAGGCATTCGCAGTAATGAGAGATATTGCTTCTCTGTTCCTGCTAAAGGGTCTGTACACCTCCCCCTCTGAATTCCATTCAGAAAGCTTCAGTATGTTTGTTGATGTCAGAACAGGAAAATCCATTATGTTTTTATCACTGTCAATGATTTCTTGTTCTACTGCCCAGAGAGAGTATCTTGGACTGTCCGCTTGATTTTCAATGGAGTTTTGTCCTAAAACAGTTAGATGATTTCTTGGTGTTTCTGCTGTTGGCAAGTTTAACTCTTCTACATCCCACTGAGGGAGCAAGCTTGGAGAAATTGTGTCAAGATGATTCTGAAAACTTTGTGGGAGTGGAGGTGTGGAATAGGTGTTAGGAGTTACACTGTCTCTGAACTTGGACTCTGAATGAAGAAACTGCCTTAATTCCAAAGACACTGGAAAAAAGTCAGAACTCATTGAACTGATGCTTTTTAAAAAAATACCTGCATCTTTTTGAACTTTACTTCTTGGTTTATCTATGCTATTTGTCATAGCATCATTCTCCAGAAGACTTTGAGACTGCTGTGTTTTGTGCGTTCTTGTACTGCTTGTCGAACTCATAACTCTCCAAGTAACCTGAGTCCCAGATGCACTGATCAAGAAAGGAGCTTGGCTATCCCTTGAACCAGAAGGATGAGTTCCTGAATGTGTTGGCAAGACAGAAACAGGCTGATGCCTATTGTTTAGGAAAGTCATGTCAGTTTGATCACTTACTATGTCAGTTTGAATTTGCATGTGCACACTATCTGCAGAGTTTTCAAGCGCCTGATCAAAAGGGCTTACCTGTGTCCATACAGAGGATTGAATGGAAGGTGCTTCCAGAGAAGGAAAAAGAAAATAAAAATAAAATTCACTGTTGGAAGTCACAGTTAGGTTTGCAAAGCTCATTGTTGACTGCAATTGTGATATTGACCGGCCATTACTTTCTGAAATTCTCTTTGAAATGCCTGGAATAAATGAACTAAACGTTTGTGTTTCCAATGCTGATACATGACTAGAAAAATTAATTTCTTCAGCTCGGTGATCTAAAAATTTAATGGCAGATGTTTGTTCAAAGATATTGTCAGAGTTAGCATAGAAATTAATGGACAGCAGTCTCTCTGTTGGGGAAGGAAGCAGTTTATTAAATGCGAGCCAGAAATTTTCTGATGGCTCCTCAGAAAACAATTGAGATGATTCTTTCAAATGGTGGGAAACAGTCCAGAAACTTGCTCTTAAAGAGGGGGATATATCTACATATTTTGTTGGAAAATCCAAGTAATCTGATTCCCAGGAGTCAGCAACTGGATTCATGTTCTCTGGCTCTAATATGGAAAAAACTGATTCTTCATTTTCATTACTACCATGAAATGCATCCAAATTGTTCTGCAGTGCTCCATTTCTGAGGGTCTCACTTGGATTTTGAAAGTATAATGAATGCTGTAAATAATGAGACCAGTAATTACTACTCGATATAAATATGCTGTCACTTTTCAAATATGTGTCAGTCAACAGCTGTTGATAAACAGGCAGGGTTGTTACAACATGCTTAAATACTGAGCTTGTCCAGCCTGGTTCTACTAGAAATGATGAAAATGTTAATAGTTCTCTACTGTGTCCTTGGACTGAATTTGTCAATTGGCTGTCATGCATAAATTTTGTGTATGATTTTTTCATGTTCTGAAAAAAACTTGTTGGTTTGCCCTGTAGAATCTCCACAGAGGTTAAATTTGTAATGCTTCCTGAGTGATAGTCTTTAATGTGCACAGATTTTCTAAACTGAAATTCACTGTTTGCTGATAGAGTAGAAAACATTTTCCTGTCAGCACTTCCTTCCATCATTTCCAGGTAAAAATTTTCAGGTGCCAAGTTTAGCAAATCTAACCTACTTTTTTGGAATGGTGGTTTCTCATCTGTAGGTGGTACAGACAAGCTAGAAAGAAAATGTCTGTCTTCTTGAATATCAGAGGTGATATGATGATGAAATACAGGCTCATTCCACCACTTCCCAGGCTCCAAGACATTGCTTGTATGCCTGAAATTGTTTGTGTCGCTGCTGGAGGATGAAAGCCACAGAGTTTCTTTTTTGTGTTCATAAGCAGTGCTGCTGCTGCTGCTAGCAGGAGAGTGGAACGATGGCTCAGAGTCAGAGAGATGGAGCCCACTTGCCAAAGTCCTTGCTAGCTCTGCACTGGGATTTCTGCTGTGAAGAAGAGGAACTGCTGCATTCACAGGCGGCTCTGTAGCTGCATCGGCTGCACCAGAAGTACCACGCAATGGACTTCTAGAATAATTCAAAATATTTTCGTTTGGCAACTGATTCATTACAGTATAATCTAGGTTGATGTTTTCTGTATGAGCAGACAAGGTTTTGTTGCCGTTCTCCTCAGAAGAAGCTGGTGTGGACAAAGCTGGAAGGAACAAGCTGTGTGGGCTTTTTCTCTCTGGGTTATCATCTGCTGAATTTTTACTGAAATGCTGGGGCCTTTGCTTGACTGGCCAAATAATTGGGGTTGAGATAATTCCTATTGTTTTGATCCCTTCTATCTTAGATTCTTGCTGCCTCTGTGGTCGTGAATGGGAAAATTCAGGTGAATTTCTCTTCATTCTGAAGATAATTGTAGCAGGAAGTCTGAATTCCTGCAGGTCTGTGTGTAGCAAGCCACAGAGTTAATGGATTAAAAAAAAATAAATGTAACTTAACTCTCTGTTCTTGGTCTAAAAATCAGCTTACCAAGAGTGGAAAATGATGCTTGTTAGCTGAGTGAAAATTTAATTTGCTTCTACCATAAGTGAACTTGGCTTATTTTCCCAGTCTTCCTACTTTTTCTCTGGATTTTCAAAGCTAGACAAAGGACTTAATTGTCAATTTTTTATTCATACTATTAATAAGATTGGGTTCATTCTGTCATTAAAAAAAGCAGAATTAACTGCTCATGGTGAACACTTGTGAGTGGCTCCACAAAAAAAAAGTAAACACTACTTGGAAGAAATTTTAAGTATTTTCTTCTTACTTCTACAGCTTATTAAAACCAAACAGTCTGGATTCAGATAAATTCTTTCACATTATGCACTGTACTGCCTGATTGCCAGCGTACAATAAATATCTGCCAAGAGAAAAAATACTTCAAGAGGTATAAGTCCTGCAGTAACAACTGATGGATTGGGGAAAAAAAAACACCTAACCAAAAAAAAAGCAACCCAAAAACCAAACCACAAACCCCACCCAGATTCAAATTTATTTCTGTGGAGTGCACTGAAAAAATAAATCTTAAAAAAATATACATTTAAGCCTGTGATGAAAATTGGCAAAATCTATCTCTGTGTTTAACAACCAGCTTTAACAAACTAATAAATATTTTAGCAGGACTTCACAAAATGATGCTCAGTCTTTAGGAGACAGTGATATCACAGAATTTGAGAAAGCCTCAAAAGAAATCCTGGCTTTATTCCTGTGCTAATAATAGGTTCATTTACTACCTTATTTTTTCCCTTAATCTTTCTAAATGAAAAGTAAACGATATCTGATACTGTCAACATTTTCCCTAGTAAAGTCTGATCCAGCTCTTCTTTAAGTCAGTGGAAAGATTTCTGTTGACTCAGTGGAAGTGGCTTTGCTCCATAGGAATGGTTCCACTTGGCTCCTGCGCCTGAGGAACAGCGAGGAACCAGTGAGGAGCAGACAATCCGAGCCTACTAGCACCCTGGCTGCACAGGCAGGAGCTGCACAGTGTCTGACAATCTGCAGCCTTGAAAGCCTTCCACAGCACGGTTCTTTTCCGAACCTTTCCAAACATCCCTCTCCCTCCCCTTGTTCTTTGCATCCTTAAATGCAATGGGTGACACAAAGTTAGTCCCTTTCACAGAAGAGCCAGGTAAACACGAAACAAGCAAACACTGAGTTTGGTTCTGTTCTCATTTACACCATTCTGACATGGTCCAGAGATTTAATCCTGAGTTATTCCGTGAAAATGAGATCAGAACTGAGACGTGACCCTTGACATTATGATGGTAGGAAAAACACACCTAAAAATACAACAAATTTGCTTTAGACACAGTACAAGGAAAAATGTAACACAGGATTTCTTACCATTGTTTGGCTTATCGTTTCTATTAGTATCGGGCATGTTAGTGGTGACAGTGGGTGGTGTAGGAGTAGTAGCATTTACAGTAGCTGGTAATAAAGATGAGAAAGAGGTGAACTTGAATGAAATATGAATGTTAATAAGGTAAGACAAAATGGGAACAATGCATGACAATGTAAAATGAAACCATCTACACACAATGCCATAAATGTTAAAAAAACACATTATTTTTTTCTGTACGAAGTGATGAATAGATAAGAACTGAGGCCCCAGTCCTGCAATCCTCACTTGCACTCACTTCAGTGGGAATTTTGCCAGTGTAAATTTTGCAGGATCAGTCCTGCACTCCTTTCATAAACTCAAAATCCTCTCATGAGAGCCTTGGTTGTGAAGATCAGAAAATGGGAAAGCTCTAAGATGCGTGCACTTAGAATGCTGCTTGTGAAAAGAATCTTTGCCCCTCCTCTGACTGAATATGACAAACAAATGAGAAACTAAAACATTCATGTAAGGATTCAATTAACTCCACTGAACTCAAAACAATGAAGAGAATTGAGATCAGGCTTGGAACAGGTGAACTAAAATACCTATTTTGAAAGACTTATGCAGAAACTCAGCTTCACTCTTCCCACTGACACCAACAGGAGTCACTCCACAAAAGCCTGGAGAACCAGCTGAACACTTTTCAAAATTAGAAGGAAGAGCCAAACCTGCAAATTTCCCCCACGATGGACTCAGAGGGTATATGCGCTAGAAGAATTCAAAGATCATGCCACTAAGTTTTCAAATAATGGTTTGGAAAATATTTTAGTTTTGTTCAGTAACTCCCAGGGAATGCTAATCCATTCACTGATAGATTTTTTTTCCTGAAAACCCTTATTTAAAATCTGAAGGTTGGTATGGTAAAATCTCCCAGTGTTATATGGCTTTGGAAGATTTTGGAAGAATCAACCTAGGAAGTTTAAGCCGTTATATTTTGGACAAAAAAATCACATTTTTTTATGTTTTGCTAAGTTGATTTATCTAGCTTTTTGAGTCCAAAAGTCACAAACTTGTCACAGCTTAGGGAGCAGGTTCATGTTCAGGTTTAAAAAAAAAATAGGGAAAGAGAAGGAAAAGCTGGACATTGGAACAAACAGATTCTAACTGGGAAAATGAGCATATGAAGTTACACCTTGAAATATAAAAAAAAGCTCTTCCATGAAACTTCAGAGGAATTGTCTGAGGAATAATTTACAAAGTTTCTTACAGACTGTGTCTTACAGCCAGTGCTGCTAAAGGAGGCATCTAATGAACAAAAATGTTTACTAAGCATAATGGAGAAATCAGTTCTTTCATCAGACATAGCTGACATAACCTGGCATCCACAAACTATTTTAATGTTGTTATTGCACAAGACCCAACAAACAAAGGAATCCAAACTGGCCTCTCAGTTTAGTCAAAGTCTGTGGTATTGACAGAAAATAGACAGACATACTTTTATGATTTTCATTATTATGACAATCATTATGATGATGTTGAATGGGATAAATCTGATCTGGCATCTTATTCCAAAGTGACAAACTGAACACAAGGGACACTTTACCAAATACTTTTTAGAGAAGGAAAGAGTATTACCTTCATGAAAATACTCATAATCTTTATTGAAGTCTTTGTTGATGGTCTAGGAAGTTACGAAGGCAAGTTTGAAAGGCAGCATCTTTTATCAGAGGCAATATCTACCAGACAAGTTAATAAAGCTGGGACAAAGGATGAGGTTTTTAGAAAAGCAGGCTTGTTCAGCAGAAAATGTGTCCATTTCTGTAGCCATATTCACTGATGTCATGAAGGATATTTTCTCCCTTCCATACCATACTATTTAATGGAGGAAAACATTCAGAGATGTTCCAAAAGAATGGACAAAGATATTTATACAGTGATACCCTTTACATATAAAAAGACTAATATTGAATAATTGTGGATGCCTCATTTACCCAAACTATTTTAGTTGCAGTATTTAGATTGTACTCTGCTTTGTGAATATGATGCCTGAAAATTACTGTTTAAAATCTGATTATGGACATTAATGGCATTTCACTTTCCCCAAGGAGACAAGTACAATATGCTCCAAGAACCTGAACCAAATTACCTCAGGAAAATCTGGGAAAAGTACACTGAAAACTGACATAGATGTCTTACTGGCTTTCCAAGTAGATCGCATTTCCCCTTTTATTTTTAAGCCAAATCTGATTTATTTTAAAATATTGATTTTGAAAGAGTTCTAAGACTTCTTGTTCTCCTCTTATATTTTGTTTTCTCCTGTCTCTTTCTTAGACCATATCTGGAAAGAGGTTAGAAAGCTAGATATTTTTGGTGCAGTTGCTGCTGTAATTAAAGTTTAACATAGCATGCTAAAACATTGTAAGGCTGGGGTTCATGAAGGCATCATGGAAATGGGCTAATGTTCTATGGAAATTCAGCATCTGAGCAGAACAGAACCATTCTTGCATGCCCATTGATTCATGTGACATGGAAATCTGTAGGATTCACCTATTCCTTGCATTCAACTGAGCTGACTTTAAAAACACATAGTGAATTTTCATATGTGGTCATTTTTACATTATTAATCCATCACTAAGTGATGTAGCATGTGCTTCTTTCTTTAAAAGTTGCTGAATTTTGCAACTGATGGCAATTATTTTATACCTGCTAATCTCAAAGTATCTAGCCTCAAAAAAAAAGTCTTATTGAAAAAAAGCCCTGAATAAAAGTTAGTTTCTTTATTTACATCTCGCTTTTTTGGTTTGTTTTTTTTTTTTTTTTTACAGATTTACCTACTACTTATAGTGGTTAATATTTTACTGTGAAAATGTGCAAGAGGAAAAGAGGTAGAGAAAGAAATGAAAGCAGTCAGTTAATTTAGCTTTGAAATAATTGAGACTATTTGGAAAATGTATTATCAAGGGAGTGATCACATTTTTTCCACATATTGTACGAACAGGACACCCACATACTAGATGAGACTAAAGAATTCCTTTCCTTGCTATTTTTTATTGCCACGCACCCTCTTATAAACAATAATAAAAAAGAAATGGAATAAACCCCGAAGCAAATCAAGATTTCCCAAAGATGAAACTGTGAAAAGGATCTGGGTTTCTTACCTTGACAAAGGCTTCCTAGGTTTGCACAACTGGTTGGTTCAATTGAAGAAGAGGGAATTAGGTATGAGCCTTTAAAAGGAGAAATCAAATAATTCAGAAAGGGTTAGTTAATGGGCCTAAAACACATTATATCACACAGCGACACATTCCTCTTCCTAATTTCTCTCAGTTGCAAAACTGACACTGCCATTTGCCTATAAAACTTAAAAGTTTTCAGTATCTGTTGCAGCTCAGGGATCCTTGAAAACCCTGCTGACTCGCAAGTCACTCACATATCCTCCCGCGGTTTTCTCAGCTTTCAGTGAATAACATCACATTAAAGGAATGCAGCTTGTGTGTGCTCTGTGAAATGGGCTTAAGCAAAGGGGTCAGTATGGCCATGGGATTTATGTGATTTTCATAACAACGTGTGCCTTGGAGGAGTGACCACGCTCTGCTGCTGCAGCACAGGCTACCCAGCACACACTTGTGAGTAATCTGCCCGGGACAGACACCAGCCAGATAAAAGGTGATTAAACTTGCTCCTCTGCCCTGGGCAAGGGCGTGATTAATATGCTGGTATGCATGACTTATAAATAGATAATGTTATAAGTCTGTATCTCTACAGAATTATTCATAACAACAAGCATTATTACACTCTGATGATCTGGAGACAAAACCAAGGCGCCCAAGAATGGCTACAGAAAAAGAACTGGTGCAACTGCATTAATTACAATTCACATATCTCAGAGGTTCAGCTGCAGATACAGCTGCCTTTGCACACTGTGTTGAACACAATGAGACCATAGAGCTCTGGCAAAATGTGAACCCACTAGGAGTTTTGCCCTTTTGGCTTTTGCTTTACCACTTCAGAATCATATTGAGTCAATGAGGTTCTCTCATGAAACTCACTATCCTTCTGCAAAATTAAATAGCCACCATGCATCAGCTTGTAAAGATAGCTAGGAAAGTATTTCCTATGATGCAAGAACAAATGAAGCATGGAGCTTTGACACAGAAATTGTATCACGACACAGATACCACTACGTGTGTTGCCAATAAATACAGGGTGTAATTAAACAAAAAATACTAAATGATCCTCAACAAATATTAAATTTCACTGAATTTTTTTAGTGGATTAAGAGATAGAGGCAAATTCACTTTCTTGGTACAATTCTTATGAACTCCAGGAAGAATGTTCTAAGTGAGCATAGTGCCCCCTTCATGAGGTAGATTTTTCTCCCAGAATAAATTTGTTAATATTAAACAGTCAATATCAGAACCTATTCTGTTTCACCTCTGTTGTGTAACATGGAAAGATGACCTGGGATTTGGCTGGAAACACTGCGGGTGTTCATATTTGCTTCACTGAGTATTTTAAACAAGATTGTGATTTTATTTGGTGAAACTAAACAAAAAAATCAAATCCAAATCTACAAAACATTTAAGTCAGAACACTATTGCATTGATTTTGCATGGCAAGTGTCTGGCAGCAAGGAGGTAGCAGGGGCAGTTCTTTGAGAAGCCTCTCACAGAAGCTTTCCCTATGTCCAGTGGAGCCGATGCCAGCCAGCTCCAAGATGGGTGCGTTGGCCAAGGCTGAGTCTGTAAGCTGCAGTGGTAGTGTCTCTGGGATAATGGATTTTAAAAGGGGGGAAAATTACTGCACATCAGCAATTGCAGCCAAGAGAGGAGTGAGAATGTGTGAGAGCAAAATCCCACAGACACCAGGGCCAGTGAGGAAGGAGGGGCAGGAGGTGCTCCAGGTGCCTGAGCTCAGATTCCCCTGCAGCCCCTGGTGCAGACCATGGGGAAGCAGCTGTGCCCCTGCAGCCCATGGGGTCTGTGGTGGAGCAGAGACCCACCTGCAGCCCATGGAGATCCATGGTGGGGCAGAGACCCACCTGCAGCCCATGGGGTCTGTGGTGGAGCAGAGACCCACCTGCAGCCCATGGAGATCCATGGTGGGGCAGAGACCCACCTGCAGCCCATGGAGATCCATGGTGGGGCAGAGACCCACCTGCAGCCCATGGAGATCCATGGTGGGGCAGAGATCCACCTGCAGCCCATGGAGATCCATGGTGGGGCAGAGATCCACCTGCAGCCACCACATGCTAGAGCAGGTGGATGCCTGAAGGAGGCTGTTACTCCATGGAAAATTGGCCCTGGAGAACACTCCTGGCAGGACCTGTGTACCCATGAAGATAGGAACCTATTCTGGAGCAGATTTGCTGACAAGATTTGTGACCCCAAGAACTTGTATTACAGACACATTGTGTGATACATCTCACTTCAAATGTCTAAAACTCAGACATCCATATCTGCTAGGCTTTATAGCCAGTGGAGAGGAACAGGCACTCCCACAGCAAAAGAACTTTGACTTCACTGAGATATCTTTTCCAGCATGAGATGCACTGACCTGTGGAACAGCCTTTTTGATTCTACTATTCATAAACAGAACTGAGGGCAATTATCTTAGCCTGAAACATTGACCAGCTGCCTAAGGCGGACACATCCCACACTGAGTTAAATCTGAGAGCGAAATTAAGGATTCCTTTGGCCTTTGGGAATGAAGAATCCATGAAATGCACATGAAAAGACAAACAATTGCAGGCATGGACAGATATGTGGCCATGTTACCCTTAAATTGAGTAGATCCTATCCTGCTATAGTTGTAGCCAGTGCAGGCTTCAGAATCAGAACCAGAAGTTGATTAAATGCTCCTCAGTTTGCCGGCACTGAACTCTGAACTGGTGGGCAGTAGCCATACTTCTATCATTACCTAGGTTACTTGTTTTCAAATAAGTCTGGATGCCTAGGGCTGCGTATGCATACCTTTACATGCAATTTGCACAAAGGCATGGCAATAAAACCAGAATTCTGTCAAGTCTTATGCAAACACCCCACCACAACTGCACAGCTGTGAAAACATTAGTCTAAGGAATAAACTAATAAAAGGTAAAACTATGAAAAGATTATGTGAAACAATTTGCCCGTGTTTTATGCCCCATAAATGTACTTGTAAAAGCTTTGTCTGAGAAACTACAAAAATAATACCCCTTGAAAATGTAAGCACTGTTCAGGCAAAGATATGATGAGATCACTGCTAAATGCTTGGTTTGCTTTTCTTTAAGTTACAGGCCACTTCCTGGTGAAGCATTATTGGAGCTGTGTGAAAAACTCTTTTCTGCATAAATCCTTTCACTGCTGTTAAATGAAGCCTAATCAGAGTCAGCTCCCCAATGTCAGTGGTTTATTCATGGTTGATAGCCTGACTCATCAACTCTCCTGTTGAAGGCTGATTTTACAAAGAAGGCTTTTACTTGAGAGGAGGAAGGGAAGACAATTCTAACAATTTCATCTCTGGGATTAGTAATGATCTCTGAAATGGCACTGCACCCAGAATTTTCTTTTAGGAATACTATGGCTCAGGAAAGCCTGCATCACAGAGGGTGATTTCGTGTCAAGGAAAGAAAAAGACTGGCTAGTGACTCAGTTTTCTCATAGGCTTATTTAGAGGCAACAAGAATATTTATATGTAGATATATTTTAAATTACTTGTATAGATACTGGGCCTAAAGCAGGAACACTAATATACTTTTTCTAAAACTATGTTCTGCTGCAGGAAAACTGCTGATAACACATCCCAGGGAATAAGGTTGTAGAATGAAAAAAATTCAATCTACAATATCACAGCTGTGATATTTGTGTCTTAGGATTGTACAGTCTTTAGCAGAAACAAGAAGACTCCTACTCTAGACAAAATTAAATGATATCACAGCTTTTACAGAGATAAGTTGTTTGGTAAACAACCTATGGTATGGTAGACATCATGGTGTAACAGAGTAAGAAGAGCATGATTTTCTGGAAAGCTATTGTCTATCAGTTTATACCAATGAAATAGAAACAGCTCTTTTTTTGTCAAAAAAAACCCCAAAACCAACATTATCCAGAAAAAAATGTTTTTGTTCATCACTCATTGTCAGATCAGCCTTTTCTTTGTTCTGGTAGAAAAGCAAAGGTCCCTAGTTCCTTGGGGTTTCATACAGGTGTTGCTTAATTTTTTTTAGGAGTGGCATGTTGAGATCTTTCTTAGTAGTTCTAGCTGTGATTGAGCATCACACACTTTGATATGAGCACAATAAAGCAAGCAAAGCAGCTTTTTTAGCCACCTTAATCCCTCAGGAGCTACTAGATACAGAAGCTAGAATCCCTTAGTGACGGCAGCTTCTCTTCTAAACTAAGGATTCTCAGAATGCTGACAGATGCTCAGTCGAATGTACAAAAAACCTCCAGGACATTTATGTGAATCAAGTGTCTGAGACATAAAATGAGAATAGGTTGGTAAATGTATTGAAATTTATCTTCTGGAGTAATCTCCAGGAAAAAACACCTTCAGTAAGTACCAGTTAAAAAAGGACTGATAATATGTCGTCATGAAGAAAAAAATCTTATGATTTTCATCTCTAACTCTTCCTTCCTGTCCATCTCTTCTAATTTAATATTTTATTCTATTTTCCTGTCACCTATGCACTGCTTTTGTCAATGCTTTTGCTGGCTCTGCATATACAGCACGAGGCTAGCATGGGCTCCTCTGACTAATCAAAGGGCCAAAGGGCAGGTACAAAAACATTCAGTAATTAATTAGCTAACATACATTTTTTTCTCCAGAGACCACAGTAATCTTATTTGAGGCCAGTAGGCACTCACCATTATTCCCCTTTTGTGTGAGCCAATACGGAGTGTTAAGGAAATCTTTGATCTGCAGATCATTTCAAGCAGCAGCTCAATAAACTTAGGGGATTTGTCCTTTGCCTTTAAGGAATCAACTCCATACTCTTTCAAAGCCTTTGTTTGTGGTAAGAGTTGTGCTAAACCCTAATAAAGGTAAGACCTTGCTATTTTTCTTTCATGGGAATGCTCTCATTTTTTTTCCATCTTGGTATGTGGTATATTCAGCACAATACAGAAGAGTAGGGGGGGAATAAGCAAAAAAGTTTTGGCAAGGCATACTCACCACAACTCAAATTGTTTTCTGCTTTCAGCGCTGAAGTTGGAATACTCCAGAATTCATTTTCCCAGTCTACAATGTTCCCTTTCACATCGCAGCTGAGGTTGGCCAGTGTTTGCGCATTCATGGTGAAATTCCAGAGGCGGAAGTTGTAAATGTCCCCATTTAGAGAGCTCACTTCATTGCTGTTAGAGCCCAGCACCAGCCTCCCATTTCCAGGGATAACTTTGTCATAGATCTCTGGACAGTCCACCACATGATAGGTGTTTTTGGCATATATACCTACAGTGCCCGAGAAGCTGTCCCATACAACACACAGCTGTTGAAAGGTTCCTGTGAAAAACTCTGCATTTCGGGGCAGTGCATTCTTAAGGATGCACTGTGTGCCTGAGATGGACAGAAAATGGCCTTTTGTGGTCTTCCCAAAGCTGAAGAGCTCTCTCAACAATGCATCAGTGTAGGAGAAAACCTTCCAGTCGTCATTGTCATCGCTGTTGCCCTTGGTTGCCTCAAAGCACAGTGTAAACTGTCTAAGCTCTGGCACTGAGACGGTCTCTGCCACAGACACAGCATCGATGTCAGGAACCTGGGGAATGATGACTTTCTGATTCCTCAGAGACACGGCAACTAGAACCAAGAGCAGACACGTAAACTATCAAAGAAAAAATTCATCATATAGGAATAAAGGCACACTGGCAGCAGGGGTTAACGTAACATTCATTAAATCACACATTCATCAGGTCGTTTTTATCACCGTAATACACCAGCAGCACTCACCAAGGGGAATCTGACTTGGGAGTGAACTCAGCTGAAAATATGCAGTGGTCCCTTCAATGTCACAGAGAAGGCTGTGTGACACCCAGCTAACAACCCCCTAAGTTGTGTTAAGAGCAATGTTAGGACATATTACCTACAGACCTCTAACTGTGCTTCAGCTCACTTAATAAAAATTACTTCTCATTCATCTAGTAAGGATGCATTAAGCAATGGAATAAACCAGTTATTTGAAAAACACAGTATGACGTGCTTTTAAGATATATTATTTAAATTACTTGTCTGCATTACTGCATTACACCAGTGAAGTTCAAGCCTTTCTTCTTTTAAATATCGCAATAGAAGAAAGGCCCCATTACATTCCTTGGCAAACTGAAGCCATTTGTTGCTGAATTCAGCTAATGGGTATTTCTGCATAGCATTAGGCATCTTCTCATTTTGTCTCCAGCAGCTTTCTGGTCGAATACTGCAATTGTGTGCTCATGAGTATTTCTATGCAAGCTGTTCCCTATTTACTAACAGCTGGGTCAGCAGTTTTGGACTTTGCACAAGTATCTAGAAATTTCTACTCCTACAGCAATTTATATATTGCTGTTAGAATATTTAGGCAGAATTGCTTTAATTGTTGTTAAGTATGCTCATTTGCATGGGCAAAATAACAACCACTAAATGAGAAAGTATCGCATGACACATACTTTTTCTCCATAAGTACATGAATGAAAATTCTGTTCACTGTATTTCAGAGAGCACTGTTTTTCAAAAGAGAGCATCAGTGTGCTCAGTTTTATTGTCACATTTATGGCAGCACAATTCTTACAGCAAATTTCTCCACAGAAAAGTTTCTGGCTACCAGACATGCAAAGGTGTCTGGTACAGATTGCAACAGCCCTCGGTTTTATTCTGGCTCCTCAGTTCTGCCTCAGACCCATATCTCCTGCAAATGTCTGCTACCTCTTACACATTTTCACAGTGCATATGCTGGAAATGAAACTCTTTCTTGCAGAAGGTGAAAAATAACTGCCACAGTAGTTAATTCCCAGTCTCCTCTGGGATTTATCAGTGATGTCACGACACTTACACTAATTACTACACCTATTCTCTTCTCAGATTGAAACAAAACACTTTCAAACATGAGAGTGTGAGACCTGAGGGAAGGGTGACTGTCACGCCAAACCCAGGAAAAGACACAGATACATGGTATATAAAGATTCTGTGTTGTCCGAAGTACTGCAAATTCCCTTTGCCAGCTGCTTGCAAAGACTCTGAGCTCCAAACTACCATATTTGGACATACACAAGAACATAATTTGACCAATATATTACATAGTAAAATAACATAAAGCATTGCACATTATCTGCCAACCCAGCAACTACATAATAGGAGGGAAGAGAGAAAAATACTGGGCTTTTATAGTTACTGGATTTACTTCATAGATTTATTTTTCTTCCCAAGGGAAAAAACATGCTGTAACAATTTTATAGATAGAAAATGCGTTCAACTCTCCATTGAAAACAGGGGCATTTTTTTAGCGGGTTAATTATACCGTAAAAGCTCCTTTACGTAACATGGAAAGTGTTCCAGAAGAAGCGTAAGGATTCAAGACTCAAAAAAGAAGAAAGCTTATTCACATGGGCACTATCCAGACCAGGTGTTCAGAAAAGTTATGGACCACCTGGTCACATTTAAACAGTGCAGAAAGAGAAATAAATGGGATGGACTTTGCTCCCGTACTGAAGATGTCTACTCCGTTTTGCTGAATTCATCGTACAGATTTAACCACTAGCAGCTTCCCCATATAATGAAAAGACAAAACTGACAAGTATTTTGTCCACATGGAGAAAACCGAATCCTGCCATCAATATTAAGAGCAGATCACTTTCCTGGTTGCTGTGGCACAGTCAGTCATCACACCAATGAATTTAAATGTTAGTATCAGAGAAACTGGTTATTCTCTGAGGAAGAATATACATATATTCTTGGAATACTCATCCAGGTGTTTCAGAATGCTTTCAGAATGATGCTAAATTTTTTCTCTTAGGAAGATCCTGAGATGAGCTCAGCTGTGTAGAGGATGGTGTGAATAATGCCAGGGTTGTGGGTTTGATCCCTGTATGGGCCATTCACACCACAGCTGGACTTGACGATTCTTCTGGGTGCCTTCCAACTCAGAGTGTTCTGTGATAACTGGATTACAATAGGTATGGGGGTTTTTGACAAATTCCCTTATGAGGAACGTACAAACATCTACCTTACTTGCATCTCACTGCCTCACATCTTATACACCCCTTCATGCATAAGCAAGCCAGGAGTCCTTTGTCTCCATCTTATAACCCCTTGCAGGGAACACATGGTCTCCTGCTAGCTGATGGGCTTTTCAGTACAATTTGGTGCTTAAAAGGAGCCTTCTGCTGTTTCTAGCTCCCCAGCTTTCATCTTCCCTGTCTCTGAGGCTGGAAGAAATGTGTCAAACTTTAATGAGGTCTGCAAGCGTCCACATACAAAGTATGTTTGGGGGTGTTTTGATACTACCTCAGCGAATTGTACTTTTAATTTGGGCCACTGCAGTCCTGTTTAACTGTATGCTAAATTGCCTTGAGCATTTCTGTACTAGCACAGGTCTGTTGGCTCTCCTTCCTCACCTTTTGGTGACTAACTTCTACTTACTGGTGGAGTTATTACTTACAGTTAAGTGTTACTAGGAAATGATTTACCATGACAGCTCTTCAGCTGGTGTAAATTGAGATAATTCCCCTAAGAATGACATAGCTAGATTGGTTTACTGCAGCTGAGGATATGGCCTGTCCATCTGCTATTGGTGTGTTGCAGGAGGTGGCAGGCAGGAAACAAACATTTGTGTGGGTGGCCAATTTGATACGTACAACAGGACTCTGGAAAACTCAGTTTGAAACTTAAATAAAACTGAGCAGTCACACAAAACTTGTTCTATTCCCCAACTATTCCCTCCCACAACTCACTCTCTTATGCCTGTCTTTCCCCACATGTATTTTGTCTTGTATACATGCTGCACATTAGGATGTTTGTATCACTAATGTATTTTAAAACTTCATTTCTACATAGCAAATCGTGTGTCTTTGAATGGCCTTTTACTTTCCAATTTTGCATTACTTTCTGAACTTCAAAGTGGAACAAACTAATTTTATTATTATATATAAAATATCATTTCTTAGAAATGGAAAAAAAATATAACAGCATTCCCCTAGTTCTGTTAAACACAGCTGAGGTCAACATTGCATCTTTTAATTCCAATTGTAACTCATCTCTTACAGTGATACTTAAACATTAAAGCATTAAATATTTTGCATAATCTGACTGCATGTTTTTTTTTATGATCAACTTGATTTTACAACTTCTTACAATACAGCAAGAGTTTTGTTAATTTCAAATAGAAAGCCTTTTCCAATAGAAGCCTTTCAGAAAATTTGCTTTGACTTTCATAAGAAAACAGGTGCTCCTACAGTTATTACTACATTATTTTGTCAGCATGAAAGGACCTAAAGATAATTAGACCCATTTTGTCAGCATGAAAGGACCTAGTAGAGGGAAGTATTTTTAGCTTCCCTGTGATGTTACCTTTTTTCTTTTCACGACTGTGCACAGATTTTGATGACATAATCATGCCTACTTTTGTCTTATGATTCCTGGGATTTACTATCTTAATTATATGAAATGTGTAATAAATATTTTTAAATAATCATGAGGAAAATGTGCTTGTGACTGAAGAGAGAACAAGCAGAACAAACTAATTCACCATAACCTTGAAGTGTAATGAACAGTGAGCCACACATGGGGCCTGGCAGTGACTGTCCTAATGCCCTTCATTACCTCACTGCCCTTTACTGTCTAGTTAATTCTAATTAATGCTCCAACCATAAATTATTTGTACACTTATCTTCTAGGGAAGAAAGCATGAGTGTCTTTTTAAAACCTTTAAAACCATTGTTACATATTTAGGGAAGGGAAAGCAAGGTCAAGGAACTGGGATGACAGGTAGCCATTTTGCAATGTCAGCTCATCCCTGGGAGTTTGTTCCAGAGGCTGGATGAACTCTGAGAAGTTCTGCTTTCTGCACAAACTTCTCCCCACTGCTGGGAGTTACACTGGGCCACAGGACCAGGCTGATCTTTCTGGCTTAACGAAGTCGCCTCTCATGCTCTCCTTTTAGGTTTCTCTGTCCCTCTGCAGGTGTGCTGACCTGAAAGACACCTGTCCTGCTTCCAAATCCTCCAGCATAATTTGGCAGGGAGAGAACTGTCAAGCCTAAAATCTTTGCATGTGAAAGGTTTTTCTAACACACTTCTTGTCGTGTCCTGGAATAAAATATCTTTGATCCACAGAAAAATAAATTAACTAATAAAAGATACAAGATAACCCTGTAAAGTGCAGCCTCACCCATTCATTCTCTTCTTATGGAGGACTTGATTTCTTTGAGAAGTCATTTTAATCCTTACAGGACATTTCCTTATAACATCTATAATGGGATGAAATGCTTTGGACTTACTTACTTCGTACATAGCTGGCATTAAAACCTTTCTTTTGGATACTGAAGTCGCTTTTAAATGACACAATCATTTCATTTCCGGTAGAATTATAGGATAATCCTTTGGCAGTGATGCCACAAAGGTTCATTGGGCTTTCTCCATTGTCTAATGTCAGTGAATCATAAATGCAGCCCGGAGCTTCTTCAATGTCGAAATCAATAAACGTTAGCTGGATGATAAATCCATGAGGCGCTCGGATGATCCACCTGCACGCTTGGCTGTTGGGATAGTCACTGGGGAAGCATGGCGAAGTGAAAACCCCAGAGGGATCAGTCAGCACAGTCCTACAGTCATAGCATCCATGAGCTGACAAGGAAAACAGAGAAAAGCTGGAGGTCAGGCAGAGATGTAACTTAAAAGTAAAGTAACCATCAACACAAGAACTAAATGTATGTCTGTACATATAAATAGAGGTGGGAGGAAGAAGGGCAGAAAAAGGCCTTGTTTCTAGTGGGGAAAATGTTGAAGGAATAGCATAGGAAAAGCATATTTTATGTAAGAAATCCTATAGCAAAGAAATATAAATTATATTGCTAAACAATAATTTGTACGCGTGACATATATATATATATATATATATATATATATATATATATATATATATATATATATATTTACCATGCATATTGGCCTGATGAAGGCAAAGTAAAATCAATGTTTTTCAATTCAGAAAGGCAAATAGTAAAACTGCAACTTCTAAAAAGATGACTGGTATCATTCACATTTTTTGGCTGCTGGTCTGAGTGTAGGTCATCCCAACAGCTCTATGACATGCTGTTGTTTCCAGAGAAGTGTCCCTGGAAAGGAGCAGCACAAGAGTTGGGCTGAAGAGCAGCAGAAGCAGCAGTCCCTGAAGGTTAGTCATCTGCATTTCCAGCTGATGCATTCCACATCACCCAGAAGGGTAGCAGTGAGCTACTGGCTTTTGAATCAACAGTGAATTACTGTGTCCTTCCCATGCTGACTCAGCTCCATTGACATACTTGTGGCAGTCAGGCTTTAAGAAATTCTTACCCTATTTGTCATACTCTTTTGCTCACCTGCTGTGTTTACTCATGAGAATTTCAAGCCCAGTTAGTGCCCAGGGTTGCATTTTTTGTTTGCTTAACATTTGCTCATTTATCATATAT
The DNA here is from genome assembly GCF_028018845.1 of Melospiza georgiana. Taxonomy (NCBI): domain Eukaryota; kingdom Metazoa; phylum Chordata; class Aves; order Passeriformes; family Passerellidae; genus Melospiza; species Melospiza georgiana. The sequence continues at coordinate 65,101,398 of NC_080432.1, read as the reverse complement.
TTACTTAGTGTATTATACGATATTATTACCGTGAACTGCCTGCTGCTGAAATCTGTAACAGTTTGCCAAAGCAGCACTGAGCAAAATAGGTGGGAGCTGAATATCACCAAGAGATAACCAAGGAAACTAACTGGCCTATTTATGCTGAATTACTTTGCAAACATTTCATCAAGCCACAACCCCGTGTTAAATCCTACAAGGATGAAAAAACATGAATTATTAGTTGCTCAAACTAAAAACAACCTAAAAAGTTGTTGAGTGTAAATTACATACAGAATAGTTATAAAATAGGAATAAATGCAATTAATTCCCCCAAAGAGCCTTTGATGTTTCTTTCCAGAGAGGGTCCTTGTATTTTTCAGTCACATTTAAATGGTGTTTGGCCTGAACAAATGGACCCTGACTCTGTGAAGTTGCATGCCAAAAATTCAGTTTACATCTGCAGTTAGAATTTAGAGGTATATTTTAAAAAGTTTTTATAATTTTTATTTGCAAAGCACGAATTCATATGGCCCCAATGAGGTAATGAGACTGTCTGGGCTCTCAGAGCCAAATGCAGGCTTGTTACACTAGGAAAGCTCAGTGGGACACTTCTTTGTTCAAGTGAGAAAAAAAATGTTTTCTGAAAGATTTACAGGTAGCAGTGGGAAGCAGAGGTGGTCCTGGAATTCAAAAACTTGATCTGTGAAGTACAAACAAAAGCCTACCCATTTTTAATTTCCCTGCAAATCTTTACAGTCAGAGGACTATGCTCACCTGCCCTGCAATCCTGGTAATTCCATTTATTAACCAGAGAGGGAATATTTACTTATTAGTGATTATAAATCCTGCAGTTGTACAAACAGATGACAGCTTCATCCCGTGGATTTTGCACAGATAGGTATCAGATAGAAGCACCTCAGACTGACACGAAGAGGGGCAGGAAAAGCATGCTGTGTGCCACAAGCCACTGCAGGCAGCCTCCCAGTCCAGGGCAGTGAGCCCCTACAGGGCAGAATCCCTGTAAGAAAGAGGGCTCTGGCCAGAGCAGTCTCCAGCTGGAAGGCTCCATGATCCAGGATCCTGACTGCCAGGATGAGGGCTTACAGGGGCCGGGGATTTGGCAGCACACCTCACTCACTCTCCTTCTCCTTCCTGCCAGAGAAACAAATGACACAGAGCTCTCTGGGCAGATGAGAAGTTTCCTTGGGCACTCAGATGGACTTGAAGTGAGGGACTAAGGTGTTAAGTGATGTAAATACATACAGGAACATGGGTGTTAATGTACACTGGTTAAAGTACACTTGTGTTAATGTACACTGTTAATGTACACTGCTTAATGAACACTCGTGTTAATGCATACTGGTTCATCCCAGGACACCTAAAGTAATCTTGAGGGCATTATAAGATATTGCCAAACCAGAGGAAATATGCAACTTGTCAGTAAAAGTGTATGTCCTTAATTGGTAGAATATTACACTCAGCCTGAGACTGGAAAAGTCAAATTTGTCCATCAGAGAGAACTCTGATGTTCTTTGTGTTTATTAATTCTATTGATCATCTGCAACCAAAACCAGGACTCAGCTTTTCTATTTATCTCTGTCTTTTGAATATTTATCATTGTTACTAGGCTGCGTGAAAAGAAAAAGCCAGTACATATAACAAAAAATACTCTTATCCCTGATGTCACTGTAAATATTAAAATATAAATGTTATTTATGATTTTTTAATAATTTAATCTTTGCAGAAATGTATTCTAACTTTATTACATCCATATTGTTTTGTTGATTTTACAGAAAAAAACCAGGTATTTTCCTACCCTAAATTTAGGTAGGAAAACAAGTGCTCAAAACTTTGCATGCTCAGAAGAAACAGATTTGGTAAGTAAAATGGTTGGGTTTTTGTTTTAAGTGGGTTGGGTCCATTTTGGTATAGTAGCTATTCTGTCCATGACTGCAATTTGAAGGAGAAATATCCTGTTTTCATGCAAATGTCCACAGTAGTAAGTAAAAAGAAAAGAAAACAAACAACAAAACTATATATAAACAGAATGGCTTAAAATGGAACGTTTTGCACAGCTTCTCATGAGACACTTATTTTTCTATAAACATCACCTATTTTACTCATTAAAGAGAAAAATTGCTGTGGCAACGTTAGGCTGTCAGCCAAAGCTGACAGATATTTTGCAATCCCATTGGCCCAGAGCTGTGGAGAATGAATACTTGTTGCAATACACACCACAAACATTTCTAGAAGCAATCCAAGATATTTTATTGATTTTAATGGGAACAAATTTAGCTATGATATTCCTGGTTAGGAACCCCACATATCCATAATCTGCCTGTCAAGTAATTTTCACCACCATAGACCAAAGGAAACTCACTGTCTAAATATAGTTTATACAATTAAAGCCTTTCTCTTTCTCCCCCTCCATTCTTTCCCAAATCAAAATGAACACCCCTTTCAAATAGTACTTTCAAATAGAACACCCTTTCTGCATCATACTCATACCTCCCATAGTACAGAATATTGAACTATTTAGTGTGATACTTCAACACAAAACTGAAAAGGGAAATTAACAAATTCCTCTGGAGCTAGTTAGAACTTACACCAAAGTTATCTAAGTGTTTTAAAAATGCTAACTGACTTCAGAAGTGGAATAGACTGTAGGGGAAATGGCTTTTTCCTACCATGGCATGGTGATAATGGGCAAAAATGGAAAAACTTTCCACAGATTTTTGGTTCCTCACAAATGAAATAAAACTACTGATTTTCCTTAACTACTTTGTATTTGTACAGGGTTTTATATGTGCAAAGCACACTAACAATGACTTTAAACTGTAGCTGGGAGAGCACTTTGACAATCTGGCCCACTGTAGAAAATCCAAAAATGAGTATTTAGTGCCAATGGAAAATTTGGGTGAAAGCAATTTGACCACTTTTAATAAGAACTTATCAGTAAAAGCAGGAATAGAATCCCATTTTCACAATTGCCAATTTTCCTAACCATGAAACCATTCCCTCTCTTCTAGTATTTTCCTGACTATTTTACATATATATCTTTTAACTTGTGTGAGAAATACCCTATCCTAGTCTTTCCTACATCATGCTCAATCATCTGACAACTGCCCTAAAACTCAGGGGCTAAGGAAATCATATCAGACTCATTAATGATTGCACCACACAAACAGTCATGTGTACATGCAAACCTCATATCCTATGAAACAAAATTAATTGCCCAGCTTGTTCTGTCCACTGATTTTGCCTCTGTAGAGTCCCAGCACTGAATCCCACCATATGAACTCATCAAGACAACTGCAAGTACTGATATACACAATTTCAAAAGCGACTTTCATGAGTCATTTTTGGGAAGCTAAAGCCACAGCCAGACACAGAGCTACAATGCCTAACTGTGGATTTGGGAAGGAAATAGTCTTGATGTAGTCTTATCCCATACGTATGTACTTCTCTTTTAAAATTTTTTTCTTGAATGACTAACACATTCCAGCATTTGCCTCCAAAATATGTGCTAATATTCATTCATATTTTTCTCTAATTTCTCCCACTTCTCTCCATTGTCATAGTTTACCCCTAAAACCTGTATTTTGTCCTATTATACTTAGCATTTCTTTCTCAGGCATGAGTTTTCACCTCTACCTCTCCATCTGCTTTCATTTCCCACTTATCCAGCCTTGGTAAAGTGCTGGACAACAAATTTTGTTCAGCCAAGAATTTTTACAAGAGTGCAAAAGCAATCCAGTTTGGAACACTGTCTATTTCAGCCTTAAAGACCCAAATTTTGTGAAGGTTAGGATCAAATGAAAACAAGGTCACTGTGGGGAAAAAAGCCTGTGCTTGCAGTTTGTGCATTATCCAGGTTTTTTTTACACTAAGTTACACTTTGCACTGGAACTTTCTTTTCACAGCTGAAACACACAGAGTTTCCCACCTGAGAGGAGTGCAAATTACTCCACATGCTTAGGCAGTAGCACAGGATATACCACTGACAACTGGGGTGGGTTGTATTAACACTACCAGTATTTTTTTAAAATACAATAAAGGGTTCCCTCATAAAACAAAATGCTTCTGGATTTCATTCTGGCATAAAATTAAATCTACTTCTCTCTGTGGATGATACAATTTTTATAGGAAAACATCCTGAAATAAATCTATGTAGCTCTGGAATTGAATTTTCAGAAAAAAACCCCAAATATTTTGTGTAAAGTCTAGTCATATTCAAGTGAGCAACAAAATCTCCCCTGACTGACAGAATTAGGCCAATTCTAAGCCACAGAAAATCTTAGCTAGAGTGCCTAGCACTTTAGACATAAAAAAGCAGTACAGAATTAATTATAATTTGCTTTCATGTTGACATCTGGGAACTTTTAAGCACTTTACATATATTTTAAAAGACAGTACTAACAAAGATAGTAATTTGAACTGAGAAAGAACAGGCAGGTGACACAGCAGAGGTACTTCCAAGTGTGTGGTGATGCCCAAAATAAAAGAGAAAGTTTACAATCATTTTGTGTCACAGCATAAAAAAACACCTAGTTCGATGAACACTGGGTGGAAAAAAGTTTTCCTTTGTAAGAAGCAATTAATTGTTCAGGGTTTTTTCTATTTCAAGGATATCACAACAGAAATATGGCCAAACATTAGGTTAGATGTATTTATGACTGCAAATAGATGGGTGAATGAGGTCAGCAATGGGCACACCTGCAGACAAGCAGAAGGGCCAAACCACCAAGATGTGGGTGGGCTGGAATGGCTACAGAACAAACAAACCCGTGTTATTCCAGCAAGACACAAACACCAAACCAAAAACAGCTATCCTATGGCATAGGCTTGGACAGTAGCTTATCTTCACCTCAAAAATAATTTTGAATGTAAAGGCAATCTGTAGATCTAGAAAAATGCCCATATGCAAAGTGGGAACATATTAACTGCAAAGAAATGTCCCATTATTCTCTATGAACATAAAATAATATTCTGCTCTGCTTACTCACATTTCAGCTAGTAATGAGATAAAACCTTTTCAATTTGTTTATGCAAAACAGGTAGCCTAGCACTCTTCTGGAGCCTCTGCAGACCAAACCATGTACTCTGCTCTCTGTGCAACCCACACTTTGATTGAGCTCAGTCTGGGAAAGTTCAAATGAGGAGATGTGGCAGATTTATTTTTGCTTCTTTATTTACTTTCCGAATTGTAGAAGCTGTATGATCTCTCAAAAAGATTTTTATTCTGCTACACTATGCTGATAAAAATTACTATGGTCCACACCTAACTTAATGTTTGCAGCTACTGTAATTGTCAAATTAAACAGAAAATCCTAATTCTATTTAAACATTCAGATTTTAAAATAAAATAAAGGATTATCTCTGCAATAAACAGAGAGGAAGTAAGACTCACTTTGATGTGTACAAAATTTTGTCCCTTCACAAACAATGTTACCAGGTTGAGGTCTACTGCTTAGAAATATGACTGCGATTGTGTATAAATGCAGATACCCCTGGATTTGTAATCATCATACAGAACAGTATCTACTATAGCATTTCTACAACGTTTCTACAACATTTCTAAAGTTTCTAAAACATTCCTACAACAGCTCTAAATTTCCAAAAGTTTTGGGCAAGTCCTATAACCTCACAGATATGCTTTGAATTTAAGCACAGACTTAAAATTCAGCAACTGTTTAAAGTCCTTTTCTGCACAATGGTGTCTTTGAGTTCTGTATTTGAAGCTTTGCAGTCCTGTCTTCAGCCTTGCAGCCCCCTCAAGGCTGAATGGGGGAGCATGACTCCCTGACTGCTGTCTGAAAACTACTCAGGAGGCACCGCACAGACCCGAGCAGTGAGGAAGGCTGTGCCATCCTCCCTGGGTCTGACCATATTCTTTTCCTTTCAATTAAAGGAATAACCACTGGACCAACATTGGTAAACATCCATTCAGGGAGAGAGATCCACTCTCAAACACAAAGGATGCTTATGGAAATGTGGTTTCCATGTAACTAGTAATGTGGATTGAATTTGGTCAGAGAAGGAGGTAGATTTTTTTACACCAAAATGCAATGAAATAGTTCCTTCCAGACCTTGAATTTCCTTACCAAATTACTTTATGCCTAAAGATCAGGAAAGGTAAGGTTTAATTCTATGTTGGCCATGAACTTCCTAAAAATGTCCTTTTATTCCCTGGCTTCCCCACTTAAAAATATAAGCATTATTCCTCTGTGTAGGGCTCAAACTCATCTCACCACTCTTTGTTAGTAGGATGTTACGCTAACTTTCAGCTCTGCAAAGGCATCAGTAGCAGGCTTTGATGCTGGAGAAATATATTTCACTTCACCCTTGAGTTTTTTTTACATTTCTCCAAACACTGAACAGTCAAACTGCAGGTCATAAAAATCCCAGGCAGCGTAGTGTGGGTCATCAAAAAATGGAACTTGGTAAAACTTAAATAATTTTTAAAAACTTAAAATTTAAATAATTTTCAAAATGTTTAAAAATTTTAAAAATATTTTTCATGATTTAAGTAATTTTAAAATAATATTTTAAAATAATTTTAATATAATTTAAAATCTATTTTTTATTATTAATAATAGCTGTAGAATACAAAGAATTCCCAACAGGATAAATATTACAAGTTTTTCTGTGAAATCATTTGCATAGATTCATCAGTAATATAACCAGCATATTTTATAAAATAAAATTTTATAAGCCTTATATGAGTGAAACTTTACATTGTTCTTCTGCAGAGCACAAGTACAATAAAGTTGTAGTTAGCAAGATTCTTTTGAATCTGTGTTAGTCTTCATTTGCAAATGTGACTCTTTTGGTTGATTTGTAAGGAATCACTATTTTAAGCACTATTAAAAACTCAGTCCAGACTCTCATTCTGCATCATTCCCATTGCCTCATCTTCACAGTACTCCTTGTACCCAGCAAGAATTTAAAGCCTCCATATTCCTGACTGGAAATAGCACATAACCCTGGCAGAGTCTTTTATAATTCAATGAAAGACAAGATTGTGCTCTCACAAAATAATTCAACAATTTGGTTTTGGCCACTGAAGCCAGGAGACAAAGAGCGTACTATGCCCTGGCCAGTCCTATCAGCTTGCCTTGCATCATCGTTTGCTGATGCATTATGTCCTGCAATATATGCTTTGAATGGATGAACTGGTTGGCACACCTAGGAATAATAAAATGTAAGGTAAAAAAAAAATCTCCTTACAGGCTAGTATAGAGACTTATATGAAAGTGTAATTGTTGTCTATGAATTCACTTATTATTTCTGCTTCCTGTTGCTCTAGCCCATATTGTTTATCAGGTTATTAGCAAATTATATTTGTCATCACATGGAATTAGAACTGATTATTTTCTCTCTTTTGTAAGACAAGAACAAAGCACTTAATGAATGAAATGACATGTGGCAAATTGAAAACTGATAAAAGACAATATTTTCTCTTATGTAACAATGCCAGCCTGTGAAACTCGGACCTGAAAACTATGAAAGCAGGGAACATAAAACTCAGAAAATGCACAGACATTTTCCCAAGTATCTAACAGGATCTCTGAATCCCTCCAGACATAAAATAATTGATGAGACATAACTGTAAGAAATTGTAAACCTCATGGCTTATGTTTGAAGTTAATCTTAACTAACTACCCAGGAACAGCATTAATAGCTCCACCTTGGTTGTGGACACAGTTCCAGTCTCTGGCCCATATGGCTGCAGCTCAAGGCCAGCCCAGGCCTTCTCCAAACCCTTCCAGAGTAGGGCTGAGCAGCCAGCACAGGTCAGAGGCCACTGCCAGCATGCAACCTGGATGCAGCTACCCCAGTTTTTGGAACTGTGTGCACTTGAGACACAGCATGAGCTTGGCTCTGAGGCAGAGAGCAGCCCTGGGCATGTCCCTTTCACTGGAGTTAAAGTGGCCACGGCACTGAGGGAGAGCAGACAAAGCCACGTGAGACCGAGCACAAGGCTCTATCTTGTGTATCTTTCATAGGAGCCAATTGAGCAGTTCTCATTAGTTTTGATGTTCCAACACTACACAGAAATCTGGGAGAAACAGGTGGTATTACATCCTGTTTCTAACATGACAATCAAAATTATCTTTCAGGATATGCTTGAGGTCAGTAGCAGTAATAATGTAACAAAAAAATCAGGAAGAGCAAAGCTTAATTTTCAAATCAGGTTAAGATTAGAAAAGCAGACATGAGAATAGTAAATTACTGACTTGGGAAGCATTTACCATGAACACAGGCAGCAACTAGCTACTACTAAATCCAGGAGCAGGTTTTTCACTAAAACCAGAAATCAGCAGAGGCTGATTTGCGCTTCCTCTTGACACAACTGTGTAACATGATCCTACACTGAGAGACATTATGTTATTTATTTTTTTCATAAATAAATATGTAAGCAACAGCTTGGCTTCTAATCTTTTCATTAAGCACACAGATGGACTGGAACTTTACACAGGTTTAAAGTGTGTAATTCATTCATATGCAGGCTGTTGACACTTTGGACAGGACATTTCAGGGAACTGACATCTTGACTTCTCAAGATTAACATCGTATTCAGTCCTCAAAGGAGTCATCCAAGTACTGACATTATCAGTATTTGTTATGTGCTGGGTCTCTAAAACTTTATGAAAGTCTTGAAGAGGTAAGAGCTGAAGCTCTGGAGTGGGATGCCCGCACAATACAGAGACTATTAGAGATTCAGTGTGTTTCAAGATGCTCTGTATTGCCCCAGGCCCCATTTTATGCTGGAATTCAGTAGGTATTTATTTCTGTAGGGTTATCATTGCCAGTAAAATGCTCTGACCCCTCTTGATCACTCTAGCACAGATATCCTACTCCCTGACAGCAGCTGACTTTATCACAGCAGTGACTCCAGCAGGTTTTGATTGATCTGGGAAATTGAGGGAACCAGCTACAATAGAAGAAAATACGTTCAGAGCCAGGGTGGGGGCCCTGCACTGCCTGTTTCCCCTTAGTTGTTTGGGTTTGTGCCAATGAAAATGGAAGTGGAAACAAACACACTGACTGGGTAAATCAGCCCTGACCCATATGAGTGGAGTTCACAGTGTAGACAAAGTTATGGATTTCCCCCAGAGGGAGGGGGTAATGTGAAAATCCTGTGTTACACCCATTGTAACTTAAGAATATTTTCACTGGCATTCCTGTGATAATCTTATAAAAATAACAGAATTGACTTGCTAGTTTTGGCTTGAGCTGGACATTTTTTTCCACAGAGTAGCAGAAGTTTGGGACAAAGAAAGGTATTGACAGTTCAGTTTATATATGCTGGTTTAAAAGGCATTAACTAGTAAGTATACAGGTGAGTGCATTAAGCACATAAGCTAGCATACATGTAAGTAAAAGGAAAATTAAGTCAGGGAAGGAATAGGCTAGGAACAAGTGAGAGGTATTTTGTGAGGTTGCTGCATGTAATCTAATGTTTTTCAATCTGGGATCCACATATCACACTCCATCACAAAATGTACTAAGATTTACAGGAGGAATGGTGATCAAGAATGTTGTACTTTTGTCTGCTCCAGCCAGATGATCTGGCTGCTGGCTCCTAGCTGCTCTGCTGCTGCAGGGCTACGATGAGGATCACATCCTCAGCTGGAGTAAAGCACTGGGTGCAGTTAGATCTAATACCAGGCTGCGCAAACTGAAGAGCTGTATGGCTAAATACATTGTCAGGTACCACTTGTGCAAACACGTCACACTTCTCTGGGAAGTAGTTAAAAAAATGAGTGGAAAAACAGCTGACAATCTTTTAGTGAGAAAGAGTGGTTTGTAGGAGCTTGAATTCCCACCAAACTGCACAGACATGGGTTAAAATAAGGTTACAGCTAGGCACAGGTGATCTTGGTAAACTCCGGTCATACAGATGCACACATTTCTTTTACACATACACTGGAAACAGACTAAAGAAGTTGTTAGGATTAAATTCTTGGGTAACAGAATATTCTGTGCAGTGAAAGTAGAAAATACTGCATTTTCACCGAGTGCTTTACCCAGCAAATCCAACACACCCAATATCCAAAGCAGTTTCCATTTGATCCATGATACATTCAAAATGTTTTATTATTTATAAGAGGATAGGTCAATTGCAGAGTTTTCTTTCTGAAGCTTCAGTGATGGAATGTCTTTTCTGGCTGCTACTATCAGTATTTTGAATAGTCATCTTTTTTAAGTCTTATGAAGACTTCTAGAAAATATATGGTAGTAGGGTTATTGTATGGTTTGTCAATTATATTCTTCAAGCTTTGTCTACTTACAGGTCAAATTTTGTGTCCAGATTTTTAAAATAAATTTTTTAGCTATTCCAGAAAATCTGGTATTGGTTACATGGATCTCTTTAAGTAGATGTTGAAACTACATTTTGCTGTTGTTTAACAAATTATAGAAACTATGAAAAATTACTTTACACTGGAATTCACTATTATAATAAAATACCAAGGCATTCTAGACATACTGGGAAACACCAACTCAAAACTGATTTCATACAGAGTCTGAAAGACTTTAAGCATTTTATTACTTGTCCTCTCTGTGAATTTTCAAAGTAACTATTTCGGTATTATTTGGGCTACTTATATTTCAGTACTTTAGTGTTTTCTGGGTCCTTTTATAAAGTTAATACTATTGGTGATATATTTGTCTCATCTGATCTGCAAGATGTAGCAATCTAAGTCAAAAACTTCGGGATTTTTTAACATTACAAATTTATAAAGAGTTTTTCCTATTACACACAGAAATATTCTGTTCTATTCCATCATAGAAAATCAGCCATTCTTTCACACTCCACAGACAATAACATTCCAAGTTAACACAATGAGTTCTGCCCAGACCAAACTGAAAAGATATCCCGAATAAGGATATCAGGTATTTTCTTGTACACTTTCAATGGAAGTGTGAGGAGACTGGAAAAGGTTAGAGCCTCTTTGTTAAGCCAAGATTTCAACTTTTCTACCTCATTTAGGGAGTTTCTGGAAGTTAGTCCAGCTACACAAGTAAAAGTGAGATCAGAATTTACCTCTCAGTATTTTTCATTGATGAGAACAGAATAATGCCATGTACAATATGGCAGACTAATATCTACTGTGGTAGGGAAGTGTGTGCATTTTGGACATTTAATGCTACTCTGATATCTCTAATGCTGTTTTTTCCTCTATATTCTCAAGCAAGCCATTCATTATAATTTTGAATAATTTCAGTTATACAGCATCTAAAGCTGCTTTCTTATCATATTGTTTTTATCAGATGTAAAGATGGAAGGGATTGGCATACCTAAGTCAAAACAGTAATTCCTTCAGTGATGTATTATTAGTTTCCACCCCTGGTATGTTGGTGTATTTCTCTTCACATAACAGTTGAAAAGCAAACTTTGTGAACACAGACTGCAAAGTCTTGTGCTGACCAGCCAAGTGTCTCCTTACTGCTTCCATTAAGCTTACAGTGACTGATCTTTGTGTGACTATACCTGAACCTTTTATTTTTCATCAGTCTGGGATATGTGATTTATTTTTCTAACCTCCATCCAGTACTGCAACTGCTCTAGACACTGAACTCCCACTGCAATCAATCAAAAATTCTCCCCACACATTCCAGCGCTTTTTCCAACACTAAAGCCTTTTTCTACAAGTTCCCTAAAGAAAAATATTCCACGGATGAATGGACTTCAAAATTTGGAATTTGATTCTGATCAAACTGCATATATTTAACTCCTTGAATATGGATACTATGTGCCTCATCTCCCTTTTTGCATCCTGCTTCTTTACTGAAAGAAACCCCCAAATTTACAGGGATCAGATCAGAAAGTAATTATTAACTGTGTCCTTTTTTTTTTCAACTATTACTGCTTACCACATAAAACCTGAAAATATTCTCTCCTTAATCAAGAAAAGCTACAATAAGCTTGAATAAGTTTGACTTTAAAATCTCTCTGCTAGTTCCTAAAATGCTTTATCTTGTTTTTTGTATTTGTCTTAAAGAAGAGGTTTACAGCTATTGGTGTGATGCTTTTTAAACATGTCTACAAAAATGTTAAACTGGTCTCTGTGTTAAAAACATGTACAGCACTTAGTTACACAATACTCTACAGCTTCAATCTCAAATACCATGAGAAATCAATTCTTAACTGAAAGAGGAATTCTGAAAATAGACTTCTTGTTTGTTTGGGGAAACTTCTTGTTTCACCAAATCAAAATCAGCAAGTTATTCAGCTTAATATAAGACCAGGAGTGTTTTCTTAGTCTTAAGAAAACTTGCTTCATGGGAAGGAATTTATTTTCTGTAATGGTTCTGCAGTCATCAGCATTATTTGAAAACAACATCCAAAGCACTTGCCATTTAATGGAAACTGCAGTTTTACAATTGACTTGCTCTGCAATTTCTGAAACCAAACCAAGCCAATCAAGCAAAGGAAACTTCTTTCATGAATCTGTTATTTACATATAAAGCAGACAGGAAAAAGGTATTTTGTTAGCTCTGGAGACACTGTTTAAGGAGGTTTTAAAAGATTAGGAAGTATAATGACAGGTGCACAGTGTTCCTTAAAATGAGATGGGAAGTGAGTATGAGAAAATTTTATGGCATCATCCTTCTATAACACTAAGTGAACAAACTGTTCTCTCTTAAAAATGACTATACACTCACATTTACAACCAAGTATTGTCCCTTCACTTGACCTTTAACACATTGTACTGCATTAATTGCCTTAACTATTCAATAAAGTAAGCCAAGTTCTGGGTAGCTTCCATATTCCTTCTGTGTGAGGTTATTTTTTAAAATATTTTCCCAAAATATTTAAACTCTGCTGCTGTTTTGTGTTCAACAAAGCTCTGAAGTTCAAGCAAGCCAACATGTGTCATCATCTCAAAACTTAACATCCTCACTGTGCAACTTTTCAGCTGATCTCTCTAACAAAACCTACCTCCACACACACCAGCAACTGTGGCACTCTCCTTAACACCATTTCCAACACCACTTAATATTACATTTCAACTGTTTTTAAGGAAAGCCTATTTCAAAGCCACAATGAAAAAGATACCTTCTTATTTAGAGTTGGAGTCCATTTATCAATTTTCTGTCTCTGCACCCTAAATATGAACTAATAACAATATGAAAATAATTTGATTATCTAGACAGATTATCTGGACACCTCTGAGAATTGAAGCCCACCTTGACTGCAAGTTTTCTATTGCTGAAATTCTCAAACCCACAAAGATTTACTCCTTCAGGATAATAAGCCCTGGATCTTCCAGTGATGAAGCCTGGCAGAGATCAAAACTAAACTGGACCTAATAAAAGGAGTAAATATGGAAGAGACACTAATCAAATTCAAATATTGAAAATCTGACACTGAAGTCCCAAGAGACCTTAGAATTCCCACTGCTTTCACATTACTTACCTTTTACTATAGTTTTTAAGCACAATTACTCTGATTCTGCAGATACTGAAAATTTTAACATTCACAATACTGTAGTTTTTGAGCTATCATTTGAACAAACAATGTTGCAAGCCCAAAGATGGAAACATAACAGCACAGAGAGTATAAGTCTACTTCTCTTAAAGAGGGTGGGGGTTTTGTCTCCTGAATGTACATTTACTCGGCAATAGCAGTCAATAACAAAAGTAAGGAGCAAACAGTTAAAAGTGAGTATATTTTTACCCATGACCAGAGGTTGATTATTATGAAGAGTTAACTGAAAGGTTTGGAGGGAGAATCAGAGAGAAATATCTCAGTGTTACAGAACAAAGCGATTAACAGAAAAGCAATTTGCCATGTGTGACAATAAAAATGCAGCAAAATATAAAGCATATGCCCATTGCTTTATATGCCATTTTGCTTTAATGGCTTTACATGCCATTTTGCTACCAGTATGACTCTTCAAAATGCACCAAGTAGAGCTGCAAGGTGTTTAACTCACCTCCTGCGAAAACAGAATAAAGCAGTGTTCTTGGGGTTCTCTTTTTTATTATTTTTTTTCCTAATTTTGTTTACACACTTGCTGTGTAAACAATTAAACTGCAAACTGTAAACTTGAGTTCATAAATGAACCCATGCATGACTTCTATCTCCGCTCTTTCAGTGTTTATCTCAGTGACCACTTCCCTGTATTGAAGATTTACTTCTGGGGCTATTGAAGCAGATCAGTGCAGTGTTCACAAGTGGTCTGAGAGTGGTGGGAACAGCGGCTATCTCCCACATCTGCATCCTATCAGACTGTCAAGTAGAAAGTTACCATGAACACCATTCACTGTTGTTCACCCAGATATTTTAGATATTTTATCAGAAGTGAAGAGGAACACTTAAAAATAGGAACTAGGGGCAATTAGTTTAGAAGTTCTGAAGAAGCAGGTTTGTTTAAACATATTAAACAAATAACACATCAAATACATCTATTTTAGTTCAACATTTAATGCTTAATAAAAGCTTTTTTCCTTTCATCATCCTTGGCCAGACCATCTAGTTTTAGGCTTCATTCAAAACTCAATAGAAATGCTCTCACAGCAGGATTTGGACCACAGCCTTTAGACTCAAACATGAAAAACAATAATTGATAATAACAAAACCTCATCAAGTGACCTGAGTGCTGGTACTACATAGTTTCTGTCAGAGAAACAAATTACCTACCTTAGGATCCTGACACACAAAGTTCAACAGAAATATAAAAGTTGCTTAAAGTGAACACCTAAAGCATGGGTTTAGCAAGTTTTATATGGAAAGCATACTACCTATGAGTGTCTACAATATCTGACCAGAAAACAGCAGAAACAGAGTGGAGAAAGCTGTGTTTAGTCCTCTGCATTAATAAACCTACAGTGTTGGTTTTGAATCATTATTGAAGGTGGTCCCTACCAGGCATACACAATGAAGAAAAAACCTGCAGAAACAAGAAGGAATCTGAAAAATTGTTCCAACATCAGTGCCCTGTGTCCCTCTAACATATATTTGAATGCAGGAAGTAATAAAAACTGTAAGACAATGAAGCAGATCACAGTATTTTTATAGAGGGAAAGAAAAACATTAGTACAAGGCTTCTTTTGGGCAGCGTGTTACCTTTATAGAGATAGTGTCAGAAAAGGCCAGACATGGTCTAAAAACATATAACTGTTGTTTAGTGAGTTTTGGCTCTAACACAGAGTCCCAAAAGGAAAACTACAGACACTGAAAAGACTGCAGCAAAACACCACTCTACTTGCTAAGTCATTGTATCATGGTACCCACAGAATAATGGATCAGAAAAAAAGCAGACAAAAGCGTACTTTATTCCCTAGTAGGGAAAGAAGTGAGGGCTGTATCTGACTCTCCCTGCCTCCTAACAGTGTTTCCTTGTGAATATGATATACTATGTCCTGATAGGAATTAGGAAGAAGCAGATTAATGCTGCACTGTGTAGGTTGGAACCTGCTTTATAGATCTGCTTAAACACAGCTCAGCATACTTAACAAGTTGGTAAGTGTTCCTTGCCATACCATGAGGGTTTTTTTGCAGGGCATATTTTACTTATGGAAGCAAGAGAAGAATGAGTCACGAGTGATTTCATAACAGCTCTGCAGAAATTAGTCCAATGCCATGGCTGTAGGAGAACTAAGCTGGACAGACTGTCAAAGCACAGAGGAACAAGGAGAAAGAGTCAAAAACCATGAGCAAGAAGCACAGAGTAAAAAGGATAAAGCCTGTATAAACAGGAAATAAAGGAAGTCTTGCATTTCAACCTGACCATGGTGTCTAATTGCTATGGATAAGAAAAACTGAATAATTCCTTTCACACTATGTATGTGTATAACCAAATAGTCATTTTACTCTACAGTCATGTTCATCTAAATCCACCTTGCTATTGTTCTGTAATAGCATTATTTCTTCCACAAAAGCCAGTGACTAAGCCCAGAACTATGGCAGACTCCCATGGTAACAATGGCAGAATTTTTAGGCAGGTCATCTGACTTTGGTCAGGAGTTCAGTCAATAAAACTTATTATTGCTCTCTTCAGGGTTTTTCTATTTAAGGACTCTCAGCTGTTGGGTCAATTAAGCTACAGTCAATATAAAGAGCTCCTTAGGGAAAGGATTCCTTCTTATTCTCATTTTCAGTTGACCCTAGAGCCGAGGTCTGCAAAACTGCTGGTCTAGAGTTAAAACTTTATTTTACCTACTTCCTTAAGAGACAGGCTATTCCAGATCTTCTAGCTCTTGTGAAATCTATTAATTCTATTTTAGTAGCTGTGTGGTTGGTACTAGCATCAATCATTGCAAGTTTTTCAGCAGAAGTTGCTGAGCAGTGCGTGCAAACCAACAGGGAATTCTTCAGTATGGTTCAGGATGGCTTCAGTACAGCTCTCCCACAGGGTGCATGGAAAAGCTGAAAAATGTTTTATTACCTGCAAGTGTTAAGCCTAATATGAATCTTATACCTGGTCAGCTGAGCCAGACATTAATTTGGTGCAGCAAAGAAAAACTGAAAAAACTAAAAAAATGATAGGTGTAATCAGCCTTCTGGAAAAAAGTAGTAGAAAAAATATTCTGCAAAGTAATTTCTGATAAGTGTCAAAATATTTGATTGTTACTGCCTTTAAAACTTTTAGAAAATGTTTTTTTAAAATACTGAAGAAAATTGAAAACAATTATTTAAAATTTTGATTTTCATTTGATTCAAAATTTTGATTTTCACAGCAATTTTTTTCTCCATCATTAAAACACTTAAGCCAGAATTTTTATCCTGTTGCTTTTCTTTAAAATTAATACACCTTCAAGCTTCAACAAAAACAATATATTTTTGGGAGAAAAATCAATCTTATTTAATAACAGCAACTCAGTTCCTCATCCAAATAGCTTTCCAGTAACTCTGACATCTTCTTAGTAGTTTTCTTAAGTGTTATTATGCAGCACATTCTGCGGTGAGACAGAGTGCTGGAGATCCATTTGTAGTATGAAAAGCTTTTGGGTGTGCTAGACAGCTCTCCTGTGACTCCCATGACTGCTGGCTTTTCTCCATCCAGGCAGTTCGGATCACCTCCTGTAGTCAGACTCAAAACTATTCAGCCAGAACAGCCAAAACAGGCTCTGACAGTATGCAGGACTAACAGCAATTACAACATTTTGTAGCATGTGGTAATTGAGTCATTATGATCAGGCTGCAACAACTACATGAAGGAAAAGTTCTTATAATAGCTCTGATGGTAACTGCTTGCATATTTTCTTCAGTCTGGACCAGTTATGAAAGCTGCAGAGCAGAGCTTAATGGTTGGCTGGAATGCATTCCTTCCGACAGAACCACTCTGGTACCACCTGCGTGTCTGCGAGGCCACATAAACAAAAAGGTGATGTCAGCCTGGTCTAAACGCCTCTGAAACTGTGGTTACTGCTCCACCACTGAAGATACTACACTGCACTACTGAGTAGCAATGGTGGCAGTCTTACAACTCTTTTCAGAACGTCTGGTACGTCTGCTCCAGCCTGAACTCTAAACATAACTACAATGTAGCGCCAGCAGCAATTTTAAGCAGTTTTTAGTTGTGGAAATGGCAGAGGATTGTTTGTAAGTAATCAGGCAACTCCTAGATTCTTCACCAACTATGACTTGCAAACATTTGCCAGAAGTGCTTTCATTTATAACTAGACAGAGAATTGCACCTCTTCTTTCAAGCTTCCTGACTCTACACAAGTGCGACCTCTGAGGCAGCTGACGAAACAAATGCAAAATAATAACAGAGGCAAAAATACAAATAATTCAGCCTAAAAGAGCTCATCATACAAAACTTTCCAAGTAGGATAAATCAACAAAAATAAATACCACCATGGTTACATCCAAACCTTATCAATAGGGAAGAATGGTCTTTGCCTGTCTATAGAAAAAGGGTTGTGAGGAAGGCGCTTCAGCAAAGTATAAGGGAAGAGCAGGCTGAATGATACAGGCATGATGCAGAGTTATCACCAGAGCTCTGGAACGTCAGCCTTGCAGTACCTACTGCTTTTAGCACTACAAGGTGATAAAAGTGTGAACCATACATTCACATCCCTTACCTAATGGCAGCAAGGCAACCCTACACCTTATGTAGCAGGACTGCAGCAGGTCTGCTACCCACAGCAGAATTCTGCAACTCTCTGCTCTGCCTGAAGATCATCCTTCTTCAAGGTGTGTATCCCCACCAGTAACCAAAGGTCCAGTTTCACTTCAAAAGCCAAAGCTGCAGCTATAATGGGAAATCACCTTATTCTGGTTCTAATCTGTGACTCTTAGCACAGATGCAATGTGAAATGTTATTATTTCATGAAAAATTATGACAATAAAAAATCCCATTTCCAGTGTACAAATATTTAACTTCACTTTGTCTCATAGGTAAATCTCCTCTAAGTCAATTTTGGTTTTCCCTGCCCATGAAAATGTTGCTACTTCATTTACAAGCAACAAGCTGCCCTGTTTTGAGAAAGCAATTACTTTACAGGAAGTAATAGCATCAGAAGTTTCTTGCCATTTGGATTGCTAAAAACCCAAAACTAGCACAACAGTGTTATCTTCTGCTTAGGGCTGACATCTGCATGGTCTTTCAAACAGAAGGGGTCTAAAAACCTCGGTGTCAGAACGAGATGATCGCTGAACTGCCCACCAATAAAAAATAATCTATCCTTATATACAAGGAAGTCCTTTTAGGACTTTTAGGGAGAGGTAGGACATTATTCCTATGGCTACCAGCTCTGCACTGTGCAGAATAACAGGCTTGTTCACTCATTTGTGAGAAAGAATTTATAGCATAAATAGTGGATTGCAGACTATCTTGGTTCCTTCTGCATCACAGTTTCTTTCTGTCTCTTCTGCATTTCAGAAGAAAGAAGAAATTAATCCATTCCTTCTGCAGTGATTACACTTTTCTCCCCTTCACAGTCTGAGGGAAAAACAGTCATTTGACACTTTCAACAGAGATTGAGAGGGTGGTCTGGCTATTCGTTGCAACTCAAAAGGTTGTTCAGCTAGTGTTCACAGTTGTGAGGGATTATCACTCCAGTGAGCTGCTCGAAGCTTTCATTACATTTTAACAGAGGACCTGAAGTACCACTCAGTCCTTTCCACTGCTTGTCAACATGATCAAACACATGTTATTATTTTCAAGCCCATTTTTACCAGATGCAGTCTTAGTCTAGAGCACTGCAACAGGAGGGTTATTACAAGTCATACATCCTAAACATTTGCTAATAATGTTAACACCTGTACAGTTTGCTGGTAACAGGCAGTCAAGTAAAACCAGCTTACCACAATTTTTCCCTCTGACCAGACCAGTGCCTTGGCTACCACAAAGGAGCTGTGGTACAAAAAATGCTAGAATTAGTGGACACCTGGATAAATAAAATCTATTTGGGGAGTCAACATGACTTCTGTAAAGTAAAATTTTGTCTTATAAACTTCTTGGAGCTCTCTGCAGGCTTCAGTTGTGCTATGTGGTCTAATATAACCCCGTTGACATATTTCCCTTGGATATCCAGAAAATTTCTGGCAAAGACTTTCACCATAAGCTTTAAGAGCCATTAAGGAGGCATTGTATAAAAAGCAAAGTTTTGGCACAGACAAGTAACTGGCTAAGAAGTAGGGCACTGGCGCAAACTGGAAGGTGTAAAAACACAAAAAAAAAAATCACCAGCAGAGTCCCACAGCAGTCTTTGCTGGAATCTACACTAATTAGTGTATCCAGAAAGTATCTGGAAAAGCAGTAGAGGAGTACAGACAAAGTTTTCTGATGATGGAAAGCTGCTCCAGACAGTAGATACCTTGAAGGCAAGTTGTAAAGAAGAGAAAAAGGAGTCTCCTGTAAGACAGAGGGACTAGGCAATAAAATGACAAATAAAATTCAACATAGATAAGCATGACAGTGCCCTGAGTGCACTAAAAGCCCTTAATTGGCTTTCAGATCTTGCTGAACACATGCTGTAGGTGTATCTGTCTCTGGCCTTTGTCTCTGGCTGCTCCTAACAGGACTCTCTGGATGCAGCCTACCTTCAGGACCTCAGCCTGTCTATTAATCCAGCCCAGACATGGTGAGATTGCATCCAGCCAGTGAGGACCCTGTCTGTGCTGGGTCAGCCTGGCTTCCAGATCCTCCTCCACCATGGACAACCAAGCACCCACTGCTCCCAGCCAGGTGACAGCCCAGGGCACATGTGGATGTCCCAGCCTGGCTTTAGTGAAGCTGTTGAGCCACAGGAAGAGGATGCATGGGTGTGGGCTCTGGGTGAAGATGGCCAGGGCAAAAGAGGGAGTATTCAGGTACTCTCAAGCTGGTAAAGAGGCAATGTGATGGAGAACAGACAAAGATCTACAAAAGGTCTGTAGGTGACAGAGAAAAGAGAGATAAGAAGTACCTGCTCACTGTCATCACTTAGTGACCCTTTGTAATAGAAGGTTCAAAGTAAGGAGAACAAGGTGGTCCTCCATACAGCAGGAAATGGACACTTGGCACTCCCTGCCTGAGGACAGCTGTGGATGGTGAGTTCAAAGGGAGTGGGCAACTAGCTGGCAGAAATCCATTGCAGACCAAACAAGCAAGCCATGCCAGCCTCAGTTAGATCTGCATTCCCAAAATGGAAGGAGTAGGAAACTGGGAGTTTTGAGGAAAAATATCAAGTACACAGGCTTTGCTTTAACTCCTCTATTCCAGATGCCCAAGTATGAACACCGGGCTGGTTTGACCCCATCTTAAAGTAACAGACCCACATCTCTTCCAAGGGCAGATGGGTATCAAAACTTGTCCAGAGTTATAGGAAAAAACTGATTTCATACAATCTGTAATCTGAAAACTGACAAAGTTATTAGACATTTCATAATTTCTAGAAGACTCATTTGTCTTACAACTAGCTACATGTCTGGAGAGTAAGAAAAACAACCTCAGCTCTAAAGGAAATCCTTTTTCAATCTGCTGTCTTAAGGATTAGGATCCTTGTTCTTTTTGAGGATGTTGGCACCAAAGGCACTAAGGAAGCAGGGGGTGCTTGGCACTGCATGCCAGTTCCAGTCTTTCATCTAACAGACTATCTTAACATCAAAGATATCCTACCCTTTACTAACTGTATTTCTTTATTTACTTTATTTGTTGCTGAAGAAGTAGGAATCTCTCCACAAAGCTCTGGGCACCCTGCCATTAACACAGATACACAGAAAGATTGTATGCATTTCAGAGAACCCCATTTCCTAGAAAAATGCCACCTCCCCTCAAACCTCGGTCCACACTGAACCTGCTCATCCAGACGAAAACACTCCCCAGGTGCTCCTTCAGAAACTAACACTGTAGAAGTAAAAGCGCCTTAACATCTTTTTCCTAGATAGATATTCTCTTGTCACTCTTGTACTAAAGAGTAACATTGAATCCTCTATTCCTAATACCAAGTGGTTTTTTTTCCTATTTCCAACAGGACAACTCAAACCAATCACCAATAATCTAAAATTACATTGCCTTAAAAACAAACACAAAAAGCAAACAAGCAAGTTAACCCCCCCTGCCGCAAACCCAAACCAAACTGCACCCATGTATCACCCTAGAAAAAATACCATGGAAGATTAAGAAATCATATTTTTTAAGTGTGTAACCAATTCTCCTGAAGTTATATATAGAATACAAAAATAAAGTGAAAAAAAAAATCTTTCAGGTGATAGAAGCATGATGGAGATACAACAATAAAATATCTCTCTGTTCCTATTTTCCTTTTTTACTATGAAATACTGTGTTACCTAGGTTGTACCGAACCAGGTTGCAGTTGTTTTAACAAGGCTGCAGTAAATAATTAAAAGAAAAAGGAAGTTCTAGACCTAAGCAAATTGCTTCACAGGGAAATAGTTTGATTACTCCAATCACTGTCATCTTCAGCTTCCTTAAAATGTCACAAAAATATAGTGGAGAACACCTTGATTAAGTGGGAATGCATGAAACAAGAAAAATAAGTAAGTTACATTTTGTTAAGAGGACTTTCTGCTCTTCATATGGGATACATTAGAATTCTAGCTAAATATCTCTAAGAGTAATTATAGTTTTATCTACATATACACAGACATCTCAACAATATAAACCCCTCCCAGAAACAGACACCATTAGGGTTGCACAATCAAGGACAACTGAAGTTAGGAAATGCCAGAGTTAACCTTCCTCTGGCCCTTGTGCACAGATAATTGAAAAAAAATCTTCAATTACATAATCACATACTACTGTTTTTGCAGGATCTCATTCAGTGCACAGGAAGGACAAACCCCATGAAATAAGCAACTTTGCAGTATCCTGCTTTACTTCTGTTCTTCGATGTGTTACCCTCAACCTTGAAGCGATTCCAGTTCTCTCCAGAGGCATTATCACTGACTTCCTCATGAGCTCTTCTGTGGTGTTCATTAATGCAACATCTGAACCTTTCTCCAACAGTTATTTTATTAACAAAACTTACAATATGGCTGTGATGGAAGAAGTATTCTTAAACTCATTTTACAGAAGTATATCTGGGGAATATCAAGTTCAGAAAAATCTTCTGATGTTAGGTGTTTCAGACATGCAAGATCTAACTTACTTGTGATTTGCAGCATTTTATAGATGTTAATATAGTCAAAGACAGTTCCTATCCACCTCAGCTGCAATCAGAGATGCAAATCATTCTATAGGTGTAAATTAGTGACAGAAACTGAGACACATTAAAGATAGGCATGATATTCATTTGCTGAGCCACCCATAATAGAAAATAGAGACAGACTTCAGTTTTCTAGCACAGCCTTCAGCCACCCTTGCCATGAGATCTCTTTGCAATCCAGTTCCTCATTCAGTGTATGTATTTTACCTCTGGCCACACTTTAGACAAAGACCTCAATAACCATATTAGTTTTTTTTTTACCTCCTGGCATATCTACTTTGTACAAAACTGATGGCCTGACACAAAAAGCAGGTGGCTTTGTAATACACTCTGCGTGATCACCATGGATGTGAAAATGGAAAAATCCATAGGCAAGCTGAATTCTTCAAGTCTGTTGTTTCCTAATTACTGGGTTGACAACTTTCTAGACTTAGTATTTTCTTTTATCTATTTTCTTACTAACGCTTTATTCTATTATTTACAATAAGTCAAATTTGAAAACTACAATTTTGTGACAATCAAAGGAAACCTTCCCTGCTGGTCTACCACACAGGTTTCTGACATATCAACTAAACTATCAACTGTTGATTCTACATGATAATTCTCTATTTCACTAGCTAAATCCCAAGCTTTTCCTCACCTCCACATAAGACAGGAAATTACTGCAAAATAAAAATACATGAATGTCTTACTCTTTGTCAGAATTGGTGTGATTAAAAGGTTGCATTACTTTAAAGCAGTAACAGACAAGTAAGAGCCATTTAATAGCATGTGGCATTTCAGAAATAAACATACTCTGTCATAATTAGAAAAGATAGATTACAAGGATATGTCATTACCCACCTATAATTGGGAGCCTGGATATTTACTCAAACCTCTCTTATTGCTGCTGATAAAGAGTTGCTCACAATGAAAGCCATTATTCATTCAAGTCTCATAAGATATATTTTTCCATGACCAAAGCAGCCTATACTCAATAACATAATTTACTTAAAGTGTGGACAAAGTCTTTGTGCTCTGTGGCTGGATTTACAAATCTGTCAGCGCACACAGGAGATCCACCTGCCCAATCCAAACAAACATAATACCATGTTTCTGTATGGACATTTGTCCTTAAACTTATACAAAATGTTAGTTCAATATGTGCTTCTGTTAAAGTTTAAGTTGTATCATAAACATAATGTTCTAGGATAATTTTATAAGTAATTTTTATAATTTATAGTAATTGCATATTTTAAAGTAACATCAAAGAATAAGTAGCTTTATTTACAGCAGTACACAAGCACAGGGTAATGGCTGATGCTACCTCCAGACTATGTATCTCCAGCAGTGATAATGCCAATTAGTACTTATTTATTCAAGAAAGCTCGTGTTAAATGAAGAAAAGTAATAAAATACCACCATTATTATTATTTCATATTTATCTTATGACTTTAGGTGGGCAATCCTCTTTTGAGTTATATTTGCATTATAGCTTGAAGAATATAACAGGCAAATTGTCAATCTTACTGAAGGCTTCATATGTGTAATACATAGCATAACCCAAGAAAGGTCCATAAGGGAACGTATTTCCCAGATCAGTGTTTAGACTAGGCATATTGGTCTTTGGTGGTTTTCATAATTGTTGACAAATTGGTAAGTACAGCCCATCAGTGGTAGATAACAGTGCAGAATATCTCCCTGCTTCCCAAGTAACTGGTTCCTGGATGTATACAGCACCTCAGCCATACAAAGTCTACTTGCACAGCATTTGATTGTCATTTTTGTTACCATCAGTATTTGCAGGCACACTTCTCTCTTTACACACCGACACCATAATTACTATCAGGAATGATATAAGAGGGATAAACAGGGACTGTTGTGAGGGCCAGAATAAAAAACTGAACCATAAACATGAAGATAATTAAATTATGACAAAGTATAAAGAACAAATTGCAAGTACCACAGAAGAGCTTCCTGGCAGGAAAAAAAAAAAAAAGGTTTAATCAACTGCTATTAAGCAATTTATGTTTGTGACTCACAATGGTCACATTTTGATGACCAGATTCTAGTTTAAGACCTTTTTGTTATTACAGTATATGACATTATTTTTCCATTCTGCTGTCCTTGTATCATTTCTTATATAGAATTCTGCAAAGGGAAACTAATCAAAATCTAATGTGAAATATCACAAATTGCTTGTAGACCTGATTTTCCTTTTTTTTTAAAGTTTGGCTTCATCCCTGCTAATAAAAGATGTTTCTTTGGATTTTCACGTATTTCAAGTGAATAAACACAGTAGCTGATTAAGATAAGAGGCATTGTAGACCTCACCCTGAAGATTAAAACTCTGGCCAGGCTGAGCTGTCTTCTCACTAGAAACATATGCAATAAAGTAAAATAAGGGGAAAGCTGAAAAAATCATGCCACTATAATCAAAAGCAATTCATTTCAAAAGGAAAAACAAAGCTTTCTTCTGTGCATTAGGATTAAACACCAGAGTGGATGTCTGGATTCTTATGATATTTTAACTGACTCTGACAGTTACTGAACAATCCCCAGTCTGATGTATTAAACCTAGCTGAAAAATAGAGTGATAGACAGTAAAAATGCTGGCTTCTCCTTTGCTCAGTTTTTGACAGTGCTGAGAATATTCCATACTGAATCTCAGGGAATCTGAGGTGCTCTGACTCCCACAAATGGTACCATGTCCCCAAAAAACCAGGAACATTGATGGAAGAAAAAGTCTTTCAGTATCAATCCTTCCAGAAGAGTTTGTGCATCTGAATTTTTTTCTGGAGCTCAAGTAAATTCTTAAGTACCAAGAAAGGATTCACATGACATGGGGATTACACAGACAAAAAACAGAATACAAAACCCTCTTCCATTTCACTGGGTGAGATCACAGTAATCTGCAGACAAAACCCACAAGTTACAACATATAATCCTTGCCAAGTGTACACAGCAACTTTTCTTTCCTTCTTTAAGCCTTTTTCCTTTCTGAACACTGAACAGCAATGCAGCACCATGCAAATGAAACCTTTTAAAGCCATGGGGCAGAACTTTGGCTTCCTCTGACAGAGGAGCACTGCTTGGCCAAGACACCAACTTCCACATAGTTTCTGTTTGGATATTTGGGGAGGGGTTTTCCAAAGGGCTCCACAGTGATGTAACTCTGCTCTTATTCAGGGATAGTCAAACCTGCACAGACTGTGGTGGGACCCAGTAAAATGAATGTCACACAATCCATGGAGGAACCACCAGAACATATACAGCTGAACATCCATTTAAGAATTTCCTTATATTTTAGTCCAGAAGTTGTGTAAAAACTATTCGAAGATTAAAAAAGATTTGTCTCAATTTCCCCACTCCTAAGCATAAAAAAGCACAGCACAGACTTTCTATGAAATTATGTCATTCTTTTCTCAATCATATTACTAGTAAGTTATTTTCCTTTACTTTCTTGAAAATAATATTATTTAAGAAAAATTATGCTTTTAAGAGAACATGGCAAAATTTTTAAATTAATGCTGTAATTTTCTCCTTCAGATTCAGAATACTTATTATACCAGAGAAATTATTAGGATGATAAGGGAAGATAAATGTTTTGAAAACAATAGCTTTAAAAACTGGACTCTTCTCAGCTACATTTCTGGCATCTGCTACATTCCATTGCTATGATGTGCTATTCAGAATAGATTTATGCAGCCAAACATTTTTTTTCCTAACATCTCAAGTTCAGCTATTGATTCTATGATTAAATGGCCAGTAATTAAATTTTGTTAAGCTCTAAAAAAAGGAACAACTGCAAATACTTTTGTTAAAGGCAATAGCCAAAGGAGTCAGTAAGCACAGGAGTTGTGTAAAACAGAATACTTGTATCACATATATCAACACTGCCAATAAATAAGGAAAGAAACCCACCCAAAACTAAAGACAACTATACCAGATATTATTTGCAGGTAACTTCTAAGTTACTAGATCTTGGCCGGAGATTTAGAAACTTACTGTTTGTTATTACTCACATGAAAAATATGTGTATATTTTATTAGAGAGAGGGTGTGTGTGCACAGAAAGATGTTTGCCTTTTTAATCCTCAGTCGTATCTTTTGATTGCCATGTGCTACTGGAAGGAGAAATTTATCTTTCTACCCATGCTACTTATGCCTTTTCGAGTTCCCCAGAGACCTTTCCAGGAATGAAGAAGTGTTAAATGCAATTCATTTGTAGTGAATGTAATTCATAGTAGTGAAATAATCACTCAACAGTGGAGCAGTTCCTCATATGCAGAGACAGACAAAGGGAAGGCCTGACTGGTGGCATCTCTGACATAGAATGCCTTTGCCAGTTCCAATGGCAAGATTTTAGCAGAAGCATAGCCAATTCAAAATATGATCAAAATACTAGACATCACAGAAATAGTAAATGGCCAAAATCTGACTGGTCAAAAAAAAAAAAATACACTTTATAAACCAGTTATAAAATAAACTGTCACCAGAGCAGCTAGTGCACATCTGATGTACCAGGCTTGCCCATGTGAGAGAGGGGGCACATTATTGGTATTGCTCTGTTTCCTTTAAATCCCTTTATCAGTCAAACATTTTTTTTTAAAACTCCACAACTTCTAACCCACTGTACAAATGATGCAGTTTTTCAGCACCAGCATTTTGCCCTTTTATTTTTGTGTGTTTATTACATACATACATGAAATATAATGGTTCTTTAAACCAAAGTTAAAGCCCCATATAAGTTAACACCACTTGGGTGATTTGTTATTCAAAATATTGGATGGGTGGGCACCCATACCAGAATAAAATCTGTTATTTTAGATTTCATTGCAAAAGACTGTTCCTTTCTGTACTTTTAACAACTCATCAGACAAGTGATTTCAGGATTCTCTGTACACTTTCAGTTTCTATAAAGTGCAGTATAATATGTAACTATCATACTTTGGATAGGGAAGATATTTAGACAGAATCAGAAGAAAAAAAAATTAAAATTTATACCCATTTATTTTCCTGTAAATTCAAGACAATGAGAAAAAACAGTTGCCCTCACACTTAAAAAAAAGGCACAGAGGACTGGGTCACTTGTACAAATGCCTCTGTGATAACTTCAACCATGAGGTCTTTCTCTCCACCTAAAAGGCAAGTTCTGATTAAAAAATGCCTTGACTTTCATAGTATGGATTTGTCACTGCACAGTTCTTAATTAAGAGAGCTCTGAGAAGTCAGAGCATGCATCTGAACAAAACAAACTCTGTTCGAGGCAGGGAGTTGCAGCTTTCTGTCTGACACCCGCTAAGAAGCATATTCATGAGTGAAAAAAGATGGAACTAGAAAAAAATCTGATTGCATTTTAGCCTTTCAAAAATTACATTAGCTGTGTGACAATCTTTTCATGGATCTACCCTGTGTTCATGGATCTACCCTGCAAGCTCTTGCAGATATTTAGCTCTGGAAAAAAACTGTACTGGGAGACAGTTGGCCTGCTTTGGGGAAATCCAAAAGAAAATTGGTTTCAAAAATAGGAACTTTCTGTCACTCTTTGAGTAAATTATTTTACAATACACACTTTTTCAGTCTAGAAGAACTTGTCAAACATTAATTTCTTTGAAAATATGCCATGCTGACACTTCCATACAATATTAACTGTCTTAACATCTTAATTAATACAGCAGTAGTTTTAGAGGATTATGCAATCTGAGTGACCACTGTAGTGGTCTCTATTGTCAAAATTGACTATTTGCTACACTGGAATTTGAACAAGCCAGTAAATAACTGAAAAGATGTTCAGAAATTACTGAAAAGGAAATTTACAGAATGGGAATTGGTAAATATCTTTGGGAGCTGAAATCTTGGGAACAATTAGCAAAATCATTTCCAACTAACAAATTGAAAACAGTTACCATACTGTTCAAGCAGCTGTAGCCCCAGAGAATAGGGGGAAAAATAAACCAAAAAACTCCACAAAACCTACAACATGAAAGATCGTAAAAGAAGAGCACAAGTTCATATTGGTACCAAAAATGTAGGAGTGGAGTTGGGTTTAAAGTGGAAAGTGACTTGATCTTTTCAGAGACAGCAATTAAAATAGACTTCTGTGAAAGATATCTGGAGGCCAGACTACATAGGCAGACTTTTAACTCTGAATTATACACTTAATTTTCCTGCACTGCAGCAAGAGTTAGAGCTTAGTCTGTCATTTACAGGAACTGAGCAGACCAGCAAGCACTGAACCCAGACAAAACAAGAGGGGTTTCTGGAAACCCTCCCTTCCCTTGATATGCATGCTCATAGAATTACAGATGTCCTCATGGCTTTATTAAAATAAATTATATTGTCATATCTAGGGCAGGACAAGTAGTTTTGGTTCAATGTATCACAGCAAGGGATGTACTTTTCGGATGTCACTTATCATTATTACTTTAATATTTTTGTTAACTTTGTAGCAAATGTTAAGTCTATAGCTAAAACACTTTTTTTCCTCCCACAGCAGAGATATTTTTCTCTTCCATGATGAGAGAAAGAAATTCAGACTTAGTACATGAGAATAATTTAATCAGATGTTTTTCATACACAGTCACAATTCCCTCACTTTTTTTTCAGATTCTTGAAAAATAAACATCATATATGTTTTTCTTCATTTTAGTATTGTATATCTTTCTCAGACATCTCTGTATTGTGGTTGTGTGCAAATGCAAATTTGAACATTTCTTTATCAGAAAGTGATAACTGAGGCCTTGCTCTAGTTAGCATTACATGTTACACCTTGTGGAAAAAGCTTAAGCAATCTCACTAAGTAAACAAATACTATGCTCTAGCAAAAATAGTCATGGACATTAAAATAGGCATCTAAAATCTGCAAGATCAGCCCTTCTGATTAATTGATAAATGCTGACTTTACAGTGGTAATTACTCACTTCTAAAAAGTCCATTAGGATATTAAATCAACCAATTTAATTACACAGTATTAATTGTGATACCTATTGAAATGCACATCACACAATTGCTAGACTTGTATGTTAGGAACTTCTACCTGGAAAACTTCTATTTCTAGTTAACACCTTCACTTCACGATACAATGCTTCTCACATTAGTAATCCACAGGAGAAAAAAAGTGGCACTCACAAAGATTCAGTTTTTTAATAAGACTGAAACACATCTTGTTCTAAAGTTTTCGTTCACTTTATTGAGAGCAAGTGACAAATACCATAAAAATATTTTTTTCACATAATAACCCCTATCAGGGCAGGCTTTTGTAAAGCACAGTCCAGATGGCCACAAGTCATCCTGAGCCTATTTTTGGAGATACTGCTAAGGTAGGTACTTTTATGATGTGTTGTGATGAACAGTATTGACAAATATTCAAGCTTCTCTTGGTTATGGTTTTTAATTTCTAACAGTAAACAGAGAAAATGAAGCAAAAATAATTTATAAACAGATTCTAAAATACTGTAGGTTGTAAAGACTGGACCTTCTGTGACAGGTTGCTCCTTCTTTGAAGGTATAGTGTTTACAGAGAGGTGCATTATTTAGCCTTTGTTCCAATGAAGGAGTGCTGAGACCCTGTACAATGAGGTCGTAGTCAGCTTAGAAATGCCTGAGCACATTCCATATCAGAGGAGGGGGAAAAATCACTCTGCTTTTAAGGCAGTATTGTCTTGGTTAATGCAAAGAGGTTGAAACATTTAAGGAAAGGAAAAGAATTATCAACACCATCAAAAGATTATAGCTAAAAAAAGTAAACAGAAGTAATGAAAGGCAGGTTCCTGTGAAATTCATTTCAATAGTAATTTACTTTTATATTAACAAACTGTCAACTAGGGGAAATACAAGAAAGACAACTAGCAACTTTTTCTCTGCAAGATTTGTATGAATAGAAATTCTAAACACATCTCAAGCCAGCAAAAATTTAGATATTAAACAGAACATAAAAGAGATAGCTTATTATATGTTTTGTTTAAGCTAAATTAAAATATATGAAAAAACCCTGACAGAGAAAGAGGAAAGAATAAAAAAAACCTTGGAGCAGTTCATTAAATACATAGATTCCTCCTGACTAATCTCTCAATTACTCATGATTTATGTATGCCTCTGTAAGGAAAGACTGCCAGACTGAATATTTTTTCCAAACTTTTAAAATTTCCTGATGTTTTCCATAACTTTGAGTAATAAGAATTTCCATGCCTGAGTCAGGGACAGAACTATCAGTCACATTTACCCTGCTCAGCAATAAATGCACACCCACTCCCATCCCTGGGATGCCATGAGAGGAGTTTGACAAAGCACCAGTAACAACTTTATCAAACCACCCCCTGCTGTACGTGAGGATTGGACTGGGTTACTGCCTTGGCACTTGGGCTCTTGCTCTGCACATGGTAAGGAGGAAGATAAGGGAATGTGCTGACAACCATTTCATCATTTGCCCAGGGATGGGATCTTTCGCCCCTGTCTGGGGTAGGCAGCTTGAGATCTGTGGTGAAAAGACCACACTTCCTGACTTGGCTGTGCCAGATAAAGCCCAATCCATTTTCAAGGTGTCACCAACTCTTGCTGCTCGCGCTGGTGGCATGAGCAACACTTCTCACCATACTGATTTCCCATCTCCTATTAAGCTTCTGGACCCCCTGAAATCCTCCCATAAAAAAGAGAGGACTTTATTCCCTCCTTTATATACGCAGGCACAATTAAGGACCATAACAGACAAAGATGATCTTATACTGTGGATCATCATCAGACGTGGGTGAAGGACCTGCCTTCAGATTTTTTTTTCTTGATGAATTAAATACAGAAATTTTTCTTTGAATCACCACTAAAATTTAGATTCCAGGGGCTGTAACAGAATTGAAATTTACACTTTGGTGAGCTGCTGAGAATTGATTAAACTGCTCTGAGGACGTGGAAGTGAGACACCAGTGCACTTTATTGATGGATGACCAAAGGACAAAGGTTCATTCTGGCATTAGCTACAGCCACAGTAATTTTGTGGTAACATCAGCATGGGGCATAATGCAGAAATAGTGTAGTAAGAATTATAGATGTCCTCATGGCTTTATTAAAATAAATTTTTTCACATTCTGAATAAAATTAATTATGACTGCACAGCAGCCAAAACTTAAAATATTTATTGACTCCTATAAGTCAATATATATATATATTGACTGTAAGTCTACTAATGACATAAGAAGGTGAAAACTCTTATGAGGATATTGCTATCTCCTCAAATGTTCAAGTGTTGAAAACTCTGGAATTCCAGTGCTGACAAGACACTCAATAACTAGACTGGAAAATAATTATGCAAACTGCAATCTGCATTTAAGGTCACTGAGAAAACTCCAGTTCTGCTCCTGAGTTACCACAGAGAGCGCAGACAACCCCAAAAGACAGCACAATATTGAAACAATAGACATTTTATTATGAGAACATAAAAGAAAAAAAGCAAGGGGGGAATAAACTGAACTTTTTTGTGAGGTTACACACACCTGAAGCAACTGATTTTCCTTACCATACTGAACTGCTGCTTCTTTATGTCAGATAAATTGAAGCCATTGTGACAGGACTAACAGCAAAACAATTTTTTAGACACAGCAAAAGCACTGTCATATTCCAAGACGTGCACTTTCCAATGGGTCTTCTCATTTCCCAGATTTTTAACCAAAAGAGATTCTACAGGACAATGATTCAGAAGGAACTATAGATCTTAGGGAAGTTTGGAAATTTTATAATGTATTTCTCAGCCCCAGGGAAAGAGGACTGTAGATTTAAGCCATTTCTGGTAGATATTACTATGCATTTCCAGGGACTGGGATTTCCCAGTCTTTCTTGACATCTATTTCACTGCTATCTAAACCTTTTGATGAGATGTCCTCCCCTCATTTATCTTCTTGTAATTTAAGCCCATTTCTTTTTGCCTTTTCAACTTGAACAGATCAGTCTATTCCTTCCCACTGCACCTACCTCCTGAAATATTCTCAGTTCTTATGCATTCCCTCTTTTGTCTATTAAAGACCAAAAAATCTTAGTTCTTTCTGTTTGCCTTCATTAGTTACATTTTCTAGAACTTTGTTCACTCCATTTGTTCTCTCCTGGGCTCTCTGAAATGAATGAAATGTACAAACAAACAAAAAGTTAGGAATATCTGAGTCTCCTATAAAAGCAGATGTAGCTTAAATTTGTTTTTTAAAATTCTGTTTAAAACACCCCCATTCCAACATCTGAGCTGCCATGCAGCCCTTTCACTGGAAGACAGGCAAGCTGTTTACAAGGGAGGTGAGACATACACTCATCACAGGGAAACTGAGGCACAGCTAAATGACCCACATAAGACTATCAGGGGCATCTACCTCAGACAGGAATGGAATCATGACAAGTTACTAACTGAGCTGTGCAGTAACTTCCCCCTGACCCACAACACATAACCTGAAGCCAGTGTGCCCAGACTTTAGGGCTGCCGAGTTCTTAACTAAAGTACATGCTATATTTTTATCATTTTTTTGGTGTTAATAATTTCTTTCTGTTTCAAGTGTCACAATCCATCCATTGATTCCTTTGAGGTACTGGACCTATTGCACCTGCTTGTCAGTACCTTACCAACCTGTGGCTGAATATTCTTTCCACAGACCATCTCACTCCTGTTCCAAGTTTTCTGCTGTGTAATCCCTCTCCTAAGCTTTGTTTCTGAAAGCAGGCCCAGTATTGTAGTTTTCCTCAAACTAAACTATAAAATTATTACTTTTGCATTTTCCATGTCACAGTGACTGATATCTTTATTCTTATGAATAGCTCCTTAAATAATCCATGAAACCTGGACCTGATGATCTTAATCCCTTGCTTGTATGTAACCTCCTCTGGGCAAAGCTTAATAAGCACCAATAGCTTTCTAAGCTTACAGCTCACTAGAGAATCTGGATCAATGTCAGGCTTTTATGAGATTTCTACTGTAAATTCAGTCAAGCTTAAGCTGCCAGAGAGATTATGAATACCATATGAATCCACAGCCGAAGTGACCAATACCTTTTAAGAACACGAAATAAAAAATGCAGGAGCAGCAGTGTTTCCTGCTTTGTCTGTCTTGCTCTATTAGAAAAGGCAGATGAAAAGATTCCATTGTGCAGCATAACCTATGCTTTAACATCAACATAAAAAGAAATACAAACCCCGAGGGTCTCCAGGCAAGTACTGTCAAATGACAGGTTCCTGTAAAGGTAAATGTCTCATTTTCATTTCAGTTGAGTATTGAGAACAGACTGCCCATCATCTCTTTCACTACTGAGCAGCAGACATCTTTCTATTAAACCTGGGCATTTCCAGTGTACCTTATTTATCTACTTATTATTCAGACTGACAGGGAAATATTTTTTCCATTTATTGACAGTTTTGAAGATTTCAAATCTATTCCTGTGGAGGCAACAAAGGAAAAGCCCCCACAGGGATGCACTTGGGACTGGAACACTTTGGCTGCTTTTACAGTCCAATGGCACCAATCATTTTATTGCTGAGGAGGTTAGCCAGGGACATATATGATTTCATAGAAGTGTATCCTGGAGTTTGGCACAGGGCTTTTGACCTTACTTGTTCAGCAGCAGCACAGCTAGCCATGGTGCAATTAGCTGAATGCAGGGTCAGTTTGTGGTTGGCTTTCTCTGTCCTCACAGCACTGACTGGGACCTTCTGGCTCACAGGGTGTAGGTTTCTGTGTCACCTACACTTTCAGTTATCAATTATTTGTTATGAAGAGGAATTAGCAAAGGATAACAATTTTGGCATCCTAGTGTTCTAGTCACCAGGTAACAGCACACGTAAATTAGAGGAGGTTTTGCTGATTTACTTTGTGCTAAGAATGGCAGCAGCATGGCCCAAGATCAAGTACGGACCAGGAACACGAAGACACAAAATCCATCCGTCAATGGAACCACAGGTGAGAGCAGATCCTAAATGCATTTCTGGCTACAGTTTAATGGAAATAGAAAACACCTATTAAAATGATATGAATATGGAAAGTGCTACTGCACACTGACAACATTGGTTTGTCTCTAAAAAAATTGTAGGTTTAAAAATTAAAAAAAGCATTTTTTAAAAAGGAAAAACATTACCAAAGAAGTTAGAAACCCTTTCTATATATAAACAATCTTTTTTCCAATGGCAAGCCTGTCAAAGCAAAACTATCCATCTGATACAGAATTAGCTGGGCACCACAAGCTGCTCCAAAATTTTCATATGCTCCAGAATAAACTCCAGACATCTTTTTTCCAGCAAAGCAGCTGGATCTCCTAAAATACTTTGCACTTCAGTGGTTAGGACAAGACATTTACTGAATGAAATCTCTCATTCATGTGTTTAAAGAAAACAGTCAAAATGTTACATTATGCTGTGCTGAAGTGTCACCACAGATCAAGATGATGTAAAGTTTAAACTGATGGTTCTTTACAGTGTGCAGTTATCTTACATATAACTTGCATATAATTTGCTGAAGAATGTTTCTATTATTTGAATCATAAAAGCTTTTAAAAATAATGAGCACACTCCAGGTATTTTACCACTTTGAACTACAGGGAAGGGTTATTAAATGCACAATCTGCAGGCACAAACATTACTGTGGAAAATGGAAGAACTACATGATTACCCACAGAATTTCAACAACCAGAAGAAATTCATAAGAGGCAGGCATTAACAACGTAAACACAAAGAAAGAGCAAAATTAAAGAATTCAAAGAAGAAATTCAAAGGAAAAAGATAGTGACAATTAATAACAGCACAACTGTAAAAATGGCAAAAATAAAATTCAGCAGTAGCAGAACACAGGACCCTAGCTATAAAATCACAAATAATGATCATAATGCATCACTTTCATCAAAGTGTTATATTGTACAGAATTCAGCCATACATAAGCATAATCCTTGGTCATTAAAATTTTGGCTCCTGGATCATTTATTTATACAAGAAGATAAATTGCTGACTTACCTGCTTGCTGCATGCATATAATATATGTGGTAAACAAGCAGAGACAGTGATGCAGCTTCCATTTCCAGTGATAGCACCACATTTCACTTCCATGAGACATCCTGTGGGAAAAAAGAAAAGCAACCAAGAATTCAGGGAGTTTTACTAGACAAGAAAATGAGGAAGACTCTGTTGTTAGTCAAACTAGTAGCCTGCAGTAAATAAAGTAGTGAAAATTATGGATGGTCCCGGTATTGCTTAAATGGAGACAGAAGTCTGCTAAAAAGGGTCAGAAATTATGTTGTCTGGTTCTTAGCAGACAGCAAAATGGAAGACTGGTCAGCCTTGGGCTTCTAAGCAGATAGATGTGGGTGGTATTTCAGTGAAAAAAAACAAGAAGCACAGTCTGAAAAAGTTAAGTTGTAGAGGTTTTTTTGAAATATGAAATTTTACACATATAAACACATTTATTTTATTTAATTATACATCATAAATATATATTTATTATTAACTAAATAAAGACGGTAGATTATAATTTGCCTCTACCCTTAACAAAGCTTTCCATTTTTCAGTTCTAGTGTTTTGACAGCTATGATATCTTCTGCTGACAACTTTTATGAAAATCCTGAAACTTTCCTTGCCAAAATCTAGGAGCTCACCTATGCTGCCAGAGGAGTCAGGGACATACTGATTATTTCATAAAATAAATGCAGTTATAGAAAAGTCTCTACTAGTTATAGCTTGAAGTTAAAGTTTCCTTTCCCTTGCAGGCTAGAGGATATTTAACGGCTAAACCAAAATGCTTCCTCCACTGTGGGCAAAAAAGGAAGCAAAACTCTTAATAAACTTCTTCATACCTTTAACCATGCACCCAAAATGAATGGTGCTCCACTACATTCACGTCTCATTTTATTCAACAAGTTAGCAGCAAGCAAAAGGAAGTAACAAGTAACGAAATACAACATGCATTATTTTGACCAATTCCTGCCTCTCCCATTTGGTGATGATAATTGGCTTTTGTTCAGTAAGATATTATCTCCCTCTACTGAGGTAAATAAGGACAAAACTCTTCCTTCTTCTCCATAGATATTGCTGTGAACCCACCAGTAAAAGCTGGGGGCAGATATAAAACCATTTCCAGTGTAAGCTTCTGTTTATTCCCCAAGTGGAAACCACTGCAAAGGAACAAGTAATATTTCAGCTTTAAAAGTAGTAATTCATCAAAGCACTCCTGTGGGCTAGATGCCAATGGGCCCAGGTAAATGACACTTCAGCAGACTGCTGCAATCAGTTAGGCTTCCCTTGAGTGCAGTGCTACACAGCATAGGTATCTGATTACAAAAGAAGTTCAGTTCTTTGTGGGTAGTTGTATCAAATTAGGAATCTGAAGCAGATTTATTTTTTCTGAGACACTGCAAAGTCACACTTGACAAGTGTTGAAGGCAAGCTCAGAAAACATGGGGCTCTGAAATACAAGAATCTCTTTGATGAAGCCAGACATACAAAACTGGATTATCAAACAATAGAATTATTGTCCTTCCACTTAGTGATCCAAAAATCCCTATTAAAATCTCAACAGTAGAAAGCTGAGGTTTTGGAGCTGTTACTTTCCAATGTATATAATTCATAAATCCACAATAACTTTAATATTAATTTAGAAAATTGAATTTGAACAGAAGTCCTTTGAAGACAGTTACACACACACCCAAACACATACGGCATACATATATACTCACAGAGTGGGGGAATGGAAATGTTGGGGGCTAACAGCATGACACACCAGAGATACAAAAGAATTTTCCTGTGCCCACAGAAGAGTTTGCAGATGAGATACATGGCATCCTGCTGCTTAATCTACCAATGCAAACTTGTAGAAGTGGTTGCATTACTGGTTTTTGTTGCTGGTTTGTTTTGAGCAAGCACATTAAACAGTTATTAGACTAGGAAACAAACAATTATTTATTAATTCAGAATAATTTTGTGTTAAATTACATGAAACTGATAAATTGTCTGTATCATCACTTTTGATATCACTGTGAGCTCAGCCAAAGATTTTGCTCATTTAATAATGGGAGAATCCAAAACAACACATTTGAGATACTCAGGGAAAAACAACATGACAAGTTTCTGCTGCTTAGGTCTAGTGTGAATGAAATTCTATGTTAGTCTGAAAGAGGTATTTAATCTGGCCAATTTCTATCTGTTACTGTTTACTTGCATTGTGGTAATGCTTACAAGCCAGTACTCCGTGGTACTCCAGAATGATAATTTATAGTCTGTTTCCTCACCCTCACCCATGTAAAAAGTGCTAGTCAAGAAAGATTTCAAGAACATGGATAAGCAACAACAGAGCAGAGCATAAATAAGCGCAAACTATAAGGCAGAAAGGAGTAGCTATAAAGACTTTCCCCCTGAGTAAAAAGCTAGATAACTACATAACTGCTATTAAAAACACTCAATTCTCCACCAAAATAAATAAAACAAATATATAAAAAAGAGCAAACTATCTCCTCCACTTCTCCACTCCCCGTTGAAGGACAAAACAATTCTCTTTATACCACATTGTCTCAGCTGACAAGAAAAAGGTTTATCAAACTCCGACAAGAATGAACACAGAAGCACACACTACCAAAACACCCCACTAATGTGGGCACCATGAGTCAGAGCTGTTTCTTTTGGAGAGGATTGCTGAAAAACTGTTTTACAAAGCATAACCACTAGCTGAGTGCTATAAATTAGTGAGGAAATCGGTTAGTTATATGTTCCTAGGATCTTGCAGAGCCAAAAAGTCAAAATTCAGAAACCTGACTTCTCACAGCCTTACACTGTGATGTGTAACACTCCTGTTCACACAAGAAAGAAGTTGTCAGGGATGGAAGTCAGATAATTGCCAACAAAAGGGCTTCTTCCCCAACAAAATCAATCCCTGATATTTTTATAATTTGACATTTCAGACAATAACTGATAAATATTTCTGAGACTTTAAAAACCACAGATATTATTCACCTCTTAGTAGCCACCATATTTATTTTAAGGTTCTTTTTCTTGGTTACTGGTGTTAATCAACATCTAGAAGCGAATACAAACAGCATATGAATAATTCAATAGAAAAATCAGCAAACAATAACTCAATAATATTCAATAGAAAAAATCAGAAAGTTCTGAGCTTGTTTATAGCTCATCAAGGAACGATATGGTCCCCTGACAGCACTGATTTGATGACCCAAGAGACCTCTTTGGTCTTGTGTTCTTATTTTAAATACTATTAAAAAGATGTGTTCTGTCATTTAATATTCATTAACAGCACAGGGGATGGATATCAGAATAGCAATGTAGCAAAACACACCAGGAATTTAGGTAAGCAAAGAGATGGATCCTGCAACAAAGAGATGGATCTGTAACAAAGATCTCAGACATGGAGACATGGATTATTTCAGTCTTTGTCTTTGGTTACATAAAAATTGCTGAACACTGTTCATAGTGAGTTTTCTTCTGTATTTTGTATCAGTTTAAATGAAAAAGCCCTGTTCTGTCCCCAGCTGGTAACACACTAGCAGCTCTGAAGAAATCACTCTAGATTGTCGCAGAATCAAAACATTTCACCCAACATATTTGGGAATTATTAGGACACCTATGGTAGGAGTACATCTACTACAGATGGATATAGTCTAGAAACAGGAATCCCTCTCAACTTTTTGGGGTTTTTTGAGGGTTTTGGCCTTCTGCAGAGTCTGATTTTTCTAAAGTCTGAAGTACTAATTTTTCTGTTGACTTGCATTTCCCAGTGCACTGTGTGACATGACCATCTATGCACTCCAGCTACCAATTCAGTCCAGTCTAGTCC
Source organism: Melospiza georgiana (assembly GCF_028018845.1). Classification (NCBI taxonomy): domain Eukaryota; kingdom Metazoa; phylum Chordata; class Aves; order Passeriformes; family Passerellidae; genus Melospiza; species Melospiza georgiana. Next base: position 65,062,038 of record NC_080432.1, on the reverse strand, counting down.
ACAGCTACTTTCATTTCCTATAACATAGGGATACAATGAGCTTATTCACAATTCATTTCAGAAGAGCAAAATAGACATGTAAATTATCTAAACCATAAATGGATAGTAACTTGACACAGTTCAAGATGGAATTACTGGGAGTTTTGCTACATCCAACTACTAAATCTTATTCTACAGGCCAGCAGCCAGCTAGCAGACAAAACAGCATTCCCTTTTAGGGAATATACAGTTTTGCAGGACAACATACACAAAATGTGAATAATGCTGGAGTATTTCATTTGTAGACTGTACCAACCCAAAACACGCAATACAAATTGGAATACACCATTTTCTGTGTTCAAAACTTTGTCAAAATTCCCTGGAGTAGGATGTGAATTCTGCCTCAGGCACGCTGACATGACTTTTTTTTGGTCTTTGACATGTCTAAAGCTATTAAGGAAAAACATTGCTGACACTTTAAAATTAAACGAAAGATAACATCAATTTCACAATTTTTTCTCACACACATTGTAAACAAAAATATTTTAATTTTAATCACTCCCAAGTAGAACTGCAAGTGAAAGATGATTGTAACAACTGCAAGTGAAAGATGATTGTAACTCACAGTTTAGTTCCCCAAGATTAATAGAGAAGTTGATTTTAACTCTGAAACCATCACTTTAAACTGTAGTACATTAATGTCTTGAAAGATTAATTACACAATACTCCTTAAAACTTTCATTTTGTTAAGCACTACTTGTTCCTAATTATTCTTACAGCCAGCTTTGAAAACACCCTCATGCTCATCAAAAGAGATGAAAAAAAAAAAAATAAGACGCTGCCTTTTAATTTAAACAGTATCAGCCCTATCAGATCCATCTAAGTCCCTTGGCTTTTCTTTCAAAGGGAACTTTTCCCAGTTGCAGGCAACAAATCTGCTGGTTGTTTCCAACCCGGTAGCACCGCAACACTAAATCTTCAGGCACTCCCGATTTGTGCCTTAACTTGACGGCGCTGTGTGAGAGCCCCCTGCCCTTTTCACTTGTACCGATTGTACAGGATCTCGCTCCTGGCTGTGAACGCACCAGCGGAACGCCGAGCCCCAAACCTCAGCACCTCGCCTTACCTTCGGCGAGGCACGGGCAGCAAAGGAGAAATACCCCGGGGAAGGCGGCCGGAGGCCAGGGCAGTGTGCGGCCGGGGCTGGTGCGGTCCGGCAGGAGGGGGAGCCCCGGCCCGCCCCTCGCCCCCGCTCCGTGCGCTGCCCCCGCTCCGAGCGCTGCCCAGAGTCGCGGCGCGGATGCGAACGCTTTGTGAAGCCCGCCCTGCCCTCCCTCTCCCTTCCCCTACTTTTTCCCTACTTGTGCTGGCACCTCACCTGGAGGGCTGCCTGCGGTGCCAGGGCTCCTCGACGTGAGCGGCCGCGGCCCCGAGCCGAGAGGCCGGGGCCGGGAGGATGCGGGGGCACCGCCGCTCAGGGCAGGCGGCCAGCGGGGCCAAGTGTTTCGCTACTCGCCCGCAAGCACCAGAGCGGTCCCAAGGACGGGGTTAGGGCGCCCTGGAAAGGCAGCGGCCGCCGACGGACACGGAGCCCGGACGGGGCAGAGCCCTGCCAGCCCTGCCCTCCGAGCTGCCGGCTTGAAACTTCCCCGCTTCCCCATTCCTTCAGCCCTACCTACCTGCACTAGGGCTCAGCCCTGACATTACTCACCACCTGCCCGTGGGTGGTGGGAAGCCCTGCCGAGCCGCCCGGGGCTCCCGGCCCCGCGATGCAGCCCCGCTCCCCCAGCGCCCCGGGCGGCAGCCGCAGCCCTCGCCCCAGAGCCCGGAGAAGGGACTTACATGGTGACATTACGGGGCGGCTCTGCTCCGGCTCTCAGCAAGCATCCCCCCGCGCTGCCGCTCGCTCTGCCTCTGCCCCGCTCCCTCGCCGGCTCCTCGCAAAGGTCATCGCTCCTCGCCCACCTCTCTTCCACGCCCGCGCCGATCCGCTCCTCCTCCGCCGCGATGCTTCTCCCACCCCGCGCCGCGGCGGGACCTGCCTCTCTCTTTGCACAAGTCAGAGAAACTTCGGCGCGGAGCGAGGCCGCCCCGCCCGCGCCCCGCCGTCAGGTGGCGGCCCCGGCGCGGCCCCGCGGCTGGCCCGGCCCACCGCGCTCCGGGGGCAGGACGGGCCCGGGAGCCGCCGCCGCCGGGGCCCCCAGCAGCCCTCCGAGGAGCTCTGGGGCCAGGGATGCCCACCCCCGCCCGGGAAAGGCGCTCCCCCGGCGGCACCTCACGGCGCCTTCCGGCTGACCCGGCTCACTGTGAGGGGCTAGGCCAGGCTGTGCGGCCCCCAGGCAGCCCTCAGGAGATGATAGCCGCAGGCACAAAGCCACCCGCGAAGGACATGGGCCTCCTCTGGGATGATTCCATACTGGGGACGCTGTCCTTGCCGGTCGCAGCGCCCTGAGCGTGTAGCAGCACCTCGCAGCAGCCCGGTGGCAGCCGGGCCCTGGGGACAAGCACACGCTGCATACCCACCACACTGAGGGCTGCAGAGGGAAGTGCACATCAGCCCACCTGCTCGCCTTAAGAAAATAAACCTGTCCCACTGTGTCCTAGAGCTGCTGGCACAAACTCCGAGGCACTTAAAGTGTGTCAGTTTCCTTTGAAGCACCGAACACACCAGGGACACGAGATGGGTGGGTGGAGGTGGCGCGGCTCTGACCCACTTTAAAGCATGTGAGGCGGTGTGCTGCACCCACAGAATGCTGGCCCACACCTCAGTCCTGGATAGCGCTCTTGGAGGATGTAGTTTGCACCATTTGCTAATGATCCTAAGTTCCTTTGCTCAATTAAAATCTGTGGGACGTGGGACTGCACTACAGGTAGGCAGGGAAGCATTGAAATGATAGCAAGAGAGAAACAAAAGGCCATCAGAGAAATCCAAAATTTTCACGTACTCCATGGTTCTGAGCAGGTAGGATTAGGAAGGATGGGGAAATAAAAGACCTGGCACAGTGAATCATTCAATGAAGTTATCAGCATGCAATGACAGTTAAAAGCAAACAGTTCCCATTAAAAAAAAAAAAAAAAAAAAAAGAAAACATCAATAAATTTTTCATGAACTTTATACTGAACAATAATATTCACTTATTCTGGTCAATTTTTATTCTCTGTCCTTAAAACAAATCTATAGGCTTGTTTTCATTGTAAATTCCTGGCACTGAACATGGGCACAAGAACTGCTGGGACTGGGTTAGCCAAATCCACATGGGCAATAGTGCAGGCTTGGACAATGTTAACCTACGAGTTCTTGCTGCTGGGTTTATTGTACACCTGCAGATTATTGCATTTACCTTCTGTGAACAGCAAAGTCTGTGCTTCTAGAACGCATGGGACTCACTGAACATGAGCTCACTATCTCCTGGGCATATTGAACCCACCTGGTATGAGATGTACACAGTAAATCAAGAGCATCTGGAAGAAATCAATCTGCCATTCATGCCCAGATTAGTGATACATGTGTAATGTTTATCTGCTGTCGTTGGAAACTTACATCTTCCTTTCCTATTTGGAAGGCCTTAGAGGTGACTGCAATTCCAGAACCTGGCAGTCAAGCTAAAAAATAAAAGGAAAAAAAAGGAAAAAAGAAAGAAATCATGGGATTTTCCCCCATCATATTTTTGTTCAGCTATTTCTTGGTTAATTCTCCTGTTCTGATTTTGCTGTCAAACACTTTTGCAAACACCAGTCTGCTTACCCCACCACAGCAGGAGCACTGCTGCTTCTGGATCCCAAACTGAACTCTGCCCAGCAAGAAATGCCTGTGATGTCCAGTGGGGATAATGTGCAGTGCAGATTTTCTGGACAATGAAGTAGCACGTTTCTGAAGACAGTCTCAGAGCTGCACAGCAGTGAAGGGAACCCGATCACTAATGAGAAAATGCTGATCATTATCTGGCAGCAGCTCACTGTGCCACATCTGCCTTTAATCAATAGTGAAACAACTTGGCATGGTGTGGGTAGTTGGAGAGGGCTGCATTTCTGGCTGCTGCTTAGCAAGAGTGAGAGTTTCTCTGTAGATCACAGTGATTTTAAGATCTGTGTCTCAGCATGAGAAACCACAGGCTACATTACAACACTCAACTCAGGTTAACATTGCAGGCTGTCTTTTGCACAATGTGATTAAGAGGGAAAAAATTACAGAAGTCTGGGAAGCAGTGCTATAACCAGAAGGGTTCTTTATATTGATATCTAGTGAGCAGCGCCCGCAGAAAGTCAAGCAGCTCTTTGTATTCTTTTCTTACCCCATCTGTAGTCACAATGTTGCTTTACATTTATTTTTATTACACCTCAAGCAAGTGGGGTCTGTATATTCCTAGGTACAGGGGTATCATATTCTTCAAATATTGCAGATTGTTTCATGAATATTCTGAGATGATTAGTGAAATATTTTGCATGAGTTTATAGGCCCTGATTTTTTATGGTTTTGTTCATATATTTCTGTAAACTTACTAGGCTAGTGTGATTTCCTGATATTTTGTGCAACTTTGCATCGACTCATTTAAATATAAGAATGTTAAAGAATGCTTCATGAAATAATAGTATTATATTATATTTTATATCTGGATATTTCATTTTAATATTTGAAACACGTGATTTGTCAATGAACTTTTGTTTTGAAAGTCTCTTCTATATTGTAACAATTGCATTTAGGAAAATCTGTGTTCATTTTCTAGAGAAGTGCAAATACTGAAACTTTATTGCCTGTAACAGTGTAAAGGCAAAAACAACCTGAAACAATAAAAAGGAAGCTGAAAATATTAGTGCATTAAAAGTGCTATAAGCTCACGAAGAAGATTCAAGATCATATGCATTCTCAAACATTCCAAGGGAAAAAAAAAATTGGATGTGCATTCTGCAACTGTTCCTGGCTTTTTCTCTGGTCATTCTCATATCTTGAAGAAAAAGGTTACAGCTGAGTCCAAAAGTTTAAAGGTGAGCTCCCAAATGCTGGTTTTGAGGATAGAGGTTTGGGCATCAGGATATAAAAGGTGAAGCAGCAGAATTGATGTGAATTGTTGGTAACAACAGTTCACATCAATTAAAGGATTCAAGAATTCACATCAATCCAAGAATAACTTCAGACTTTTGATGTATAGCTCTGTTTCATGCTGCTTTTACATAAACTGATCTCATAAATTACATAGAGTAATCTCTCTTGCAGCTTTTCCTTTCTGAGAATCTTTTGTCCCTCTAAAGACAACTTAACTAGCTCCCAGATTTTCCAGCACCAATCAGCCTTGTTTGCCCCTTCCTGGGCCACAGCTGTATCCACTTTTCACAGTCCAGAGGACAATCTGACCAGACCTGGCTTTTCTACTTTCAGAAAGTCTCTAAGCAGATCATGTTTCCTTAATTTCCCTTATCTGAGAGAGTAAGGGCCTTACCTTTCTGTTTTATGTGTAAATGCGTCGTAAAGAGGATCAGGAGTGTCTTTTTCTTTATTTAGTTGGCGATTTTTTTTGGTTTTATTTTATTTTGTTTGTTTTTGTTTTTCTTTTCGTTTCTGGAGAGATGTTTTCCCTTCCAGTTTAAAGTGCCATCCAGACAGGGCTCATTCCCATGAGTAAGATGCTGAAAAGGTGTCAAGTCAGTTCTCACTGTGGGCCTTAATGCAGTGGTTTCACCTGAGTGCTGGGCCTGGACAGCTGGGTGCTGGGTGAGTGAGCATGTTTTAGAGGCTGCTAACCCAGAAGGTAGGGGGAAATAGCACACAAGTTCTATGCTTAACCAAGTACCAAGCCAGAATGATTTCCAAGAACTTGGGAGGCAAGGGAATTGTGAGGAACATATTGATTCATGTCCTTAAGTGGTGAAACTGCCTGTAAATTGCTGCACTGACCTATATGTTCTTGAATTTAAGTATTTGCCTCTTGAAAACAAGCATAAAGTGAATTTTCTACAGTGCGTGTGCAGGATTTCAGGGGTAACATACACTCGTATGTTTATCTCATTTGGTGCTTTCTCTTTGTGCTTTCATGTGCATAAAACTTAGGCTACGAAATATTTCCTGTCAGGGAGGTTACCACCAGCTAAAATGCTGTACTTTGTGCCAGATGAGATGTCTTTGATGAAGTGCTGAGAGCATGGCATATACAGTGCCTGCACACATTGCACTCCATAAAATTCTGTAAAGTCTGTGACCTCAAACAAAGCGAGAGACAGATCAGGCAGCAAATTAATTTGGACGGTTTTCACGAAGCATTTCATGTCTTTGATCACTGTCTTGTTTTCTGAGCCCATTTCAACTCCTTATTTTTGATCAAGCACTCCAGGGGTCCTGACCCTTAGCCTGCTGGGGCATGCTGCCACTGGTGTTTTTCCACACATTTCTGATCTGTGTGGGTGGGAGGATGATGGAGGTCCCAGCTTCCTGAACTTTCATTTCTATAAAGGGGAAGAGGAACCTCATAACATTTTTGTAGCTTCAGATGAATGAACTTGGGAGTGGTGCTCACTTTGCATGGTGATGCACTCTCACTATAAAGAACTCTGTAGGATGATGTTATCAGTAAAGAGGAATCTGCAGCCTGAATCTGAGCTGGTGTCTGGTGTTCAAACAGGAAGATAAATGTGGAAGAAAGAGCTTGTAGAATAAGAGGACATGCAAGAAGAATCTGTCATTTGAGTGTGATACAAAGCAGAGGGCGTAGAGGCTCAGTAGTGAAAAGAAGAGCTTCAACAAGAGATAAATCATCTTTGCCAAGTACTCTTTGAACTTAATAGACACCAACCAACAAAAAAAATTTTGTAAAATTATTTGTTCAGCTATATATCAATTATTTTGTCTAAAAATGTGCCTCTGTGGCTACAAGTAATTTCTGTGCTGAGTTCATCACCTCCTAAACTGCCTCATCTCCTCAGCAGATCAACCCTGAAATTAGAGCTATTTAGAAAAGGTAACACTGATAGCTAGGATCTCTCCCAGAGTGTTAGTACTGGGAAGAAACACACTGATTATTTTGTACAAGACTATTTTCCCACCAAGATCTGTGTACAACCTACTCATGAATGAACAAATACTTGGCTGGAATAAATAGTCATCACTGAAAGATTCTAAAATGGCACCAAATTTAAATTTTTCTCCACATACGTTACTTCACAAATAGCCAAATTCTAAGGAGCAACAGGTTTCAGCTGAGCAGGCTATATTTTTATGGTACCAGCTGACTTGATTAATCTCTAATTCTAGATTCTTGATCTTTTTTTCAGTCATGCCTTGGCCAGTTTGGAAGAGTTAAAAAAACAGCCATTCTTCACCTATTTTAAGAACCCAACTTTTCCTTTTATACAACTTCTGGGCAGGATTTCTCACTTCCGTTTTCTGTCCAGATGTTAAATGTTTGGAGCAACTGGAAGAAAAGCTGACCTCATGGTATTTCCATCAGGTTCCACTAGTGGAACAACTGGAAACCTCATGAGGAAAGCCCTTCTCTAAGTGTTCAGACTAGTTTTGCAGACTCAAGAGCTTAGGAAACTTTGGATAAGTTTTCAGCAAGTATCAAGATATTTGGATGCTTATCAGAACTGAACCCAGAGGGAACTGCACGAAATTCATTCATCACTCTTTATAATAATATCCCAAGGAAAAAATCATAGGATCACATAGAAATTAAAACAATTGCATGTAAATCATAAGCAATTAATTATTTCCCGTGTCATAAAAAATAATATACTTCCATGCAGAATGGAAATTAGATGCTAAACGCAACATTTGAATTAAAAGAAGATTACAAAGAGCTGAGTTGTAGGGTGAAAGCAGAAAACATTAAACCTTTCTAGCTTTTAAGAAAATGAAAGAAAAAATGAGCTAGTTGATTAATTAGCTATCCGCAGCTCTTTTGAAACTTTTCACTGTGTTCAGGCTGAAACTGCAGGAATTTCACACCAATGTTTTAAAACACTACTGCGAAGTTGTTTTTTTTTTGAGATATTATTAAAAGTCCTTGCAATTCCAGTTTCCAATGAATTATACAGAAAACCCAATCAAACAAAACTACCCAATATTTTTTCAGAAGTATGTGAAAATTTGACCTGTGTCCAGAACTTAAATTCCATCTCCTGTGCATATGCATTATGATAAATAACAGAAGCATGTACTATCTGTTCCACAAGACAAGGAAATGAGACAGTTTCTTGAGCCTGAAGAACATGGTGGAGTGATACAGGTAACACTTTGTCTGACAGACTTCAGCTCCTCAAACTAAATAATTAGGAATTCTTTAAAAGCTGAACTAAGTAGGACAGACTCCAGTGTGAATTTGGAGTAGTGATTAAATCAATGCTATGGACTTACAGGCCCCAGTCAGTTTGAGAACAGTTAATTGAAATTAAAAAGTGTTTTCCATTAAAAGAATGATCTGAGAAAAACCATCCAGACCCTGAACTTTTCAATGTACATTTTGAATTACCCTCACCATTATATCTGAATGGTTGATTATACAGTACCCTTGAGTGACTATATGAATTTACTGTAATGTTCCAAAAAGGGAACTGACAGACAGAGAGATTAAGGGCAAAATTACAGAAAAGTACCCCCATAATAACTGTCCAGCCTAAAAGTCTTTGGGTAATATTTTCCCTTGTGGTTTTTTTGCTATATTTATAACGTTTCTGAAATTTTTAAAATGCATTCCTGTAGAGCTCAGTCTTCCTCATAGTAAAAATTAATAGGGAGGTGGAAGTGCATCAGTAATGATTTTTTTTTCAATCTAAAACACTACGGCAGCAGTAGGAACAAGTTCTTCATATCTTCCTTAAAATGTTTTTTCTCTGCTTTCAGCTCCTTTCTCATGTGTTGTTCCCCTTTTCTCGCTGGTTGCAGGTATTGCATGCAATGAAGAGGCATCTCAAATTCTAAAAATAATTGAGATTCTTGTAGGTGCATGTATAGACTCCTATCAGTGCGCACAGCTGGAACCTGGAGGAGGCTGTGGTGAGAACTGAAAAGTTGTATCACAGTATATATTGTTATATGGCTACTTAACCATGTGCAGCTCACTGAGCTCCAATTGAAACTGGATCACCCACCTCCAGAACCTCCAGTTAAGCCACCATATCTCACTCCAAGTTGACCGGACACAAATACAACATTCTGCAACTACAGGAGAAAGCAGATAATCTGAAACAGGTTATAATTTATTTACTCAAAGGAATACCACTGAGATGTGCCCAAAGTCACTAGATTAATGTTTATTTTTCTAAACCCAAACATGAATTTTTCCATATGATGATGTAGGAATCCACAGCTCTGCTGACCTCCTGGCTATTTCTTCTTTGTGTCTTCTCTTTTCTTTTCTCAAGCAGAATATAATTGAAAACAAAGGTAAGAGTCAATGAAAAAGCCCTGAAAAGCAAAGGCACAACCTCATTAGGAGAGTGCTACTGGAATAGGAGTATGTTTTTGTGATTGTGGGGGATGAGAGCTATCAATGGTTCCACAGACCAGCTGCAAAACAGGGAAAGGAAATCAGCAGTGGAAAAACAGACCCCAAAGCCTTATGGGCAGCTTTTATTCAGAATTGTCATGGAAGACCTATTCCAGCATCTGAACATGTTCAATTCATTGTGAAAATTGAGCTAGACACATGGTTTTTATTTATTTCTTCTTAAACACAGCTGTAAGTCTCATCATAGAAACGAGACTTCATCTATTTGTACTGCAATGTCAACGTCCAGTCCCCTGAATTTTTCATTTAGTAAGGGGTAATTAAGACTATGTTTGTAGGCTGTTCTTTTTACTTGCCATAACCCAAGTCACATTTAATTTTCTTTTAAAAATATTTTAAATCCTGTGTGAAATTTTATGCATTTTGTTCTGTTTTTACTGTATAGTAAGACATAGTAAAACATCATACAGTATAGTCTCAGCAACAGAATTAATGTAATACTATAGTGCTGTTTCTATGGGGCATGTGTTAGGTGGTTATATGAATACTTTTTTCTTTAATTTAAGAGAGAGTGCATGAGAAAAAGGTTGAGGTTCATGAGGAACATGTTTCTCATATTCCTATTTCTTCATGAGGAATAAATAAGTCCTGGAAAATTTTGTGGGGAAGGGGAAAGAAATAAAGAATGTCTACTTCCCTAACTCAAAGTTAGGGCTTGACAAGTCACAGGAAAATTATACAAACAGAAAAGAACATATTTTCCATTTAAACCTGTGTGAAATGTTGGTGCTTTATTCTTACAACTATAATTTTTTTCGAGCCCTCTTTCCCCCTTCTTTCTTTTCCACCCTGCTTCCCCCTCTTCCCTGCCCCTTCTCCCTGCACCTTCCCTCTACAAATAGTTGATCTTCAATTAGAGATTCCAAAATAAATGTTATTCAACTTCACCCTATATTAAGACCTATTTAAATGAAAAAATATTACATAGCTTTTAAATTATCAAAAATCTGTATTTTGCATGTGTTTTGAAAAATAGTAAGATTAATATGAGTTTGAGGAAAAAAAAACCCTGAAAACACAAACTCCAAGCTTGTATTACCTAGGTATATTCAGTCATTTCCCTGAATTGTACTGAAACTTTCCAAACATCAGAGAAAGAACAAACTGTATTCCAGAACAGTCAGTCAAAGCCTCGATGTGAAAAAAAAAAAAAAAAAAAAAAAAAAAGAAAAATAAAAGAAAACAACTTAACTCTAACTTTTTCTTATTTTTTAAGTGCTGTTTGGGAAATATGAACCAGTCCTAGCCTCAGCAGAGGTGTCTCCTGTACTCTTTTCCTGGAACCTGGGAACTGTTTACTTCCCTAACCATTGGCAGTATTAGGGATTATATGGACATACAAAAGAACCCTGCAGGCTGCAGCCCTGACTGCCGGGAGGAGTTTCAGGTGCAGCTGGCAGTGTGACCCTCCCCACACCACAGCCCTCTCCCAGCACCGAGGTTAGGAAGGCCCAGGACAGCCCTCACCAGTGAAACAAATGCAGACAGAGATGGAGGCTTTCCCAGAGCAAACTCCAGCCTGTGGAAGAAATCACCTGTTACTTACAGAAGCGAGGAGCCAGCTTTGCCCACAGACCAGGACACCAGAGGAGAGGACAAATCCCACAGCACAGGAACTGGGGATGCGTCAGCATTCCTGTGACTGCTTCGTATTTCAGACGTAAGGTCTAGCTAATCATGAGAGCTGCTATTTCTTACATGCTCCACATCTTATATTATACCACTCATTAGAGTTATTGTACTTAAAAGGTAAAAAAGAAATGAGCAAAATCTCTCTTAATGATATTAATTACTGATTACTTATATACATTTGTAACCTCTGAAATCTATTACAAGGAACAGTTTGACAGAGAGAAACCACTACATATAATGTAAATATAGGTACAAGCATAAATATTCAAGATTCACAAAGATAAAGGTGTTTGAACATCATTCCCATTTAACTTTCTTATTTTGCTATTTTAAATTATTTTCATTAGAAGTAATCAATAATGAGAATGCAGAGGGTTAAAGAACAAATTCAAAAGACATGCATTGTATGAAACTATCTGTACTTACTTTAATAATCTTTTTTGGATAAGTCACAAAGATTAATTAAAAAACATACAGTAATTCTTTTGAAGTTCACCATTTTCATTATGATGTTGAAATGTCTTCCTGCAGCTAACCTTTGTCTAATGTATCCTGAAGGTACTTATTTATTTTTTCAAATGGAAAAGGAAATTCAGGCAGTTGGATGTTAGTGCTGCTTATTAATTTCACAATACTAGTATAGACAGTAATTTATTAATCTAGAGGTATTTGGTGAACCAGCTTGAGTTAATGACTCAGCAGCTCAAATATGTCCCTAAAGCAATGACCTCATATACAGGTTCTTTTATGTCCTCAGTTGCTGGAGTCCAGCTCTCAATGACTTGGTTTTACCATCATCACCTCATAGCTCCAAACATCTGCCTTGGGATCTCTATTTAAAAATGTCCCAGTGGAGAGGTGAATGGGACTGCAGTAAGTGCCAACCTTTTTCCTATGGGAAGCATACACCACTCACCTCAGGGACAAGAGATGTTAGCCCTATGACTGGGAAAGCACCAGTGTCTGCCCCAAACTCCTTCTATGACAAGGTCTGCAGCGCTGGAATCCCACTTTCAAATAACTCCCTTAGGATTTAAAGTAGTGTGCTAGAAATATCAATGCATTAGAAGAGTTATTCTGTGTATCACTACATGATCCTACCATAAAAGACTGCATTCAGATATTGAGAGTGGGTGTCCCTCTGGGTGCTGCCCTTCCTCTCTTCTTGTGAAACATGCTTCCTCCCTGCCCCCTCTCTGCCCTTTCCCACGCCTTTTCAGAGGATGAAAAAGGAAGTTGCACTACATCCACAGACCACACAGAGGCTTCCCAATCATCCTTCTACCCCCTAAGCAGGCAGCACTCCACCTCCACCTTCTGCTTGCTCAGTAATAGGCAACTGGTTCCACCCTGCACTGGAATTTCCCACAGCATCTTAGCAATTAAGGCACATGTAAACAGAGGAGTGCAAACCCCTAACCACTACTGAGGAAAAAGGGTGAGTGTATGAGGTGGCACAAGAAAAACATCTGAGGGTGACAAGACACAGAAAATCTCAGGAGGTAGGAATTTCAGAGACAAGGTGCAGAGAAAATGGTAGAAGCGCCGCAAGTGAATTGGTGGAAGAAGACTGGATGGGTAAAACAAATAGGTACAGAAGAAGCACAGGCAGGGCCACGTAATGGAGAGACGATAAGTGGAAATACAGCTACAGGGTAATAAAAGGCAAGGGACATGGCACTGAGAAGAGGATGGAAGATGATTGAAGGAGGCACAGAAGGAGAATGATAAATTAAACTGGAAAACCATAAAAACTTGAAAAATATCAAAAAAGCATTAATTTTACTAAAATTAAAATTATGAGATCAAAATAAAATGGGTGCGAAAAAGATATGCAAAAACTTGGTCTTGAAGTTCATACACTGCAAGCAAGTATTTTTGGAAATATTTTAACAATGTAACTGTAAATGCATTTTTCAGACCACTGTTCTTCAGTATGACACGTTATGTGAGAATGTGTGTGTAGAGATAATGTCCAGTATAGTAACCATTGTAAAGATGAACTATCCAAATCATTAAAAGCCATGAATTTACAATCATTACATCCTTCCTTAATTTCTCATTCCTTTCTTTTTTTATGAACTTGAATACAGACATCCATTAAGCTTATGAGAAAAATGAAGCTGAATTTGCAGCAGTCTGCCTGGACTGGCTCCCAACACCTGCCAACACCACTCAGTTCAATAGTCAGCAAGACCTTAAATGGGGCTTTTTGTAGAGTTTCCATAGATAGCCAGCTCAGATTCAGAAAGGTCTGAACACCCCAAATTCATATGAAGTCAGTAAGAAGAGCATCTATTTAAGTTGCTCTCCATATTTTCCCTCTTTATCTTGTATCTGAAGAACTCCCTCTGTCATTAAAAACAATCTCCAGACAAAAAACTGAGGTTGGGATTTTTTTCCTGAGTTGTAATAACTAAATAACTTTGTATTATTGACATAGACATTTCAAAAGACAAGAAGAATCATTATGATGTCTCCATTGATGGTTATTGATGACAGGCTCTTGAAGCTGTAACATTGTTCTTAATTTCTTTACTCTCATAAAGTAATTTATCTATTGGGGATTTTTTTCTGGCAGCTGTTACTACTTAAGCTTCTGAAAGCACAGCTAAAAGAGCATAATAGAACCTTAAGATGTCATCAGCTTAGCTGTAATGTTGGATCTCAGGACAGGTTAGTGATCTCAAACAGTACTTATATTGCAATCAGCAATGGAAATAATTTGAAACTGCTCTGCCTACACAAGCAGAATGATTCCCCCTGAGGTTAAGGGAAAGGTTCCCACTGACTTCAACAGGCTTTGGATTAAGCTGTGAATAAGGATCTGAGCAGGGTAAATACTGGTGACAGAATCTGGGGCTCTGCCAGATAAACACAGAAAGAGATGGGGAATTTCAGAATGCTTTGTTCCTGGAAGAGACGAGACTTTCTACCCTTTGTTTTTTAGCTCTAATTATCCCCCATCCAAAAAAAGGTCAGGAGAAAAGAAACAGAAGGAAAGAATGAATTTTTTTTTTGCTCTCAAATGTTCAACAGAATGTGAGTACACTTGTGAGAAATGTTTTGTTTTAAACTCTTCACTAACAGTGACAACAATCAAAATATAGGAAGGTATGATCTAGTCAGTGGTGTTAGAACCCATGGACAATTCTGATAAATAAGGTTTGGGTTAAATGTCAGAGTGTACACAGGAGAATTCCATTCCCCATCAGCATCTAGTCTGTACTAGTTTGGAAATATTCTGACAATAAGTACTGGGACAACCTCTTCAATACAATATGCAATGTTACCCCTCCCTTTTATTCAGCTTGGGAATATTAAGGGCCAAGGAATATCCCTTTACTGAATGTTCCATTTAAATGAGATTATAGTAAGACACCCTTCTAAAAGCTGATATTGTGTGGGGACATAGAAAAAAAATTTCCAATTTATATTGACTAATGTTTCTCCTAATTTTCCACTGGTTCTCATATTTTTGAATAATCTAAGTGTTAATGTTTTCTGAATCATACTAGACTTAAAAATTGTTACAAAGAGGGGGCCAGCACCTTGAAAGGAACTTCTATACCAGACCAGAATGAAACACACTGATTTATTTTCAAAAACATGGAGATGTGGCACTTAGGGACATGGTCTAGTCATGGGCATGGCAGTGCTGGTTTAACAGCCAGACTTGATCTTAGAGATCTTTTCCAACCAAAATGACTTTTATGATTCTATAGGCTGGCTATGTATTGAAACCATCATATTAGGCACTCCAAGCTCTTAAATGTTGTATTCTTTAGACCATCAATGAATGTTTGTCTTCAACCATTTTCTGCTCAAGCCAATTTGCAGTAAAAACCAGCAAATGTGGGCACTGTGTTAAATTTAAATTTATTATATAAATGTGACATACTGGTGTTTTTAAGAAATAAAAATTAGATAATTTTTGCCAGAAAAACAGGTTTCAACAAAAATTGGTACAGGGAAGCAAGTTCTTACAGACTGTGAATTTTTGGTGCAGAGGAAGGCATTTGTCCTTTTCTGAGCCAGAAAGCACATCCATCTTTCCCAGTGTCAGCAAATATGTGCAATTTACACATTACTGTCTAAGCTTCTGAAAAAAATGTGGCCCTTGAGGCTTTCTTCTTCAGAAAATACAGTAAAGCTTCCCACTAACTTTTTCTTTTTCTTTTTTTTTTTAATTTGGTGGGAATAACTTAAAAGCAGATAGCAAGTACAATTAGAAAATCCCTTGACTGTAATCCATTTGCCACATCCCAAGCCCAGACTTAGCAGGAAAATAACTTGGTAATACAGTAGGGTTGCCTTATCATGGCATGCCTAAAATCAGTCTCTACAATTAGATTATTAAAGAATGGGGCCAAATTCAGTTCAATTTTAGTTAATAATGCAAAAGTTGTTGCAGGTAAGTTGGATGCAAGTTTTGTATTCTACTTGATGAAATGAGCCCTGGTGACACTGAAGGTTCTCTGATTTGGGTTTCTTTTAGCACGGATTAGGTTTTTACTTTAAATGCATAGTTGATTTGAATGCCTGAGCTTTTGGGTTTATTTTCTCTTGAGGCAATAACTCCTTGGCAACTCACCAAGCCTTTTCTACTTGCTTTGCACAAGAAACAGCAAGACCGTATGAGTATTGTATGTGTGTGTGTATAGGATATATGTGAATATATTTTGGTCATAAAACACATTTTCTCTGAAGAGAAACTCCTTTGTACTAACTACTCACACAAATATATATGTATGTGTGTATTGATTAATAACTAATAATAACTACTTAATCCTTTGTCTGCATAGGGACTGAAAGAAACTGAGAACTCAGATGCACATTCTAAAAGTAGTGCTGTATTCTGATAACAATGAGGAAAAACAATCATCTTGTTAATGTGTGTTGCTCAAGTAAAATATTACCTTAATAAAGGAGTTAAGAATCCACTTGTGTCTGTAAAGATATAAATGCATTCTAATTTATTATTTTAGTTCTATCTTATGATGGAATTACTAATTTAAATTACAGATGTAATAAAAACGAGTCTTGCGCAGCCCAGTCAATAAAATCACCAAGACAACTGTTAAGGTACAGAATCCGAGTGAGAGTAATACTGTCTAACCAATAATCTATGTTCCCTCAGTTAATGCTTTATCTATGTATCTCTCCTTGTATTTCAAGATGCTTGAACCATGGAAAATGTAGCCTTTCAATCATTCTTCTCACAGCCATGAAGCACTAAAATTTCAAAACTGTCTTCTGGTTGATGGATGCAGGACTTGCTCCCCACCGTGTTGATACCCAACAATGAAAGAAATGGTCTGGAAAAATTTTGATACCTACAGTACGGTCTTATCTCCAACCCTACTCTTGACAAAACCTCTTCCTCCCGTGACCCTCACTGCGCTGTGGAGACTCCAGTCCTGCAGCCTCCTTACGCCCCAATTTACAGCACTCTTCCCTGCAGTGCCTAGGGCAACGAAATCTTATATCCTCTTTTTTTTCCCCATTCTGCTCTCCTCTTTGTGGGAGCAAATGATTTCCCATACTGTTGTTTCTCTTTTTTTCCCCCAGACCCCAGCATCTCTTTTCCTTCACACACTTTCTGTCCCAGCCTGCCTCACTGCCTCCTCAGACTCCACAGGTAGATCTGTTAAATGCAGAAGGCAAGCTGGCAGAAAGAAAGGTAGCTGGCAGAACTTAACATATCTGTGGGCTGTTCTTAGAGAGAGCTATATTAATCTGGTTTATTAAACCCACATTGACAACCCTTCATTCTGGCTCTGAAATCTGTGGGGTAACTTATTTCACAGCAATGCAAGGGAGCACTCAGCATCCATACTCAGACATTTAAGAGCAGTAGCTGCTAGAGGAAGAAGGAACAGAGGAAAAAATAGAAGGGGATGTTACCTGGGACATGGCTGGAGATGCACTCTTGGGAGGAGGGGCTCCAACAATGAAGGAGTTATGGCTTTGAAGGATTTTAGCTATGGAAAGCCCATGTCAGAGCAGGGACATCCCAGAGGGACTCACAGTGGGGCAGAGGACAGCAAGTGGAGTAGAGAAAAAAGAGTAAACAAGGAGTGTCAGAAAGTAATCATTATTCACCAATGCCAGTTTCATGCAGTACCTCCTTGTGGAGTCTGGGACAGTATCAGGTGGTGAAAATAAGGAAAATTGAAACAGGAAGAGTAGAGAAATGGTATTTGACCAAAGGTGAACATAGGAAAGGGGAAGAAAAATCAATTGTTAAATCAATTATTAGACGCTTATGTTAACAAGCAATAAAAAAAAAAAAAATTGAATGATTGAATGGTTTGAGTCAGAAGAGACCTTAAAGAGTGTGTAGTTCCAGCCCCATTGCCATGGGTAGGAACACCTTTCACTAGATCAAGTTGCTCAGAACCCCATCCAGCTTGGCCTTGAATGCTTATAGGGATGGGACATCCGCATCTTCTCTGGGCAACCCGGCCCAGTGCCTCACCACTCTTACAGTAAAAAATTTCTTCCAAATATCTAACCTAAATCTACCTGCTTTCACTTTAAAGCCATCACCCCTTATCCTATGCTCTTGTAAAACTCTCCAGCTGTCTTGTAGCTCCCTTTAAGTATTTGAAGGTTTCTGTAAGGTCTCCATAGAGCCTTCTCCAGGCAATCAGCAATCAACAATCAACTGTATCAACTCTCTCAGAGTGTCTTCATAGGAGAGGTGCTCCAACTCCTTGACTATCTTCATTATCCTCCTTGGACTTGTGTCAACAGGTCCATGTCCTGCTTGTGCTGAGGGCCCCAGAGCTGATGCAGCCCTGCAGGTGGGGTCTCACCAGAGCAGAGCAGAGGAGCAGAATCCCCTCCCTCACCCTGCTGCCCACGCTGCTTTGGATGCAGCCCAGGAGACAATTGGTTTTCTGGACTGCAAGTGCGCATTGCCAGGTCACACTGAGCTTCCCATCCACCAACAAAGACACTCTCAGAGCAGCTTTCAATCTGGCACTGTTTTGTCTGAGACAGCTTTGGAGTCCCCTTGTTTTATTTATACGCCACTGTAAGCATTTTCTTCCATCTTACCCTTCTACTTATCATATGCAAGAATGCTCCTCCCTATTTCAAAATAAGCCCAAGCATTTTAAAAAAAGTTTCAGGTACAATTGTGACCTTAACTAAATCTACTAAATAGAAATTCCAGCAGTGACTAAATCACTGCTGATTTTGTTAATTGTGTGCATGCCACTGATAAACGTTGAATTTCAAAACACAGACAAAATCTTATTCCATGCAAGCTGAGGCTTATTTTCATGAAAAGCCAGTTACATTTATATGTACATACAAATAAAAGCATCTAAACCCAAATTCCTATTATGCAACTGGAATGATCATGTTTATTGGCCATTTTTCAAAATAATGAGAAGCATTTTTATCCAGTATGGCACTTTAATATAGGATGGTGAAATGTGAAGTGAATAATTAAATTCAGTACTAAAGAATTCGACACATAACTCTTGTCATACCCTGTTATGAGCTTTAAGATAGGAAAATGCAATTTCCTGGTGCAAACACTTATTTTAAGCCTAATCTAATCAGAATGATCGTAAACCAGTGATTCACAAGTTCTGTGTGTACACCCTTATTATGATATTGTTCTTAGTCACAGAGTTTATTTTTCTTAGAGTCACATAGTTCCTTTTATTCCAGGAGAAACTATTCTAAAGTGGTTGATAGTCCATGGTTTGCCAGTATTTTTTCAGAAGATCCGTTCAGTAGCCAAGGGCAGTTTATGTTGTCTGCACAGAAATAAAGTGACTAGATTTCCCTCAAATGGCCAGCAAATGATTGAAGGAAAACCTACTTGTAATGGTTGTCATGACCATTTATAATATTTTTTTTTTCAGTTTCTCATCCACTTCTACTCTTTCCTTTAAAGAATTACCAAAAAAGAGACTAGACCACAACTTAATTCAACCACAGCAAGCAAAGGATGGAAACAGACCCCACACAATAGCTGTAGTTCCTTTCTCTCTTAAGAATGATACTGGCATCTAAACAAAGAAAATTTGAGGAGGAGAAGGAATCTGGCATTCATTTTTGGAAAGTATAATAGTACGTCTACAGAGACAATAACATATCCATCTCCACAATGGCTTTGGCAGTCATCCTTTGGTCTCAATTTCCTATTACACAGTTTCAAAATTCAAGGTACAAATGCTCTCTCTCCCTCTTTCAATGTCCCTTCCCCTCTCCCCATCTAAACAGTGAATGAAGTCTCAGCTTCAAGAATTCTATTCCCTAAAAGAAGTTATGCATTGTTCAGACTGAGCACTCCTGGCTTCTTTCCCCTCACTGCTCCTAGGAATCTGAATGGTTTTCTGAGCTGCTTTGTCATGACCAAACACACTTGTTTTCATGTTAGCACAGCACCAGCTCACTTTGATGCCAAGTGTGTTTTCGTCCTATCCTTCATGGAATTATATCCACCTTTCTGACTAGAGTCTGCTGCTGCAATGACATGAGGCAGGGGTTGCAACTGGGCTTAACTCTTCATCTTACCTCTCTTTCTGATACTGCATCTCAAATCCTTCAGTTGGAATGCATATTGCTTAATCTTTCTCTCTACCAAATACCTTTGAAACCTGTTGGTTGTAGGTTCTTCACTGCATGCAGCAGTCCCACCACATTTACTGAAAGCTGCATGGGACATAGCTGTTGGATTCCATGATGGGATCTCAGGACAGTCCAAACTTTCATGGTGGATCTGGGAATGAGTGTATTGAATGTCCCAATAATACCTTCTACCCATAGTGGCATTCGCAAACACAATCTACAACCTGATGACTCTGAAGACAGGTTGTTGGATCTTGTAGATAAATTAGAAAAAGAATAAAGCATTTGAAAATCCTTTGCCCTTGCTAAGGTTGCTTGCTTTGAGCAATGGTGCAGTCTTCAATTTCTTCCTCCGGGTTTTCAGGCCTGAGATAGCCTGGACAAGACAAGAAGCTAAGATGCTCCCTTTTCTGCCTTCCAGCCACAGCCTCCTCAAGAAACCCCACAGCACAAAGCACTCTTGGGAAATCAGAGCATCTTTCTTTTATATATGCATCTCTATGATCAGAAATTCAGATTTTTTTATTTTTTTTTTTTTTTATTTTCAGTATTTGAAAGCATTAATGGGACACTGTCTTTACTCTCCACAGGTCTTTCCAGGGGAATGGGATGGCAGGCATGTGCACACAATCTTCCACTCTGTGGTTTAAGAAATTAGAGCTATTTCTTTTCAATGAAAGTCTGTATTGCCCTTCCTTCTAGGCTAAACTATTGGTATTGTCTTTCTCTTGAGATTAATTTTCTTGACTGTTGCTCCAGTCTAGGTGACTTGCAGAAGAGCTTCTAGAACTTTTGGGCTTCCTTTCAAAATTTTTTACTTTGTCAGATGACAAATTAGCACATGGGAACAGAAAATGTACTTGACTTTATCCTGTCAGTGTAAGAAATTATGTTTGTGTTTTCTCTGTTGTGTGCCAAGATTCTGCCTTCTATCTGGATGTATTTGTCAGCAGGACCCAAAGTTTACAACACAACCCTCTTCTTAGTATGAGCAACAGAATGCATTTGTGCGTGGTATGGATGTGCATTTCCATCTCGTCTTTTACCAGCCACATCAGCAAGAACTCTCCCTCCAACTTTAACTGGAAATAAATCAATGATATAGCAGAGAAATATCTCAGGTTTCCATCATGCAAAATAAGAGCCTGTTAATAATCAGGTTTCCTGCTGAAGGATGGTGGAACTAACATGCAAACACTTAGAGACCACATTTTCCTGCTGAGCAGACATACATCTAATAAAATGTGTGAAATACAGCAAGGATGAGATGACAAGGTTTGTCTTTGAGGCCTCTTTGAGGACTATAAACTCATAACACAAATAGTTTTCTCAGGAATAAATGTAAATACTACTGAAAGACAAGGTGAGAATATGCTAGAATAAACCTAATTGTTTTTGATAGATACTTCCAGACTGTTTCCTCTCTGCTGTGTTGTATTTCCAGCAGACTTCTGGTAAGTTGAAGTCTTCAACTACCCCTCTGTACATAAAATGCAATCAAAAATTGCCAATACATCACTGTTCAGAATTAGAATTTAAGTTTTTAATTCTCCCCTAAAATGCCCAAAATGTGATGGGACATTTTTTATTTAGTGACATTACAGAGTCATGTGGAATAATTAATAAACTGCACTTCATTAGTTAAGCATCAAGCTCCTAAAGGTGACAGTATCTAACGTTGCAATAGATTCAAATATATTTGTCAAATACAACTTTTTCAAGTAAGTAGCTATCATTTTCTGTCCATGTTTGGGCCCTTCCCTGACTTACTTTCTCCCTATTGCTCCAAGTCAATCCTTCTGGATTTGGTGTTTTCCCTATTGCACATGAGAATTTTTCCACTATTTGGAATTCCTGGTGCAGTCTATTTCATAGATGCATGTACTGCTTGGCTTCCATTAGAAATATAATTTATGGAGGAGAGAACAATATTTAATCATGTTATTGATTTCATTGCACTCCACAGGACACATAGGATCCATGTGCACATCTTGGTTTTCATTTAGTTCTTTGTTTCATTGTAAAAGACATTTATTTTGGCTAGATGCAACTATCAATCTATACCAGTTCATTTATTTGGCAGCTGCAAATTTAAAATACCACACAGTATTATTCATTAAGATTTGATGGCAAAAAAAAAGAGGGAAATTAAATATAAGGATGATTCCAGAGATAAAGAATACTCAAAGGAAGAAAAAAAAAAGAAAAAAAGGTTGTTCCATGTTGTCAACTGAGACAACAGGTGTATCATACACCTGCAAATGCTGAAATAGTGTACGTCCACCTGGAGGGAAGGCTCCCTCCAGATGCTAGTAAAAAAGCCTATTGATGCTCCTAAAAGGTTATTGGTGTAACTGCTTCCATAGTTTTGCCAAAACCAGTAATCATATGGATACAACACTAAGGTGTCACTGAATGCTATTATCTAATACTCTCTCAACTACACACATCAGCTACTGGATTACTGGATTTGATGTAGCAATTAGTCAATAAAACCCAGAGCCAGGACAATAGATACAGTTTAATATTGGGAGGAACAGTGTATGTAAAGCGAGGATACTTGAAAAGAAGGCTGTGCTATTGTCTGTGGTTAACAAGGCTATGATTGTTAGAGTCCTCAGCACCAAGATTTAATTAAATGAATACAAACAGGCACTCCCACAATAGGAAGAGGTTTAAGGAGCAGCATAGAGGCAGTTTTAAGGAAGGACTTATTTTTCTTGCCTAATTTACTATTTCCAGTTATTGTTTACAAATCTTTCATGTCAGAGCACGGCCATTAATGAAAGTATTTGTGTTTACTGCTTTTTACAGTTTCCTCGGAAACTAACATGTTATTAATCTTCTTTAGAACTAATAACTATAGCACTAATGCCCTGATTTTAAAGAGATGGCTGCACTCTAGACAAAGTCAGTTTAAACTCAATTTTAGTTCCAAGGACAGCAAATAAAGGCTAACAGTGCAACTGAGAAAATCAGGTTATACTGAAAAGTAAAGCATGTCTTAACAGTATTGCTGAGAAGTGTAACACCTAGCAGAAATATGGGCAGGCTGATTTGTTTGGTTGGTTTGTTCTGTTGGGGTTTTTATTTTGGTAAAATCTTCTATCTTCCCCATTTCTTCAGGCAACAGTCAAATTATTATTCAAATTATTATTAATTAAAATCCACCTTTTCTCACTTAAAAAAAAGAAAATAAAAATCTTTCTCAATAGAATTAATTACGTTCTATGCCTAACAGGTATTTCAGGCACCTCTTTCAGACTGGATACAGCTTCAGCAAAATTTCCAGATTCAAACTTCATTCCAGGCATATTACCTGGAACTGAAGAATAGAAATGTACTTTCAGAAGTTTCACTTTTCTCAGATAAAGCTAGCTGTGACAGATATATGTTCCTACCTCTATATAGAGATGCAAATGAGACGGCAGTGAGGAAAATATGGTGCAGCTTGAGATGGGAATACATTGTGTGAAATTTGCTACATTGGCTCACTTGGCTTCAGTGATTCTGTGTGGAATTTTGACTGCACTGTGTTTGAAAATTGTGTTTGGATTTAGCTATAGTGTATCTATATGATAAAGAAATTACATTTAGTATAATTATTGGTTTAGCACAATACACAAAATCTCATAAATTCTCTTCTTCCTTCAAGACACAGCTCTTTTAAAAGTACCTTATCTGAAGTTCAGGAAAATTCACAGGAAAATTTTACTTTTAAAATGCCTTAATATAAAAAACCCCACTTGTTACATTTCTGCTAGAGAGATCTACCACAGAAGAATATCTGATACAGAATACTTCTCTACATATGATTTGTTAAAAATGTTTTTGCACACACTCTTTGAAAAACAGGAAACATTTGGGCGGCTAAATTGGATTTGGTATGGCTCCAAAGGTGCTTCAGTGCGCATTAGTTTCAAAATTGAACAATTATTGTAGAGCAGTAAAAATGCCATTTTGATCTGAGGGGAAAAAACAGAGCATGATCAGTGACTAAATTCCTTTGCTAGTAGAAAATGCAGATTTAGTGTAACCGAAATAATATTCCTAAAATAAGCTTTTCTTCAGTAAAGAGCATCACCAAAATGCTTAAAGGAGTAATTGAGAACACTGTTCCTTCACAGTTCAGAGAAACCCATTCAATTTAATGATTTAAGCTAATCTGACTACTTAAAGAGAAACACACAGACACCAGTATTTTCATAAACCCTGGTCAAGGAAGCCCCACAAATGACTTGCTGTGACCACTTGCAGTACTGCTGGCAGCGCGGCACCCCAACACTGGCTGCTGCTGCTCTACTAACACACATAACCCCAGGCCAGGAGGGATAACCAGCCATGCTGGAACCCAAGCTGCCAAAGCTGTATGTTAGAAGGATTCAAGTAACTCAGACCATGGCTACTTTTGCTGCAATAACGCCCCTTACTTGAAGCTAAACAGCCTTCAAAACACGCCCTTGCTTTGCGCATGGAAACAAAGAGCTCTCTTCTGCCTTTATCAGTTGGTCTAAATATTTGGGATTTCAACAGCATGGGGAGTGGGAAAATGATATTTACACTACCCACCTTTAAGTACTTAATGTACTTCCTTCCCCCTCCTTGTCTCCAGTGTCTGGCAGGTTTACATTTGCCGCAGCTATAGCACCTCTGTCTCCTCTGGGAACAGAACACCAGAAACGGCGTATCGCCTCTAGCTTTGTGATAAGTGGCAAGGAAACAGGATGTAAATTCACATGACAAGTACTCACTTAATAATTTTTCATAAATGATAGTCCTATTATATTTGATACTAAACAGGGAAAATATGTGTACAAACAGAGCCATTAATCTACTTCAAGTCATCTGTAGAGAAATACTGTAAGGATCAGGTTCTCATTTACTTAATTGATTTTTATTGTCTACATGCTTGTGCAAGATTATGGTGTAAGATGACATCAACAGTTCTGGTGAAACAACCAAAGAGGGATATCAGAGAATACCACTATGCAAGGAATTTATCTACAAAAAGCTACCAGTGCCACCAAAACTATCACTGAGATAAGGAAGGTTAATATCAAACCTAGAGGGTACTTTTGGAATGGTCAATGTTTGATCAGTAACTATAAAGATGCCAGAGTTTAGAAATACATTTCTTTCCCTTCTTTCTTTCTACACACTTTTAATTCCAGTTCTCATAGACCACCATAGATGAGGCTTCCTCATTTTTTCCTAAGAACTGCAGGGGTACATGAGATTTGGTCCACAGAACAACCTGGGCAGACAGGTAATTTAAACTGAACTGGAATCTGCCTGGTATTTTGCAAACAGAGAAGCTTAAATAGTACATACCACGGAAATCCAAATGTTTTGCTTCTCTGTGGACATTTTAGAATGGATTATGATGATTCTAAAGTTTTATTCTATATTGTATTACACTTTCATATATGCAAAAATTAACTCTTACTACTTGGATATAGGAAGAGGTGGAGATATGAACACTGACAAAAATGAGTCTTTAATTCTTGGTGAAAACGTGCCATAAATTCCATACTATGTTCCATCACATTATGGCCTTACAATTTATCCTTTTCTTACACATGTAGTAAGTTTAATACAGTCTGACCTTATAACATGTCACTAAAGCTAATTCTCTCCAGTGCAATTAGTCATTAAATTCTCTAGTCATGGAAGAGAGAAATGCAGGACAATTAAAACTCCCACTTCTTTGGTGTGCTTTAAAGTAACTACTAAACTACCTGTTGTCATTCCCAGATTATGTTTTGTTGTATCTGTCCAGATACATCAAAATGTTCCTATTACACTCATTTACTTGTTTACATACTCTTTATTTTTCACTGTGATAATTTCCACTGTGTATGGTAGCACACAGCATTATTTTGTATCATTGTGTTCAGCCAGGCCCAAAGCACATCTAAAATTCAAAACACAAGCATAGCCACAGTATGAAATTAGAAGAACAAACACTAATGAAGAGTTGGTTTAGGCTTTGAGAAATAACCATATTCATGTCATTCCAGGCATTGATTGCTTTGTCTCTAATGCAGTTGTGTCAGGTTTAATAAAAAAAAAAAGAGAGATTTATAAAGCAACCTTTTAACTGGACACAAATCTCATGCTATGGTTGTTGCTCTAATGGTAAGGACATAGTTTAGTGATGGACAGTGCTGGGTTAATGATTCTATGGTCTATTATTCTCTTCCTCAAAGAGAATCAAATGCCATGTGAAACAAGCTATGTGTGTTCTGTACAGTCCCTGAGAAATTATGAGGTTTTAGATATGTTTCTGTAAGGTTTAGTACCCATGACAGGTTATGGAAAGTAGAATTTACCCAGATATCCTGCCCTCAAATAACTTGGAGTGAATATATTGTTCCCAGTTTATTTCCCTTCTTCACCACTGACATAATTTGTGCCTAAATTACTGCATTAGTATACTGCAGAATCAAAGGTCCTGCATTTATATAAAACATATTAGAACATAATATTTGTTCATGCTTGGTGATTCCTCTTTTTTGGAGACACATTAACATAATCTTTTGTACACCAAAGCCATGTTCCTATGGCAATACAGTAAAATATACTAGAACTTCACCATTAATAAATTTTATGATTAATCAATTGTATCAGGTGAAGCAAGAAGCACTTGATTGTTGAACCTTTTATGAATTTGGTTCCCCTCAACAAAAACTTTTATTGAAACTTACCAGTTTCATTAAGCTTGTGCTGCAGAAAATAGAAAACATGCTTGATAGATGAAGGGTCAGAAAATGAATGAGAATTTGCCAGCAAAATAAAATAAACATTTTAAGTATTATAATATGGATCTATCATAGAAACAAAATAAAGGGTAGATTTTTTCTTTTCTCCCCTTTGGCGCTAGTTCCATGTTAGTGACCATTTGTAAAGTAATCACATAAAAATGCACAGCTCTCCCTTTAGAAGTTCAGATCCTTTATGAAGGCAGGAAAGTCACAGCTCTGTCTGATCCTCTTCTCTGCATGCCTCCTAGTTTTGCCAAGGAAGCAGTACAGAATAACTGTTGACTCCAAATCGGCAAGGGTAGGAAGTCTAATTAGTCTGCAAAGGGATGGCCATTCCTTTGTAGTTTGACACTGGATACATTTCAACACATTTGTACACTCCCATTTTTAAAAAAGGGAGCTTTGTAAAATTCTGGCATGCTTACATCCTGTTTCTTTTGCAATGCATCATACTGTGGCCAGAAGTGCTGCTATTGTATATCCATCAGAGCAACTTCCAAGATTAAACTAATACGTACTCAAATCTTATTTTCTTTTCAAACAGCACTCTAGTTTGAAAGAAAGTAGTCCAAACTAAAGACAAAAAAAGACCAACAAAAACCAAACCAAAAACCCCAAAACATAAAAGCAGCACATCTGTTGGATAGATAAATCCTCTAGAAAGCAGGCTGCAGTTATGTAGGGTAATAACAGCCAGAGCAATGCAAAGCTCAGTGATGCTGCTTGACACAATGGCCTGCTTTCAACTTCCTCCTTGGTTAATGGGGGTTTGTAACCTCAGGTTTTGCTGTCCAAGAATCTTCTAAAAGAAAGCAGAACCCAATCAAAATGGCATCTGCACTGCAAAATACCAGTTCTTGCCCTTTCCCCCTAAACTAGTCTTGGTTCACTGGAGTGTCATTTTGGCAAATCTAGTCAAGTTTCACATCCCAAACTGTAATTAGAGAAAATAAACAATGACATGTCCTGTTAAGAAATAATATTCTCAAAATTGTAGTGGAAGGAACAACTGAAAAAAAAGTATTGGCCAACATGGAATAAGGTTATATTAAAAAAATCATATGCAGTGCCCCAATTTTCTCTTTGCAGTTTATGAATTGCCTGTTTTGTATAAGATGCCCAAGAAAAATACAGTAAAAGGAAAAAAAGAAAAATCACCTTTGGTTAGTCTGCTGACTTTTAAGCACTCCAGCAAGAGCTAGGCTGCTTTGAGTAAGAATGCCAACCGGAAACAAAAAGTGAGAAGTTGTGGAAACGTGTATCCGATGAGAATAAAAATGGCAATTCTGGAGCATGCCAATGTCATGGCACAAGCAGAACACTGCACTCTCCACAAGTGCCCAAATAAGTTTATGTCAGCCCCTATCAATTGCAACTTCCAAGCAAACCTCAGAAATGGCAAATATGGGTACAGGTACAAACATGACAGAGAAAAACCTTTTTAATATATACAGTTATTTTGATACTATGTGCTCCACAGATACCAAATCTTGATATTGTAAAGGAAATGGATAAAATCATGACAATCATTGATATTTGGTCTTTCTAGACTTTGAACCTGTCTTAAAAGATTTGGAAGCACAGTTTTATATCTATAGTCTTCACAACAAATTGTCTTGAAACTCTGAACTGATATTTAAGAGTATGTTTTTATCATTTTTGCTTCCACTTAAGCCAATCCAGGCAGAAGTCCTCCAGCATCCCTAAATTATATCTTCCCTGCCCCATCCCCATCCTTTTCTTTTCTTCTCTTTTACATGCTCTGCAATCATGTCACAAAAGAACATCTCTCCTCCATGAACCCACCATTCCTGTAGCAGTTACAGGGGTTCAAAGAAATCACGCTTGCAGCAACTCATAAACCAGCACACATTTGACTGTGCTCCACCTAGAGAGAACAAAGCCAGTTATTCACCAGCCAACTCACACAATTGCTACAACTCACTGTTATTAAAAATCCCCTACTGACAACTCTAAAGTACCTGCCATTCCTGTTGCCACATTGTAGGGGTAGGATTTGGTTGCTTTTGAATTGTTTATGACTTGTTCATGACACATGGCAACAAACACCCTGGCTACATGCATGGAACAGTAATTGAAAGCAGTCAGATAGTGGTAAACAGAATAAGGAAGAATAAGGAAGAATAAATTTTATTCCACATAAATACTCATATTGCATAATCTTCTCTGCGGAGAAGTCCACATAATTATGGAAAGTCCTAATTTTGTCCCTATGGAAGTGCTAATTTCATAATTTAAGTCAAAGATCCCTATGGCTCTAGCTTTCTCCTCCCATATGCAGAAAATTTGACACCTAGACCCTAAATTAGATATGATAGAATCAGATATTACTAAAAGAGGGACCGATGTTCATACACTGAACTTTATTAGTTTTCTTTTCATGTAGATTGGACTAAATAATTTTCTTGTCTCCCTGCCTATTTTGATGACACTAATCAAAATCTGTGGTGCCGGGGAAGGGAATCTCTGAAGAAATACTTATTTGCCTTTAACAGCTGAATGCTTGCAACAAATTCCCGTGTGATCATTGACTTGTTTGTGAATGCCATAACACAGGTTATGAACCTGCATTTGATGGCAAGTGTAGCATTTAATGAAAAGCCAGATAGAAATGGATGCACTATGTTTGAATGTTTATGAAGCAAATAACAAATGTGCATCAACACTTTCTAAATTTTTTACTTTCCCCCTATCTAAAAATACAATTTTAAGTACAACAGTAATTAGTTGAGCACATTAACTTAGTAAAAACTGAATAAAAAAGGTATGTGCAAATCTCTCATTGTGGACAATCAAATAAATCAACGGTGTAATCCACTATGAAAATTATTTGAAGAATGAGTGAATTGTGTTGATAGTTTCCCCTCCCACTTCCAGCCTCTCTTTTAGTCTACTACTGTGAGGCTTCAAATACATAAAATTTAAGTTTCAGTTACCCCTTGACAGAGAGAAATATTAATTACATTGAAAATTCTAATTTCTTTTACACTTACAAGAATGAAGCATATATTCCCACACAGAATAAAACCAGAAGCTCACAGTATTGAAATAAACACACGTGTCTCCGCAAACACTTACAGCAATAAAGATGTAGGCAGGTACTTTTTTTACATTTGTTTTATTTTAGAATGCAAGCTAATTTTTCCTTTCTTCCGTCCACTTCTGTGTGGAAATTCTTGTGTGAGATGTGCTTTCCATATAAAGCCCTTTTACTGGGCACAGCCAGAGCATAGCTGGAAAAAAGGATGACTATGAGTAGTCCCCCTAAATTTTCTATCATTTCATATTTTGCATGTACTTTAAGTTTGCAATTTACATTGCATCTTCATGAACATGAATATGTGAAAAGCTGCTATGGTTGTTTTAGTAATGACATATGATGAGCCTGTGCTTCTGTTAACAAGTCTAACAGGGGAATGGGAGTCTCGTGGGAGGAGTTCTAGTAGACAAAGAAAAAACTGTTTCATATTTTCAAACATATCTGAGGTTACCAGGTGTCAAACACTGGAGATAAATGGCATCCAAAATGATATTACATTAAAGTCACAACACACAGAAAATAAACAATTTGAATTACACTCAACAAAACCATCAGATTTAGTATTTTTTAGAGTGAAGTCCCCTAGTGACAAAAAGTGTCAAGCAGCTCTCCTTATCAAAATGACCACTTCATTATACAAATGCTAAAGATTCCTCATGGCATGATAAATTTTCTTCGGGAATCAGGATGCACACAGAGTAGACATTAATGCATGTGCTCTGGTAATTTCCTGGGAAGCCAAGGAATCACATGAAATTTGCTTTATGCCAAATCCCAGAAGAAATTACTTAGTGAGTCTTCAAATGTTACCAAGTGGTTGACAGGTCCTACTATAAACAAAGCCCCTCAGTTCAGCAGTAGACATGGTATACACTGTGTTTGGTCATATGAACAAAATAAGCCTCTTCTGCACTCTTCTGTACTTTTTGTCAAAGTTCCTGGTTTTCTGAGTATTTTGAACCTAGTCACCCAGTGAGACCCGGTCAGCAGGACCTTTGCTTTGGAGTGATGATGAAGGAACCTACCAAGACACAGGCTGATAAAGCATACTACCCTTGCAAAGTACTTTTGCCACTTGATGCCAAATTTTTGAGAAACTACTTTAAATCTAAGTCTTAATAGAGAGTTTTAGAAAAATGGCTGAAAAAAAAAGTCAGTATAAAAATTATGAGATTAGAATCTCCACTCTGGAGAGCTATCAGCATACCACACTTGGATCCATTAATGCCATTGCTATTGTTCTTGTATTTTACTCAACAGCAAGCAAAGCTTTCTGAACACAGCAAACACTTATAAACATGAGCACTCTTACTGCCTCACTAAGACCATTCAAATGGATGGAGTTACTCAGGCAAGTAAGTGTAGGATGAAGGACAGTTGTGTGTGGTTTCTGTTACCAAAAGCTGTTGAGCTGAAGTGCAGCAGTTATGAGTACCTGCATGCCTGTTCCACAAACACAGATTTAGTATTGACACTGAATAAAGTATTTTTCCCAAGACTGTGCAGATACACTTGATTAACTTCAGCACAAAAGAAATACTACTGTTTTTTACAACAGCTTACAGAGATTTCAGTATGGGCTCATTCCTGCAAAGCTGAATTCACACCACGAAATATGGATTCTATCTTGAGCAGTGCAATTTCTTAACAATATGCTATACATATCAATCTTTGAAAAGCTTTAAATGCCTTTCATACTGAAATTGAAAGGGTGTTTGCATTGAGAAGGATACTAACTGTGGGTATTCTTTCACAGTCACAAGCAAACGCACATGAGGTATTGAATTAATACAATCACTAAATATCTCTTCATTCTACCCCACACTGTTATTCACAAAAATGCTTATAATGTATTGTAGCAAACATTAGGCCTAATACAGATAAAATTATGTGGAAAACATTTTCCCACTGGAAAACATTGATAGAAATCAGGTCATCATGATGTTTCAAGTTCTGCAATATCTTTTTCAAAAGTAACACCTCCAGGTAATTTGGAAGATGGAGCATTACTCAGGGTTTAACAAAAGCCAGAAAAACCTTCCCAGAAGTCCTTGACAAATCGAAATTTTAACTCTAGAATCATTTCAGTCTTGCAATCCAATCCACAAATTTATCAAGATGTCTTAAATGTTTCATCATTAATACCTTAAGAAAGCCATTCTGTACCCATGGTTAGTATTTTTTCAATAAATAAGATTTGCATCATCTCAGTAGTCCTTCTTTGCATCTCGTACTGGTAGTGATCAGAATCAAACTAGGAAGTGACAATGTACTTTTGGTACTGATACAACCTCATCCAATGCACATTATGAACAACATTGTTTCTGTTTCCAGTATCCCAATTTTTATTAAAAAAACACCATCTTGTTAGAATCTAAGTGAATTGTGTTCGCAGTTTCAGTGAATGTTGTGTTTTCAGTTTCACTCCATTCTAATCCCTCAGTTAAAATCACAGGATTTTCCCAGTTCTCTGCAGGTCTTGTAAGCCTTCCCAACTTCATCTCATCCACAAATTACATCTGACTTAGATGGTGACCTCAACCTAAGTCACTGACACAGGGTGAAACAGGATGTGTCCCTGGGCTGATCTCTCTCCATTTCCATTCTGAAAATAATACAGAATTTATCCAATCTCTTTTTCCACCAGCTTTAATCTGGTTTTCAATTCTCATCTTAATCTATTTCTATTCAAGTATTTTTAGAGTCTTATGTCAAGCATTATTTCATTTTAAGTAAATTAAATTAATTGCATTCATTTTCTAAAAACTCCAAGTCCCAAACCACTTGGGATGAGGGGAAGAATGAAAGGGCAAGGAGGAAATATGCTATATGCTACCATACCCATATTTGTACTTCCAAGGCTTTTGTTCACCATCTGAAGTAATATCTTGCTTAGTCTTGTGGTTAGAATAGCAGGTCTAAAGTGGATCACAGTTTTTTTATTTTTTAATACAATTGCCTAATTCTATTCAAGATTCTTATTACTGCATTTATACTTATTTCAGTATTGTAGAAGGAGGTTAATTTGGACCTCTGATAAATTCAGTATTTAAAGATTTGCATTAGATGCTACTACTTTATCTATTCCTGTCATTTACAACTACAATGTTTCTATATCTCAAATCTTCTAATTTCTGCCCATTGTTCCCTAAATTATCCTAACAAGTATTTTTCTGTTTCTTCATGTAGTGGGTTGACCTTGGCAGGACATCAGGTGCCCACCAAGCTACTCTATCACTCCCCTTCCCAGTGGGACAAGGGAGAGAAAACAAGATGGAAAACAACTAGTGGGTCAAGATAAGGCAAAAAACCCCAAAAAACCCAACCCAGAACAAAACAACAGCAACAAAAAAAAAAAAAAAACAAACAACCCAACAAACAAAACAAAACAAAAAACCTCAAAAAACAAAAAACCAACCAAAAAAACACCTTCTCTGCCTCACCTACAAATTCTATTTATTTGGGGAACTTACAATGATCAGCCCTTGTCTTCTCATTACTTGTCAGAAT
Organism: Melospiza georgiana; assembly: GCF_028018845.1. Lineage (NCBI taxonomy): Eukaryota > Metazoa > Chordata > Aves > Passeriformes > Passerellidae > Melospiza > Melospiza georgiana. The sequence continues at coordinate 65,029,000 of NC_080432.1, read as the reverse complement.
TACAAAAATCCTGACTATATTAATAAGTGTTAAAACTAAATAATCCCATTTTATAGATAGGCTAATTGAGGCAAAGGAAAGTTTACAATTGCATCAACTACTTAGCTGGAGATCTCCAAACTTCTACAGATTACTTTGTTGGGCTTTGACTTGTGAAATAGCTCTGAGTAGTTAATTTCCATATATCTTTCTTTAGATACTGTAGTCATACTGCTGCCAAAGAGACTCTGAAGCTCTACAAAGAATGGAAGTACAATGACTACCTCTTTCTTTACAGCACATACCAGCTAAAACCCAGACCAGATAATCTTTGCAAATTACCCAAGAATGCCTAAACATGCAGGCTATCACTCAGACTTAGCATTGTATTAAACTACAGCAAACTCAGCATTGTATTAAACTACAGCAACCTCCTCCCAGTTATGGGAACAGCACAGATTGAACACAGACACTGAAAATGGGGAGGCAAATCAAAACAGGAAGGAAAGCACAAAATCAGTAGATAGCATTTTAAGGCAAACAGACCTCGGTAGTTTTTTGCAGATACTAAGCAATAACTTATGCAATCTCCCAAGTTCTCCAAAAGGGCAAAAAAAGTCAATTTTAATTACTTAATAGATATGCCATATTTAATAAGCATAGATTCTTAGGATGAGAGGATCTAGTCTTCATTTTCAGAATGCTGTCAACTTGCATTTTTGTGGCTTCCCTTTTATAGTTTAGCTTAACATTCTGCTATTTTGTCAACTAGGTTAACTTCCTCCTGTGCTGTAACTCACATTTGCTCCAGACTGAATTAAAAAAAAGTTATGTTTTTTTTTGCCTGTCATTCTAGTGCTCCTTTCCACCTCCTCTATCCCCCTGTAATCTTCTGCCTTGAGAGCCAACATTTTTTCTCATCACTTTCAAGGTTCTAAAGAAATTAGACAACTTCATTTCAGTCATTGTCCTGTTCCCATTCCGTATGTGATTTTACGTATCTCATCTGCAATCACTTCTGTGCCCACTCTCATTCTGCAGAATGCAATTCCTTTTTCTCCACTGGCATATGCCTTCCCTGTTTCAAGTTTGTTTTCAATGCTCTTATAAATAAGTTTCCTATTCTGAGATCATTTAGGGCATTACAACAGTGTCTATAATCAGACTGTTCCAATACTCTTGTAAGCCATGGAGAGCTCTGCTGGCAGCACTAAATACTCTTTTCTTGATTGATAATGAAATATCTAATGGAAATTCATGTTTTGTCCAGTTCTCTTGTTACTAGAGCTGTGCACTGAAAGGTGATGATGCAGTAAGAAAAAAATATTGCTCCTTTTCCCAACAAACTTGGTTAAAATTCTAATGTTTAAAAATAGATACTGAGGTGTTTGTGAAAAACGGTTGCTGTCAGTACCAGGATGCTCTGGTGGTTTAGAAACTTGGCATAAAAATCTAGGTTTTCCTAGCCCAGATATCCTGGCTCAGGCTCTAATTCCATAAACTGCACGACAAAGGATACTGTAAAAGTACGCAAGAATTACACTTTATATAAGCATGGGCACTTTCCAATCTCAACCAAAACATTAGCACAAAGACTTTACAATAACAGAAACGACATTTGATCTTTTGTAAATTTAACTTCCTCTGAATTTGTGTTCTCATTCTTTTTGTATTGGGCTCGTATTTTACAGTTGACACGAAAAAGAAGAAAACCAAAGATCATTCATTGGGAATACCACATAATTAAATGCTAACTTTTGGTCCTATGCTAGTATACATCTAAAACCTCACATTAAGAACAAAATTTGTCAGCAGTATCTACATATTTGTATCTGACATTTTCCCAATACTTGTAAACAAGGTAATGATTGTTTTTGTGAAAGGCATTCCTATAGCTCACCATTGAATTTACATGCATTATATTGTACATGCACTGATATGTCTCCACACGAACCACCTCCAACCCCCAATTCTGCTTCAGGCAAGAAGTTTCTCTGCTCTTAGTTTCGCATAGGTCAGTATTATACAGTCTCAAATATTACTGTTACAATCACATTCTGGAATGTGATCATACTTAAGCTTATGCTTCCTAAACTTCACTTACAAAGGACACTCTTAAATATTCCACCTGAAATTACTTCAAAAATTTGAGAACACTGCTTCCAGTATTAGTAAATCCCACTAATTTGAAAGAATCTTCACTGTTTCATAAAGGATGACCTCCTCTGCAATGCACTTTTTAAATACTTCTGTAGGAATCCTGAAGTATAATATGGAACTTTCCCTGGAGAGAAATGAAAATACAAAGAACTGCAAAAACATAAAGCCTTTTAAGTAACAAACACTGAAAAGAGGTTGACTAAAATTCTAGCTTACATAAGTAGCAAAACTGAACGTGGTATACCTGATAAAAATCTGACAGAGGTCTCCTCCTCCCTTCTTAAGCAAGACTTAGGAGACTGAGAACTCACAATCCAAAGAATGGCCAACAAGTATGTAGGTGGCAGTCAGACTGAAAAGGAGAGTTGCTAACTGCAGCATGGAACAAAATCAGTACTCTATTCAATACTGAACTGGTGTGGGGAAGCAGTCGAGAGAAGCTGTGTTGATACTTTATCACTCAGAATGCCTGTAAAATGAATCGGTCAACACTTAAAAACTCACACAACGTTTAACAATGGGGCCATAAATTTCAGTGTCTGTCACAAATTCCAATTTGGAATAGTTATAGCCTATGTACTTACATTCTCCTGACATTTTCAAATATGTACACTGTTTGAACTGTTCTGCAACAGTGGTTTGTATTTTTGGGCTATCTCCTGTATTTAAAGCGGTCCCAGAGGCTATACTTAATGGAATGGAAATGCTTTGCTATAATTTACTTTAGGCATCAGTTTAGATGATAAATATTCAGTCTGTTACACCAAAAATTAGCAGCTTAAAGATGGGGTTTAAAACATGGCTTTATGAGCTGTTACAAAACTTCTCAATTAAGAATAAATTATTACAGCAAAATCATTTTATGGAAAATAAATTCAATAGGTTATGTCAGGTACTGTGGTCTGAAGGTTGGTATTAGGATATGTTCCATTTTACATGAAATTTTATATAGTAAATCTTTTAACACTAATTTATTTTCAGAAAGAATGTCTTGCTAGCTTCTCTAAGAAATTCTTAAACTTTGTACTACCATTTTCATCTCCATTCCCCTCAGAAACATTTACTTTAATTTCTTTCTAGGTGGAAGAAAGATAGCAAATGTGCAAAGGATTATTCAAACAAATTGTTTGATTCAAACTAATTGTTTGATTATTCAAACAAATTGCTTTTACATTGCTTATCACTTTTTTACTGATGATTCCCTGGTTTCATAGAGGAACCAAAATGTACAATATAATCATGGCCAACAGAAAATATTTTATACACTTTAGGAAATACTTAAATTTTTCATTTTCAAGCATAGTTATGTATTCCATTTCAATTACAAAAAAACTCCAATAACTTTAATTCAAAAGCCTCAAAGTTCTTTTTATTATTTTATAAATAGAAATAGGAAAACTGATTTTTTTCCTACAACTTCTGGGGACTGAAGCCAGTTTTAAAAAATAGCAGTATGATCCTGAAATGAAAGAAACTTCTGACTATTTTATAGCAATGCTACATATACTTTATAGCAATGCTACAGTGTAAACCAATAACTATATAAGCAGAAGACTTGGCAGTAATTCAGTTTGACACTGAAATGAGAGATCTATCTTGCATGACACTGTACAAAATAGTCTTACTGCTCAGATCTGTACAGCATTATTGTCAAAAAAGTTTCAGATAGTTTTATTCTAAATTTCCCCGAATGATTAAAATCTAACCCAAGTCACTGTCCACATTAGCATGCTATACCATATCAGAAAACAACACAAAATACACCACACTTTATCTTTTAAGTCTCAATCAACTAAAGTGCTTAAGCATACATTTTTAAGTTTCATATCACCCATGTGAAATCTGCTGTCAAAGACACTACACGCTTTAAGGGATTCCACCAGCTAAACTTTAATGCATGCTTATGTTTAATTTTCTTTTCCTTTCTTTTTGCTTTGAATATAAGACTCATTTTAGTCACTCCAAAGCAGTGCAGCTATAAATAACATGGATTTGATCCAGCAGCTTGGAAACACAGAGAGATCAGATAAAATGTCATTAAAATTATTACATATATCAGACATGCTTTACGGTGTACTCAATTATTATGTCAAGCCAGTTAAAATACGGTGTATTCTTTCCTTTAAACAGCATGGGGGATTTTTAACAATCAAGAGCTCTAAAATTGCAGTGGCAGACCTCATAAAGACTCAAAATTCAGTTTCCAAGATATTTTAATTAAATCCCAAGTCCAAAAGTCTTCACAACAAAGCAGACAGGAAAAATATTAGTTGGAAATACAAAGCTCTATGACACTAATACCAGAGACAAACCTATGAGCTTATTCCCAGCCTCTTAAAAAGATGGAACAGTTTTGTTCTTTCAGTAAGTCTTCCTGAAAGTTCAAATTATTTAGAATCTCTGCCTCCAGTTTTGGGATCATTGTTGATAAACATTAGTATTTTTTCTTAATTACCCATACAGATATATAAAATTTTAAGTGTTTACACAGAAGGAGCAAGAACCAATAATCAAGAATACACGTAGTAGTCCATACACCTGTGGGGGATTAAATTGGAACACCATCAAAATTACTCCCTCTGAAGTATCAAGAGATGTTTTTTCCAGAACATTTTCAAATGAAATACAAATGTCCTCAAAACTCCCTCAACTTAGACTAAAGTCTCAGATAATACAAATAGTGAAATAATTTACGTATCAAAAAGTCCTTCCCAGTGTGGACCTGTCAGCCTTCTCACATTCAGCCTCGCATTTCAGGAGGAAAGCACTAATCTTAGTTATCATTTTAAAGCTATTATACCTATTAAATAATTGTTTGCAATAATAAAACAGGTGTAAGAATTTTAACAAAACATCCAAATTCTCAAGTTTTTTACAGTGAGCATTTTCCAATTCTGATAATCCGAATATTGCAAAATGAATTCTAACTCGAGTGCTGTTCACAGTACTTTCGTTAATATTTTGCATACATCAAGCCACTGCATTCATGTTTCAAGCTCCACTGTCTTTAAAATGAAAACAGAGATTCCTACTGTACCATTAATTGCTAATCTGACACTGAAACAGTGGTTTCATAGTCATGAGTGATGGGATTGAGAATTTCTGTGTAACTCCACTTCCCTAATAGGTACAGCAATAAACTGTTAGTTCTTTAGGCGAAAGACATGAATCTGTTGGATTAAAGCTTCATTCTCTGCCTGTAATGAGTAACTTGAGGGCCTTCTGTAGATTTTGCACAGCAGTGCTCACATCTTCATACTGCAACGCACTGCCGGCATATTTGCAATATTTTTGAGCTCTGGCAAAGTCCTCTGGAGTCAAGCGGACTTCTCCTGCAAAAACATAAGTATTACAAAGTTACTACAAAGGAAATGTGACTTAAGCTTCCTTTCTTATATTTTTTATGTTTTACTGGTGTTTGTGGTAATATTATGAAAACCAGGCTAATATTTGTGGTAGTATTATAAAGACCAAGCTACAGCATTTCTTCTGTTCTGTTCTCTTTTCTTTCCATTCATATAAAGCTTAACTTCTTTGCTATTGAAAAATGTGAGGACCTTTCTAAACACTGGTATTTGCATGACCCAGTGCCTTTCAAAAGTAAGCCAATACCTTTGAGAAAGATCTGCTCTTCATTTAAGACAGCAAAGGAGAGCTTTTATATGACATTAAGTTAGCTGTAATCATGTTACAACCTGCAAGAAACAAGGACAGTGCTTTTTGTGTTTACAGCATAATTACTCTGCTTTCTTCAGAAATCATACATAGTTAGAAACTGTTCCTTCTCAACTGGAATAAGTTCTCAGAATGTAGAAGAATTTCTCACTGGCATGTTTTCACATATTCTATGTTTCTGTTTTTCCAAATAATTTTTGTTTCCAATTTTATGTAAGATGACTGAAAACAAGATTGATGCCATTAAATGTGCCCATTTTTGTAACACTGGAGAACACTAGCAAAAAATATTCCCATAATATAGTATAAAACCATAGTATGTTACTTCTTAATCAGAGTTCTCTTGAAGTAAGTTAAAACTTTAGGAATTCTGTTGTGCTTACATGCATTCAGTCTTGGAGAAGACATAGTAGGGACTTAAGCCCTAAATGGCAGAAGATTTTATATGTGAATAGATCCCTGATGTGGGTGTAAAACAAAGCATAACTGTGTTACTGTACCTCCTTCCACCCACAAATTCACTGTGAGTTTTAAGGCTAATCCCATGCCACTCCAATAATGGACAAATGTATATATATCCAAATACGGACAAATTATAAAATCTTTACTCAGGTTCTTTCAAAACAACTTGTAAATGATAGATTTTTATCTATCTATGATTTTATGGGCACAGATAAATAATTATATAAACCACTAAATATTACGCATATATTTAAAACCTTTCCACACAGTATGGTATAGATTTCACAGATTAAGAGAGAATGTGCTTTTAAATGCATCATACATTTTACATAAAGTTTATTTAAACAAAGATTTAGCTCTCCAAGTACATTTTACTCTTAAGCAACTACATGAACATACTTAAAGCCATTTTTATGGCACAATTTCCATTAGCTGAATCCTTTCCTTCAAAATAGAACTGTTAGCAATACTGTGAGAATGTTTACTAAAGAATCTCTATTCTTATCAAAAAATGTCTATTATATTTGCTTTTCCTTCCCCCAGTCTTACTATTTAAGTACAGCTTTTGAACAAATAAAACAGAAAACCTGGGAACATTAAAAATTAGACTGGTCTGCTGATTTTTAAACAACCCTACCCAAATAAAATCTGAAAGGTAAGCACACTGAAGATTAATTTTATCAATTTTTAAAATACACTCTAGAACTCCACTTATTTCCCTTTCAATAAATAAATATAACTATTAAGGGACATAAAGACTTGGTGGGCTCATTATGATTGCAATGTATATTAATTTCATGCTTAGTAAGGGAAGTCACATTAAATCTCTTAAAATACATACACATGGGAGTAAATCTTTGCGAGGGAGTACATAAACACAGGCACAGATTTAAGATATTCTGTAACCTCAGGAAAGTCACAGACTAAAAAGCAGCTGGGGTCAATCCGCAACCATATTTCTGAAGATCTTTAAGAAATTAAAAAGACCAAGTTTCCCTCAAAGTAGCTTTATGCTATGATGCCAAAAGAAACTACAAAATCATTCTTTAAAAACTGGCCAGGGCATCAGTCCAGTATTCAAATAATTTATTGGAAGTAAGCCTAAATTCACCCGTCTAATCTTATTTTTACAGTATGAGCTCTATTAATGTTTTGCTGGCATAAAGCCTTATTTATTATGAAATCTACCTCAGATGCTATTATGACACAACTTGAGGGAAAAAAATTAATAGTTTTAAATTTATAAACCAAAGTTTATAGAGTAAGAGGGTTGGTCTTTTGATGTGCTCAGTAGCTTGAGTTCCTACTGAAGTCGACACCTCACAATGGAAAAGAAAAATAGAAACAAACCAGCTCTGTGTTCTGAAGTTTTACAAATAATGTAAAACTTAACTGCAATGACTGTACTTACATCAAAGGTATAACCACAAAAGTTAGTAACCTACTTCAATTTACATATTCAAGCAGTTTTGGAGGAAATGCCCTGGGGGTCCTGGTGGACACAGATCTGCCCATGAGCCAATGATCCACCCTTGTGCTGGACAGTGACAATGGCATCCTGTCCTGCATTAGGAAGAGCACTGCAAGCAGGTGAATGGAAGTGATCCTGCCCCTTTCAGTCACATCCTGAGCGCCATGTCCAGTTCTGGGTTCCTCAGCACTAGAGAGATAGACTGACATCTTGGAGACAGTCCAGCAAAGGGCAACAAAGATGACTAAGGGAATGGAGCATGAGAACCGCCCAAGAAAGCTGGGATTGTTCAGCCTAGAGAAGAGAGCTCAGGGGGATCTTATATCAAGTACATAAACACCTGAAGGGAGAGTATTAAAAGCACAGAGACAGGCTTTTTTAGTGATGCCCAGTGACAAGACCAGAGGCTGAAACACACGAGGGTCCTATCTGAACATCAGGAAACAGCTTTTACTCTGAGGGTGACCAAGGTCTGGGACAGGCTGCCCAGTGAGGTTCTGCTGTCTGTCTCTGGAAAGATTCAAAACCTATTTTTAGAACTAGCAGTGACATTTTTTCTCAAACTTCTTCAGTGCAGGAAATTAAACCAGAGGGAGGGTGCATGAGCAGGGGGAGACAAAAAGGACATAGTCCTGAGTGACTGGTGTTACATGACCTGTGGAAACCCAGGGCACCGGGAATATTTCCCTGTCTGCTCTGGGGTGCCCTGACCCCCAGGAGAACACTGACTTTGACCCTCATTCATGGAGAAAGTTCCTAACTCCAGAATAGACTAGAATCCACTAGAGTGTGAAGTAGATTGTAGAGAGCAGTATAGATGTATCATTTCGGTGGGAAATTCAGGCTTTGGGATTTTTAGTATGTAGTGGATGGAAGCAAGATGGAGGGCACAGAGCGTCATCCTGGGCTTCTTCTTCATGCTTCTTCCTCCTTCTTCATGGGTTTGGGTGGCATTTTGTAACTGGGTGGAAAAGTTTGCATTGCGAGCTTTTGGGGATCAGTTATTGGGTTAAAAGAGAAATAATCTAGCTGTCAGTTCTTAATTGGATAGTTTAGTTTTAAAAGACCTTGTAATGATAGATTGTAGCCATTTTTGCAGTGCTTGTCCAGTGCACTGAGCCTTGTGTGGACAGTGTGCAAAACTCTAGATAAGATAACAATAAACAAGAACCTGAACACCAAAAAGATCCAGTGCATCTCTCCTTCCTGACACAAGATCACTCCAGGAGGGTCTCCCCTGACAGGGGAACCCCCTGGGAGGGCCCAGCCAGAGTCCCAGAAATTGGGGAATCAGCAACAGGTACCCCGACAATGACCCTTCCTTGAGCAGAAGGGCTGGACCAGACCACCTCCTGAAGTCCTTTCCAACTTCACGTATCCAGTGATTTTTGGCTCTAAAAAAGCCCAACAACACCGAGATACAAAAGGTATACTGTATTTATTCTGAAACAAACTTGCTTCCTGTGTTAATCTGAAATTATTAGGACTGTAGTTATATTACTGAAACATGACAGGAATACGGAATCTGTAACAACAAGCATGGTTCTCTTAGTTTAAGAGAAATACAAAGTGAAACTGATTTGACTAGAGCTGCTGAAATCATTTTGGGGAAAAAAAAAAGTTTTAGAATGAAAGTAATGTGCATTTTACATAAATACATCTGTTTCTCTCTGGTATCCTTTTCTATCCTTCAGATGTTTTTCCTTTTTACGACGCCCAAATATAAGGCAGATGATTTAAGAACATTTCAATCATACAAATCGGTACATAAAAACAGTGATGGAAAAGGTAACAAGTGGTTTTTGAAACAAGATACTCTTTTTTCCCATTAAATCACTTGAAATATTTGAAATATAAGTACTCAAGGATTTCTTTTTAAGATCGTGAAAACACACTCAATGTCAAATTATTATTTCTACTTTGTGTGTAGAATATCAAACATTATACACACAACTACAATGGACAAATGTCTTCTTTATACTATGTCACCTGTGGAAGGGACCATATGGCAACATAAGAAGATCTTACAAAATCTATGTAGCACAACTATGAATGCCTTTAGTGTTAGTAAAATCTAGGGGTAATAAATTTTTCAAGACAACTACACCAAAGAAGTGCACACACACATACACGAAGTTGCTGCATAATTCTACATTCTGTTGTCAGACACATTAACCTATGCTTAAATGAAAAAGCTTTGACACTTTCAAAAGTCAGGGTTAAACTCTGAAACCTCTTCCCACAGGACAGGACAACAACTGAAAGATTTATGCTAACTAAAAATCAAAGAACACTATGCCTTTAACTTAATCTTTCTTTGATAAAATATTCTACTCCTCTCCACCAAAAGTTTTTCTCCCGTAACAGCTTTAATCAAATGACTTCTCCCATGTTACAGAAAGCAAAGAAAATATATAATTTATCTTTAAAATATACATTTGATCTTACTACAAGAAAGAGTCTTGCAGGAATATGTGGAATATCCTGTTTGGCTATGCCTATACTACCACATTCAACACTGCCAAGGAAGGCGTCTCAGCGCCCAAACTCGACTGTCTGCAGCATCAAACTGCTGGAACTGATTCCAGTATGGTTTTGGCCCATGAAAACTAGCACGTTCCCAAACAATTCCTGGGCATGACTTGTGGTCAGAGCAAGCTACAGATCATTCAATATGAGCAGTCTTAACAAGCTACCTTGTTTAGGAGTAGAAGTTTAATAATATGCATGTGAGAGGTTCTGTGCCAGCTGCTCTCCATGCCAAATATCTGCAAGCCTGTGTAATTTGTTAGCATGGACATGGACATCGTGTCTAAGTCATGGAACAAATGTACCTTGCACTGTGCTAGCTCTGTGGGTCTGTTGGATGGAGGGCAACACTGATCCCTCCTTCTCATGCAAAGGAAGCCTCAGTTCCACAGGAATGGTACACACCTCAATATGCAGCAAGGATCTAGCCCAGATATGTATATTGCACCTCAGGAACTGGAGAGAGCTCATGGGTCCCACAGTTTTGTACATCCATTAACACATACAGGCATTTCTCAATCTACTGATGGGTTAGAGAACAAGGCCACTGTTGGCATAGAAAGGACGCCTCAGCAGCATGAGAAGAATGCACAAGACCATGACAGGCAAGGACAAACACTTTCCATTCCTCTCAAGCTTCTTAACTCCACGTATGCAAAGAAAACTATCAGTGTACCCCTGCTGACACATCCCCTATGCTCTCTGAGACTCCTGCATAACTGACAGTGTGTTTTCTAAGCTTTCAAACCAAGAACCTTTATGACCTTTATCATTTCTTTCATTTCTTGCCTGTACTTTTGTAGCACTCCCTCAAAAGAATGTGAGACTTTGAGCTGTTACAAGACCCAAACTTGTAGTGGCACCACAGAGATGTGCAGAGGAGGAACACAGGCATGCAAATACACAGGTTAGATCAAGTTAAGAGATTTATCATGGTGCTTAGCAGGGGTCTTAATCTTTGAATTACACAACATTACTTATTACGCATTCTCATAAACACACTTAATTCCTTCTTATTTATGTACTTATTAAACCAGGTTATCTCAGGTAGGTGGTAAAAGGGAGCAATGCAATCATACCATTCAGACATGAATCATGGAATGTCTTCAACTTAATTAAAAAATTATGTTTCAATCAAAATTATGACATTTTTGACAACCAGAAACAAACATTCAAACCAAGAAACAATGATGACTAAAATTTTTAGAGTAGTTACCAAAAAACCTGGTACAATGACTGTCTAGAAGATCATGATAAGTTAGTTAAACATGAAAGCTTTGCTTCTAAACATCACAAAATTTTCCTTCTAGCTAGCAGTCAGTATAGCAAGCTTAAAGTAAAGCTTTGAACCATTTCAGTTGAGGAGCTACCAAAATCCCCACAGCAGTCCCCAAAACTCAAAAACTATCACCAAGTTTAAATGTTACAGCTACAGGTCTGAGGTGTTGTTTTCAATGAAATGAGTTACTGCCACATGAGACATCAGTGCCAGCTCAGCTGGCCAGGGCATGCTGCTAATAATGCCAAGGTTGTGGGTTTGAGCCTTGTATAGGCCATTCACTTCAGAGTTGGACTCAATCCTTCTGGGCCCCTTCCAGCTCAGACTAACCTGTGATTCTGTGATTACAGCAATATGTCAGAAAAACTGTAGCACCTACAGTACCTTTTGCTCTTCAGGAGAATACTAAAGATTAGTATGTCTCTATCAAATTTTGCTATTTTTATTTCTTCTGTAAAAATGGCTTTCTAATATATTAGAATGGAAATATCCTTAAGCACTCTTTTATGCCAGCAGATTAAAAACAAGTTGAACAATGAATTCCTACTATAGCATTTGATTGAAGCAAAAATGCTTTTTCTGAACAGCTATTTTAACACAGTGTTCAATAGCATAATAAAGTAACTAAATATCTCTTAAGTTATAAAATACAAGAATATACTTATCTAAACTTTGTAGTCATAACAGGCAATGTTTTACTGTGGTTAGTACTAGAACTTAACATAGCAATTACATATAATATTGTATACTAATGAGAGTATATCCTGATGAGGATAAACTGCAGGCCTCCTAGACCTCCTCCTCATTCAACATCCACATTATATTGCCAAAAAAAATCTGATTATTACAAACAGATGCAATTTATGGAGGTCTTTTACACTCTTTTCTCTTTTCCATGGACAGAAAAATTCTTAGAAAAGAATTTAACAGTTAACTCTGTGTCCATATGTACTCATGTACCATATGTACATGAGTGTTCAACTGAAAATCTAGGATGATTCCAGCTTTATTGTCAGTTACTACTCTTCCACAAGCCATGATTTCCCCAGGGTTAGCCCTTATGTGTACACTTCAAAGCATGGGATATGCAAGCAGACATAAAATACATATGATATAGGTTATCAGTGATTTCAACATCAAAGACAAATGACATCCTGGAAGATAAAAGCCTTGATTAAACGGTACATCAAAATAACATCATTAGCAGTACCTTACAAATTGATTGTTTCATTTAGCACAAGTGCTACTTCCAGTCAGGACGCACACACTATTTTTCTGCACAAAATTGCAACTTTAATGTTTATGAATTATTTTCTGAAATTAATAAGTAACTTACATGCTGTAGACCCTGTAGAATAATTTTTAAGTAAAGGGAATGTATATTATAAAAAATACAATTTGGCAAGGCTATTGGAAATATAGGCTTTGTAAAGCACATTAGAACCTCACCTGAGAAGCAACATAAATAATAAAAATCCTTATGCAATGCTAGCTCCTTAATTCAAAGCAGTCAGACAGACAACACTATATTGTAACAGCTTCCAGAAACTACTAAAATCTTAGCACACAATGCTTAGACTTTGTCCACTCTTTTTAAAATTCTGGAATAGCGTTCAGATAATAGTAACAATATTTCTCAAACTTCTTTCTTCAGTGCAGGGGAGACAGAGAGGACACATACAACAATACAAATGCCACAAGCTTACCTGCAGACTGAGCACTGTAAAGGGAAGGATCAACCAGAGGAATATTCTGTGGAGCAGGCTGAATGGTGTTACTTGTCACTCCTGCAAATCAATGCAAAAAAAGGACTTTGATTATTTTTACTTATTGACTTTAAAACTAAGCAAAAAATCAGAACGGTTATACCTTACGATTTTCAAATTAAGCAGCTGATAGCATACGAATTCTGAAACTGTAAGAAATAATTTAAATGCTTTCACTTTGAATATTAATGTTTTACAAAATAAAACAGAAAAATGTACAGACTGTAATCCATTTCGCCAGTACAGGATTTCACAGAAATTTAATTTCAGGCATTAAAAAAGTAAGAAAATACTAGTCCAAGAGACAGTGGTTACCTTGAAGTATTGAGGAAAACCTGCTAAATAAAAGTGTGAGTAAACTTTTATATTTGAAACTTAAATTCTACATTCTAATACCAGAGGCAGTCTATATTATTATACTTTTAAAGACCTGTGCCAGTCACCTCTCATTTGCCAGTATCTCCTTCCTAATTCCTTTGAAAACAATTAATGAGGATAAAAAAAGCTAGCTACATTTAAAAGGGAAATAATGGTGCTAGAAGAAGAAACAGTACTTTATGCTGTGAAGCGTTCTTGTACCTGCGTTCCCATTTTAGGTACACTCATTTGTTTTGATCGAAAACTGTATTTTTGCAATATGTCCAGAACATACCAGACTAGCATAAAGTTATTTCTGCAACATCTGCTGTCTAGGAACATATATGTATTCTGTAAAAGTGCTCCAAACTATGATTTACATATTTCAAGAAAACATTAAAAAATATTTCCAGTAGTATTTTTACGATTTTAGCCTATGAAGATGCTTTTGCCCCATAATAATGTATTATTGTACTTTCTATGTGATAGACTAGAATTTGGGGAAAAATTCATCTCCCACTGAAGGCATGGATTTCTCAGGTGTGATTTGGAGATACCTGTGTTATGAGGTACTTCAGCTGGAGTGTTGGCAGGTGCATGGGCACCTGGTGGTATATGTATGCCAGTGTAATTACTAGTTGGTATGTTGTTAGCTTCATATGTAGATGATGATGATGGAGCTGTTCCACTATGGACAGAAGATGACCCCGCTTCTTCCCTTTCAGCATCTGCTAAAACGATACAAAATAGGAATTACTGCAACTACTATGTATAAATACTTTAAATCTTTGGCTTTCCTTAACACCTCCTTTCAAATTTTTATTACTAAAAAAATTGCCACCACAGAGTGGGACATAAAACATCAACCCAAACCACACTGGGTTGATTTGAAGAGGTAAAATGCAACATGCCATACAACAAAGATCTAGACACTCACATACTTTCAAAGATCTCTTCTGTTCAACTCGAAGAATCGTTTCCTTACTTGTCTGAATATAAGCTATCTGTCTCATTAGAACAATTTGTTATATCTTTGTATTCTGCATCCATAGAAGTGGAACAAGTTATTACAAATAGGCATTAATCTACATTTTAACATATACATGAACCAGAATATGGAAAAACGTATTTGCCTTACAAACTCTTCATAAAAGACTAGACAGTGCCAATTCTTTTACCCAAATCAAACCACAAATAAATAAGAACCAAAAGGAACTTTGGGAAAGTAATACCAAACAAGAAACTAAATGCAGCTTAGCCAAGTCATAATTGCATCTAGAACAGTTAGAGTACATAATGATCTGCAAGAATAAGGTTCAATATATCCCAAAGCATGTACAAAGAACATACATATTTTTCAATCTAGTCATGTTCTTAAGGTTCTGATCTACTTTATTTAATACTGATTTAAAGGGTAAGGATCCAGTCAATTCAGAATAAATGGTTGATTCCTGCTCCTTCATTTGAATTAAGTTCAATTTAAAAAAACCCTGATTTTCATTTTACTGTGTATGCATTCACCTGTATCAATTATGTCAGATGGAACAAGCAGTTTTGGGAATTGCTTATTTAACAGCCAGTGCTTGAAAGGGAACAAAGAAATAAGGGAGGGAAAAACTTGTGTGTCTGTAGAGCTAGCAAAAGAGATCCACATTGATCTTCAGCTACACAAGACTATGAGTTATGCAAACACTTCTGCTGCTTAATAATTAAATGGTCTGCTATTAAAAATATTACTATTATACATATCTGAATTGTTTCCTATGTAAGTCCTTCTACCTCCCAGAAAAAAATTCACATGCTATCTTTAGGAAAAATGTTTAAATACCTTCTAATTTACAATAAAATTTACTAATAAAAAGGTTATAGAGCGGAGTAAAATAAAGTATTGTTATTAGAGCATTTTTAGTGGACTTTAATAAATACACTCTGGTTTATGGCACAATTTTTAACACATGTAAATGAACACCTGACAAGTTTCTGAAAGACAAAAAATATCTTAAGGTGTCAGATTTTTTTTTTGCTATATTTTTTGTTAGTAACTCATACTGCAATATTTTGTGCCTAACGTGTGGAAATAAAATTAAATGTCTGAAACTGGCGAAAAGAAGATGAGATTCAAGAGTAAACGTTGCATATGCTATCTTTTATATAACAATGTAATGATAGGAAACTATTGTTTGAATGCTGTATTTTTCACTGGTTTTGGTGTCAACTAAAGAAATACAAAACGTTTCAGAAAAAATAATGAACAAAACCAGAGGCTCACTTTACATAAAATGAATGAAATAGTTACACACAACACTCACCAGGCCTTCTGAAGGTGAGGCTGCCAAACATTACTTGCAACAGTGTTACCAATTATGGCTACAATTTGCCCAAGCTGTAAATAAAGTTGGAGTTTCCAAGCTGAGTGTCTGCTGGAAGCTAGGATTTTGGGAAAGCTGTAGTAAAAACTACTAAGCAACTGCTGAGCATGAGGCAGTGAGAGAAAACATGTTTCCACTGTGCTTACTATCTCAGCTATGAGAAATTACCTGTAAATTCATGCCCTTATTTAAACTGTAAATGCATTTATTCCTTTATTCTGCCCCTTGCAGCTTCCTGTTGCCCTAATCTGGTTCTCGAGGCACATTCTGATTTCCTTCTCTGTACTAGGATTACATATCCCATATCTGCAGCCCGTGGCCACATACTTGTGTCCCTTTTGCAGTGCCCCAGTTTTCTCTCCAAGCCATTCCCAGTTCCAGCTTCCAACTTCCTCACTGCACAGTTCAGGGTCACTACTCACTCCTGAAACAGGGCAATGCTGTGGCCAACACTGGCCACAGAGCACATGAACTCAAAGGGTTAAAGTCCGGCAATGTTAAAAACAACCAGAAAAAGTGTTAGAAGTACTAACCACTAGTAATAACAGTGCCTTCAAGAGGCAAATTCACAAATGAGCAATCCACTTTTTCATCAGGTTTATGTATCAAAAGATTAAGCTCAACTGTTTGATTTACTCATTGTGCAACTAGATACTGTTAAAACTGTATTAAACATAAAAGTAGTTTTGTTTAAGTTAACTCTCCTAAGTCTTTAAAGTGCCCAAATATCATAAAAGCATTGTAACTATTCTTTCAGCAAAGTAAATATTTAAAATATTCTTCATCAAAACTAAAGTATTAGAAACATTTTAAGATACCCACTCTCCGTATTTGTGAATAGTTTTTAACAGTAGTGCCAGATAGAAGTATTTCAGGTTGCTATAAAAGAACATTTAAGTCAACAGAGGTTTTAAATTCTATGGTTAGAATGTCCAAAACATAATTGAAAAAAAGTATCTTTTCCAGGGAATGAAAAAGAATGCTACAAAATTAGAAAATTATTTCCTCATGCAGCAGTAATAACCTAGAATTCAAAGTTCCTTACAATTAAAAAAATTCCTTAAAAATGCTGAAACTAGGCTGTGAAACAGTGACACAATTGTTTTACATTTCATTTCAGCTCCAGGTGAGTTTTTTGTCTTGGAACCTCATCAGCTTTTGTGCTTGAATCCCAGCATAAAGAATTCACGAGCTCTTTAAATTTTCTGCAGAGCTACAGTATACCCAGACCACCTGTCTGTGTTTTTTAAAATTATTTATTTACTGAAGGCAAGATTTTCTGAAATCATCAGTGCAGCCCCACAAGAGCCGTCCAAAGATACTTTTACATAAACAGAGAATTCTCAAGGTTTAATGGCATTCCTTTTTCTAGTGTAAGCAAGCATCAAGCATGACTTAATTTCAGCAGCTCAGTGCACTAAAATATAAAATTAGCAAATTTTTTTTTAAGGAGTCCAAATTCCTCCAGTTCTCTGGACTCCTGTTTTTCATGAGTTCAGAGAATTATAATAAATATAAATTTTTTTCTTTGTCTCATTCTGTTGAATTGTTTCTCTTTTGCTTGAGATGTTGCCAAAAGATTCACAATGTAAGGTTCTATTTGAACTGCTTTTAAAAAACAAACCAATCATGTATTTTTTTCCACAACATTGAGAAAAGAACTCAAAAATCCATCAACTTTTCCCACACTGCTCTTATTACACTTTTCTGAAATTCTGAAATGGAAATGTAGCCTACATATTATATTGCAATAAAGGTGATTAAATTGAATGTATTTACTATGGCTATAGTATGGCTATTTAGGAACTTTTTTCTATTTCCATTTTTTTTTTCCATTAGTGTAAAACCTTGCTGGATGACCTAGGGGTAATGCTAAGTAACCTTTATGTGTATTCTAGGACTTGTATTCCAACTGCATTAATAAATTAAGCATGTCTTTTAAGGTTTCCATGGTGGCATCCTGACAAAAGCATCCATAAATCCAACAGCAGAACTGCATAAAGCATGCCTATGTACTGTAAAAACATCTCCAAGAGTTACAGTATGGTTTTCAAGAATCACAAAAAAAAAAACCCACTTTGGAAAAAAATGGTAATTTGTCAAACTACAGAGACCTAGTTTCACTCTGTTTAAACAGACTTTTTCCACATGTGAGGGGAGGAAGAAAATGAGCAAGCAGAAAGGAATGGGGAAGGTCCAGTCATACACTCAAACAATACTGCTTTTCTTCTTATGATGCAAAAAGAGGAACTGAAACTCTTTTGTACTGATTCTTTTCATAAAAATTAATTTGCATAAAATTTTTGTCTTATGTGAGACATTATGGACACCTACATCATGGAGCTAAATATAAAAAATAAACACTAATATGTATTTTTCATATAATTTCTTAGAAAATTAGGAATGGGAGAAATAATCTCTCTACATGAAATATAATTCAACAACAAAATAAACAAACAAAAACCGTATTGTCAAGTTACAGATCTTGCAGGCTCCCTGTCAAAAAGGATGTCAAAATTTTGATTTGCTCAGCATTTGTGTCCCTTTTAACATGCATGTAGACACAACCTAGTAATGAAAGCAAAAGTCTTCACCAATTCCCATTACCATCTGCAATGAACTGCAACATATACCAAGGATTTGAGGAAAGCCTGAATTCTGATTTCCTTCCTACAACAGTTTCTTTTGTAGCCTTGAGCAAGTCAGTTACTTCTGTGCATTAATAAAAATTAATAAAGAGCCTATTTGTTACTCTATTGAGAAATAATTAGCTTCTACAAGTTGCACACACGATTTTTAGCAAAAGTTTTGTAATGTTTACTTAGAAATTCTATTTTTGCACTTATTTAAAATTCATAGTTCACTTCACATACTCAGGTCAGCTCTACCACACTATGAGCCAGACCACTAAACGAGCACTTATTTAAAGGTGAAAATATTTAACTGAACTATTCATTACATTTAATATAACAAGAGATTTTTCTCCCACATGTTGCATTCTCCAGTAAATCATTACTCTGCTGTAATTTGACAAAGATGAAGTGATGTTTGCAGTTGGAGTTGCATCATAAGTATCTCTGGCTACAGATGCATGGACGGCTAAGGAAACTGCCTTGGAAAATATTGTATGTTGAAGAAGAAATGAGTTTGCTAATGCTTCACTTCAAATACAGCTGTGCCTACATTGGAGCACATTTCAGTGGGTAAGATACCCATGCCAGTGTTTAAGTCTGTAGGGTGCCTTTAGGTTAGGAAAACATACTAACAAGAACAAACAAGTAGCTTGGATATAAAACTATCATACTTGGTATTTGTTCACAAATATTTGAATTTACTTATGTTGCAGTGTTCCTGGAGCACTAATATATAAATAGTATTTTATCCAGGAAATTGCAAATAAATTATATTTGGCACCCAGGCTCTTAGACACTATAAAGATAATAACAAACTGAAATAGATGTTTGGTACACATTCTCCTTAAAAAAAAAAATCACGATCCTATCCTTTTTTTTTTTTTAATGTAACACTGTCTGGGACATATAAATGACAATGTGGAGATGCATCAAAATGTGAGATTATATGATGAAAAGATTGAGAACCAGAGAAGAAACTAGTTTTCTAATGTTTTGACATGTTTAAAACAAAGTACTAAGTAGAAAATTACAAGCTTACTCATAACTTATTAAAAGCAATATTTATATTACTTTATATTAATTTATACTTCATATGTGTGCACAAGTATAAGTACACTGGTCATCTATATTTATATACACAATCAGAAAACTTTATGTAGCCACCCCTATAAGGTGGCTCTACAGGTCAGATAGATACTCTACAAGGTAGATCTTTCCCTTTTGCACTGTAGATTTGTTTATTGACTCATTTAATGTGGAAAAATTTGTAAATCTAAGCTTAAGAGATAAATAAGCATCAACTTAATTGACAAGCCATAACGTCTCAAGTGCCAGCTCAGAAGAAAATTACAAACTATTTGATGGTCTCAGTTGCTCTACTAGGTATGTGAAGAATGATATACAGAGGTTGTCATTGTGCAGAATTAGTCTGTTTTAATTTGCATAGTGAAAATATCCATTCCAATTCATCTTATCTCATAAAAGATCACCCTTTGAGATTTGTATTCAATCTGCATTGAGGAAAAAAGTAAAGAAACTGGTCCCTACCAAAACCAAAGAAACCGATCACCATCTAAAGCAAAACAACTTGTTCTGACACACATTCAGTTTGGTTAAGTGGATGTCCTTGGAAATCATCTCCTTAACTGTTAGATAAAGTGGGAACCTCAAGGAATCCTGTACAGGGAGCTCAGGTAGCCAGGAAGCAAGGAAAGGAGGATGAGTGAGAAAGAGGCAGAAATCCAACTCAGTAAGAGTAGACCATAAACCTGTTTTGAAACTGACATTATTACACAGGGAGGAAGGAGTTGCCTCACAAGTCCTGTCTCACAACAGGTCTTTGCTTTGAAGTTGAATTCACTTGCCATCAGTCCACTTATAACTTCTACTTAACTTCTGAGAGGGGATAAACTGGCAAAGGGATCACAACTTTACAGAACAGATTTAAAAGAGGAACTGTGGTTAATGTTAAAGAAATGTATGGTTCTGGCCCAAAGCTGACAATACCTTCTTAGAGAGTAGCTGTATTCAAAATAATAATCTCCACAACAAGGAAAAGAATATTTTATTAAATAAGTCAATCACACAGTAAGGTCCAATAAAAATAACAGCAGGAGAAGCTGAAAAGAAGGCAGCTCATTGTGAATGGAACATCAAGCTGGGAAGCTGTGCTTCCTGAGGGGTGCTCCCTGAAGAACTGTGCATACCACCAGTTCACCTTAGCACAGCCTTCCTCTCTCTTAAAAAGAAAAGGGAAACACGTACCAAAACTCTCTCCCTCCATTCCAATGGGGCCAGGCTGAGGAGTCTCTCCATTCTTTAAGCAGTTGTGAATGTAGGCTGCCTTCCACCTGGCGTACTTCCTGTGCTGGGCGTTCTGGGGGAGGGAAAAGGCCAGCCATTTTAACCACTCACTTCTGCGAATTAATGCATTCAAAACAGAAATACAAACATCTTTTCCACTTTCTCTGCTGTCATTTGATACCCTTTTAAAGACAAACATGTAAAATTATTAGGGGAATTACAAAAAATAATTAAAATAACAGCTCTAACAAGATCTCAGCATGAAAGGAAAATGTGGAGATCTTCAATTAGCGCAGCATATCAGGAAAAAGAAATAAATGATACCAGGAAAAACTAGTATGAAAGACATAGTACTGGGTAGTAATTACTAACATGAAATAATGAAGAAAGCTTCCTATCTCCATAAACTTTGATGATTATTTACTTTAGATTCAAATACTTGAAACTTTAAATGCTACCACTGAGTATCAGAAATATGGAATTTCTTCTAATTATATTATTTAAAAATTTAAAATTTAATGTAAAAGCATTAACACAAAAAGGCTGATGTAACTGCAGATTAATGTGATTTGTTTGCAATATTATCTGACATTAAGATTTTCCATTTTGTTTTTTAAAATATACTTCACTGTTCCTAAGTACAACTTTAAGCATGTCAAAACATGAAAGGAAGATTGGCCACTTTGTATCTCCTGGGCAGTTACAATAGTGTTTAATCCAGGAAGAGCTGTCAATTGATGCAAGAAATATTAAACTGATTATGCAAATCAACTGTTTTGCCAACAGTTGCATGGGAAACAACCAGTTCTGACAGTTATGAGGTAACATAAATCAAGGATCAAGGCTGAATATAAACATTAGAAATGTGGAAGGATGAATGGAATAATTTGCCCAAATGAACAATGCAGGCTGGGAAACCACAGTTCACACCAACCCCAAAAATTTAAAAATTAAATTTTTATTTTAAAAAATTAAAAATTAATTTGAAAATTAAATCCAAAGTTTCTAAGAAATCAATAAACTGAAATGCAATACTGTACTTCACAAAGCCTATTGCACTGTCATCTAGAACAGGGTAGAGAGACACAATACAAAAGGTATCTCCAGCAAGCTCCCTTGCTCATATTTAATACATTGTATCACCCAGGATGCTTACACAATCCAAGAGAAAGATCTGGTCTTCATTTTTGAAAACAAGATGTTCTCCAGAAAAAAGCCTATTCTGATGACATATTTATTAAAATGCATTCACGCTACCTCAAAAAGGTAAATTGCAATTGGAAAACATGGCTTTCTGTTAAAGTTTGTTTTAATAATAATTTCTGGTCAGTCAGTGTTACAGATTAAATTCCTTCATTTTTAACAAACACTCTAGAAGCCACAAAATACAGAAAACACATACCCAGAGTATGCTACTTTTAGGACAGATTATTATGCAATATTTAAGAGCCTGTACATCTCTCCCCTATTCTAATATGGTGATTATTTATTGACAAAGTGTGAAGATGCAGCTGTATCAGGTGTCCATCCCAGGTGCTGGCAACTCAGCACGGCAGGCGGGGTGTCTGTGAGGACAGGCCAGGGCTGCCCCACGCTGGACAAAACAGCCCCAGTGCCCCCACCTCGGGGCACAGCTGAGGCCCTCGGCCATCTGGTGGTGCCCTTGGGAGAGTATATTGAAGGACAGCCCAAGCACCCCCAACCCTGGCACCAAGATGATGGATGGAGAGAGGAGAACGGAACAAAGTGTTTGATGTCTGTCCTGCATCCCGACTGCAAAGCTTATCGTTCCAGAACTGAGAAGTGAAATGCTGTTGGTTTGGTCTGTTTTTAACACGCACTGCTGTCCCCTTTCAGAAAGCTGCCCTAGTGAATGAACGCTACTCCTGAGGTAAATGAAAAGAACGCTGCTATTGCAGAGCTTCCTACTGCTCTGATCTAAGCTGTGTCTTGTAAAACCAAATCTTCCAGAAAATCCTTCTGCCTAGTTCTAACATGGAGATACAGAACAACCACTCTTCATCTGTGACAGAATCCATTCATATTATCCCATAATCAATCACTTTCCATTTAACAACATACATATTATGCTCAACACCCATTTTCTGATTCTAGGTGTTGAATATCTGCTTTCTGTGCCTTATGCTATTGCTTTAAAAGCCTTTTAATAGTTGATAGTCCACATATGAAGGCAATTTCAACTATCCATTGAAAAGACAGGCCAGCGGTCTGAATACAGATGTTATGCTCTATAAGCAGGTGTCAGGCTGAATTTAACTCAGGCTGAAAAAAACTTCTGCAAAAGTCTAAGACAGTCAAGTCATACTTCTCCCATCATCCCTTTACATGAGAATGGATAAATAAACTGTTGAAATGTAATGATACTATACAGAGGAGAAAATATTTTCTATATTTCTTGTACACTCTCTTTTACCATCGGTATTCACCAATTAAACAAAATGAGAGAATTCTGCTTCTTTCCAATTACGAAGCATTTCTGTCCTTTCAGCATCAACAACAAAAAACCCCAAGACACAACAGAAAATGTACCACTGCTAGCATTCTACACTGACATTTGTAACAATTTCTTTCATCTTCAAAGCAGGATTGCGTCAGGTACTCTGAGGACTCAACTGATCAGTGCACTGTCCTGTGCACTGGACTCCTACAGACTAGGATGGTTTTTTTTCAGTCCAATTCAATGTGCAAATATGCATTCACTCTCTGGCTCTAGGAAATGTTATTACTGGATCTAGTAAAGGATGTCAGGGCACAGGGCAGACAGTTTTAAGAGAACACATCCAAAAGCAAACTTATGTGTGCCTCTCAATAAGATGAGTATTTTGATAGAGTCTCAGGCTACGGAAGATGGAGAATCTCGCAAGAACTCTTCACCAAGCATTTCTCTTGGGTAAGACCTATCTTTAGTATCTACACTTACATCCTATAGTATTCCAGAAGTGCATCCCTATCAAGACCATGCCTTACCTTCTTTCCAATATTTACAAATGAAAGTAGCCACAACAACTGCATTTTAAACTGAGCAAGTACAACTATACTTTAGGCACACTTACCAGATTGGGGATTTACATACAGGATGCAAAGCCTGTGAATTTCAAACAGGACATGGAAAAAAGTGAAGGTGGACAAAGCTAGGAGCCTTGCATCATTTTTCCCCCATAAGCATTCCCACTTGCTCAATGTAAAAAGCAGACTTTGATACTTGTCATGAAGCATCTTCTAACAGATGTCTAGTATTTCTATGTAAATCTACAATTTATTTGAAATACTTTGCATGATTCTTTATGGATTTCTAACAAGTATTTGGCTGCATTGTTCTTTGAAATTCATATTCACGACATATAAAAGCAATGTCTGTGCTTGGAAAAGCAATCAGATAATACACTCATACGCCTGACACTTACCTCTTCAGAGAGCTCCCCAAATACTGTTAGAACATCTATCAGGAGACTTGCAGTATAAAAGGACTTTATCATGTTTCTGCAAAAAAGAAAGCATTTTGCTAACTTGGCAATGTCACTCTCTCAGAATCACATTTTACACGTTGTAATCTTAGACCATACTGGCTTATTTCAAGTCAAACATTGTTTTTTTTTTCTCTTTTAATCTGATGTTACAGAAGCTGCTTCACAGCATTTAAATCTACCAATACTGATTAGTCTCCTAACTACTATGCAGAAAATATTCAGCATTTTTTAAAACTGGTTACGTGTTCTGAACTTAGTTTCTTGCTTGGAATTTGTAGGACACCAGAAATCCTGTATTAGCTTAGAAAAATACATGAACATGCCGTAGTAATTGCTGTAAACCAAAACACATAATGGATCATCACAACTATTCTACTATCACTGGTCAATAGAAACTATAACATGCTTGATAAAATAAAGCACAATATTAGCCTGTGGATTTAGAAGGCATGCCAGTGGGTAAGCAACTCTTTAAGGAGCAGAAGGAGGAGGATACCAGTTAATGTGTGATGCTAGAGACCTATAAATAGTAACAAAGTGAGTTTTCCAGAAGAGAAAAGAATGTACTAAATCTCAATTCTTGTTTCCACTGAAATTAAAGAGTCTGGATATTCACATTCCCTGACCAGTATCTTCAGATAAGAAAAAAAAGATTTTCACCTACTTATGAAATTGCCCAGCTCTGTCTTCATTGTCTGCATACAAAAACATTTTCAAGGCATAATTCTCCACATGAGCAGAGCCAACAATTTCCTGAGTAATTGCTTCATTATCACCAAATTGCTTTTTCATCTGAAAAATGTTGGAAAAATACATTAATTACTTGATTAGACTGTAGCAATTCTGCAAACACAAAAAGAACCTGCCGATTTACACAAGGTCAAGTATAATTTAAAAAGAAACAACTTACACTTTGTTTTACAAATCTGCAGCTTCTAACATAACAAATGCTAAAAGCAGCATGTGAAAGAGAACGCACACTCTTGGGGAGAGAGAAATATTATGAATAAGTAGCTCTGAATCTTCAGCCACAAAATGCTTAGAAAAACCATCAACACCCCAACATCTTCTCCACCAAGGTTAAAAATAAACACAGCTACAATGCTGTGAAGGAACAGCAACAGATATTTTTCCCCTCAGCATCTTAAAAACCCAGCACTGAAGCTTGTGTCAAGATTCAACACAGTTCAACTGGTAAAGTAATGCATGCTTTATAAAGGTGCTGTAGATCAGAGTCGTCACGTATCTCTCCTCTTGTGAGGTTATTTCACTGCAGTTCATTACATCTTTCAAAGTGTCTGAGCCCTACCTTGACCTGCCTGGTGATCTATGGATTTACTGGAATTTTCAGTGTAAGCACCGTATTTCAATTGAAAGAACTCTTTTCAAAGATGTTAGAGTACCAGAATCCTCAGGTTTCCTAATAAAAATCAGTAAAGCAAACAACCCTCTAACAGTTACAACAGGTGGATTTACAGCTTCTGAATAGGCTTACTGTTTGCACATAAGGAAATCTCAGGTTATCCTTAGAGAACAAAAACAGGAACACTGCATGATACTAACCTGCAGCCTTTATTTTGCCAAAAGATTTAAAAACAATCTCTGAATGGAAGTTATTTTTCACTGTGCGTGCGAAGAAAATTTTAATCATGCAGGCAGTATTTCCATATTTTTTAGATTGCTGCCAACTTTCTAAGACATAGAATGTTGCCAGACATGTTACTTCATTTCAGTAGTTAAATATAAGCTTTCCAAATAGAATTTTAAATTTAAATGCTTTAATCAAACTACTCTATGTACTTTTCAAACAATATTTGTTTTACAAAGTGTAATTTTCTTGTAAAAGTACCAAAATTCGTGTGTTCAAATGAAACATTCAAGACACTGAAGCTAATTCAGGAAAAACCTGTTTGTATACACATATATTTCCCTAACCTATCTGTATACCTCACCCTCAGAAAAGAACTGATTACTATACTTGATCTGATGTTCAATTACTTCAAACACACAACGGACACTTACATACACTTCTAAAAGTACTAAAGTTAACCAAGCTGTTTACTTCTGAAATTATGCTTCACACAATCTACGATTCAATATAGCAGTACTGGTGTTTTAAACATCGATACAAAATTTCAACCTAAAACTCAATGCATTTAGGCTTAATCTTAAAAAAAAATTAAACCGCACCCCTCTGCGCCCCCTGGTGGTTATGGGCAGACTCAAAACAGCAGTTCCTAAATTACAGCAGGAGCTTTCCCACAAACCCCAATTTCCTAGCCCCAAAACTACTCTATTAGACTTGACCAGGAGTGCTCTCTCCATCCTTCACCCGCCTGGATACACAGAAGAATATTCAATACCTTTGCATAAGTTGTCACCCAGACAATCTTACCAGTAACCAAAAGCTGAAACTATAGATTTTTTAATGCTTTTTTACTCTTTTCAATTTTGAAACAGAAGGGGTAACTGAATGCTGCAGATAAACTGCTGCAGTACCACAAGTAACTCAGGAAATCCCAACATTTCTTACGAAATGAACAGCAAAATCCTTTTGAGTCTAATCCTAATCTCACTTCTGCTATCTCTTTCTCCCTTTGAACACAAACCCCAGTCCTATTAAAGATGCCAAAATCTGATTAAATGACACACCAAGAAATCACTGTACACTGAATTTTCCATTGCAAAAAATCAGTGATAAAAAAGCAAAAAGTACAAGTTATGAAAAAAAAGACAAATGGCTCATGTTTCAATTTTTTTCTGAAAAATCACAGAATGGTTTGGATTGGAAAGGATCTGAAGGGTCATCTAGTTCCAACTCCCCTGCTGTGAGCAGGGATGCCATTCAATAGAAGAGGTTCCTCAGGACTTATCCAGCCTGGCCTTGAATACTTCTGTGGGCAAGCGATCTTTCAAAAGTGAAGGCTGTTCCTTCAGTCTAGTTCCACACAATCTCTTCAGGCACTGCTGGACTTTGGATGGAATCACCAGTACTGAACAAAAAAAGAACTGCTGCTTCATTTTTCAACACCACTTTTTGCTTCCAAATGAGCACTGAGAATCAACAAACTTCTTCCTTTGAGAACACTGAAAACTACGGGGTATGAACATAAACAACTCCTGGAACTTAAACTGACCATCTGTACCACAACTTTACCTTTCTTAAACTCTCTTCTACTTAAGGCTTTCAATTAGTATCAGGTCCACTTAGAAGAGCATGGCATAGCTATCCCTTACCCACACAGAATAGACTTGTGTTTACAAGATTTTAAAAAATAAAATCTCCAATGTCTAACATAGGATACAATCAGAAGTATCGTTATCTTTTAAATAGTATTTTTAAAAACTCCCTGGATACAACAGTTCAGGTTAGAGATTTCAAAAGCATCCCAGGACTAGGCTATAAACTCCTACAGCAGTGAAAATAACTGTACAGACTTCAAGGAATCAAAGGTAAATGAATTTTAAAAAGTCTTCTAGAACACCTGCATTAACTTCCTAATGAATTAAGATTTGTCATAAGAACATGTATAAATAAATCATTTTAATTTATGCTGTCTACACAAAATCTTATGGCAAAATTCCAATTACGTTAGTGCATGCATACGCACATAGAGCTTTATCTCCTTCCAATCCTTCTGCAATTTATTACACACAACTGAAGTTCATGCAGTATGCTTGCATGCAGAATAGCTGCAGAGACAGTATTTCCAGAAATTTGAATAAAAATTAATTAATATTATGATAATTTTTGAGGAAAGCAATAAATTCTACTTACAGCTTCCAACTGATCCATAAGTTTGGATAAAAATTTACGGCATTCTGGCGTTTTACTGTCAATCTTCATCCCTGTCTGCATTGCATACAAACGACCTTGAAATGATACAAAAACACACAAAAAACACTGCAAGTCATCATCTGAAGCAGAACTCTTAAGCCAACAATGCAATGCCCCCCAACATACATGAAGGTCAAACTCATCATTTAACCATATACTGACTCCAGAAGGAGTGAGTAGTGACAGCAAAATGTAAGGTTAGGCCTTGCAGGGATACTAGGAGATAGTTTGGGGAGATTTACACTTTATTTTCCCCCAATGAATATTCCTACTCATTTTAAACTGATGTTTGTACCACTGTTATGCAATATCAAGTGCTTTTACAAACTACCACAACCTCACTTGCAACTCACCCAAACAGGAACTTTGAAGTGATTTGAGAGAGTGTAAGGATATAAATGGAACTTCATGTAGCAGGAGCCAATTATCCTTAAAAGCCTTGAGCAAATGGTACTAAGCACCTACTAACTCCATGTATATGCATACATAGCATCAAACACTGATCTTTACACAAACCTGATCCTTACATCAGGCAAGACAGACTTTATCAATCTTCCCCTCCAAGTAGAGTTGCCAGGTTTTAGTAAGATCTTGAACATGAATGATTAATATCTTCTGATTAATAATTATCTTTTTACTACCAAAAACCTTTAGAGTTTTAGATTTGCACATGGCAGAACTTTATAGGCTTCATAAAACTGTGAGCTAACACGAGTAAGCATTATTTGCTACGATTAACACACACGGAGAAGGGAAAATAGCCAGAAACATTCAGTAATCAAATGCAGAACATTTCCCACAAAAAAAAAATATTCCTCTCTCACTTCTGACTCTCAAGGGAGTCCTACAAAACACTTTCAAATGCAGAGTTTAAGAATCAAAAGCTGTAACTCCACCAAATATTGTCATGAGGTAGTTATTATGGAATACCCCATGTCCCTCTTGCAAGCAATCCCAACTTGCCTCACAGCTTTAGCATCTTGCTCCTCCCAAGCACCTCTTCATACACTAGAGAGAATCTTTTCCCTTCAAATTACCTCAGTAAACATGAATATAACACAATTGCTATCACATTGCACTTATCCTGATGTTTGCCGCAGAAGAAAACATTTTATACTCACAAGCTTGTCTGCCTTTTCCACCTATTAGCAATTTGTCTGATAAAATTCAATCTCTTTTTACAAAACTTAGATTCTGCTGGTGAGTGCCATAATTTAACTAAGTTTTCCTGGATTTTTAAAGTAGTATTTCCTATTTTATATACAACTGAGTGTTCAAACCAGACTAAGCATATATTCCTAATTTGGGACTGCAAAGCTCACTTATTTTTCAATGATAAAGCTGTTGGGGTTGCCTATCCATTTAAAGACACCATCCCTGAATAATAAAATACTTGTGCTCTCCAGTGCCTCTCTGTTTTTACTATTACAATGTATAGAACGATCTAGCATCTTCGTATTCAAGTTTTCAGTAAAGAACAACCAAGTGAAAGTCTTGAACAAAACTAAAGAAATTACTAAAAACTTAAGAACAACTACAATACTTAAATATAACAAATGGAAGAATTTCTATGTGGGTTTCATCAAGTGGCAACATTACTATTAAGCTAATTACTGATAAGGGTACTCTTAAATCCACCTTATTTATCTTCAGGATGCTGACATGTTAATGTTAAACATTACAAAACTAGCACATGTAAGGCTGAAATTAGATTTCAAAGACAGTCAAACACAGAGAGACAGAATTGCATCTAAGGCACTAAAATTAATATTAAAAGCAGTCATCAATTAAAATACCACCATCACATGACAAGGAGCTAATTTGCAGTCTTCAATTAAATTGATTTTTAAGTACATACTTGATTGTAAGCTCCCCTGAACCCATTTCATGGTATAATTTAACAATATAAAACTTAAGAATTAACGTAAGGTTGCTAAACCTATGAAGCATCTAGATCAGTTATTTCTTTTTGATGAATGCCAAGATCAGATATTTTCAGAGGCAAATAAATTAATTTTAGACTGATATGCATTAGAGTGACAAATTCAAAATATATTTGTTCATTACAGGATATAGATTTACCCTACTTGCTGAAGTATGCATCTTCAGATCTCGTCCATAATTCATTTATATAACATAAATAGAACATAAAAAGAACTTTGTTTCCATATAAAGGGATCTTAAAAACGTCTTTAGCCTTCATCAGTTTAAAAATTAAAAGATCATCTACATTGTAACTGTTACTCTTGTGTTACCTGTATGTAGGTTTTTCCACTCTCATTCCAAATACACCCATTTAAATTGCGAAAGCCAGATAATTTTTCCTTCACTATATTCACTAATATCCCAAGGGTTGTATTTACTTGACTGAGACATCTGTATGCTCTCTATAAAGTCCTGAAAAAACAGCCTTCTCCCCTCTTAGGATTTCAACAGCTGAGAAAGACTTTAAGACTCCTTCAGGCACTCCAATGAACAAATGCAGAACAACTCTTGAACACACAAAAATAACATGCCAGAGAACAACAGTTAGAGAAACAAGAAAAACGTTTTTCTTGTCCATACATAAATTTACACTGTGGGTGACACCAAGTAATCTTGCCTAACACCTTCCTCCTAACAAGATTCTAGGACCAAGTACCCAAGGCTCCTAGGTTGTTAAAAATCAAAGTACTATTATCCAAAGCACAGACTGCCAAGAAAGAGTGAAGGTGCTCTTGCAGAAGCACCTCTAAGATGACAGGAACAGAGACATCCTAGAGACAGACTATTGATGTCACCTGAGCTAAGATTAAATGTGTTCACCTGTCACAGCAATTACACTTCTGTGCCACACAACTGACCACAGTACAAAGTTACCACATGCAGCCATCAAGTCCCAATTTGTACCACTGCCTATAGAAATTAAGATTTCCTGAAAGATCTCATGAACTAGCAAAAGGTCAAATCACACTTAAGTTACCCTAACACGAGAGTTTACTGTGATCTTTTTGAAGTCTGGAATTTTTGCATACTCACTTCTTCACATAGATTTATACGTTTGAAAGAAGGACTAACCTGTCCACAGACAGGCCTCTGATGAGGCCATCGTTGAGATAAAGGCAAAAGCTATTCCTTTTTTGTCAGGCAACTGGTGATCAAGAAAGAGCAGGATGTCTGTGAAAACAACTATTGGCAGAGCATCACTACCTAGTAACATGCAGAGCCAAGAGGTAGTCTTGGCTTGATGCTATTGATAAAACACTGATAAAACCTGATTGCAATGAAAGACGACACAGCCTTCACATCAGGAAATGCAAAACAGACACAACCACTCAAAATCTCCACAAACATCAGTTTCAGTTGATGAACTGAAGAAACAGAAGAAAAGTACACTCTACCAGTTTGAATCTCATCAGTGACACACAGAATGTTGATAAGTGTGTTTAGGTACTTACTGCTTTACTCAGTGCTGCTCTAGTCAAAAGGAAAACTTTGGGATTGAAAACCTCCACCATAACTTACTGAACAAACAGAAGGTGAAATAGTTGAAAAACTGAATGAACTAGAGATTTCTAGGAAAAAAAAAACAAAACAGGAAGAGGAAGAAATAAATTTGTATTTATCTTGAAAGACAATACTGAAATAAATATAATAACCTTTCAATGTTTTAAAATTTTAGTTTTGAAATTATCTGTATGAAAAGCAATATGGGAGTGAATCTGAAAGCAGTAAGCAATCCTTTGCCTTACTGCTGACAATAGGAAAAAGCATCTACTAGTTATATTTTTTCCATTTTTGAGTATTACTATATCACATTCATAAGGAAAAGAAATTAATTTATTTCCAAATGCAAGTTTTTCCACATCTGTGTCTTCTGTTGTCCTCTCTGCTCCAATTTTGAAATGTCCCATGTATTTTACAAGAAGGCTACCTGTAAGACTGTGCTGGTTTTGACACTACTACCTTTGCCAGTTAAGGTGTTCTCTTGCGTATCTTTTGTGTGTGCTTGATCACACAAGTATTACTTATTGTAAAAACACATGTTTTTACAACTGAAAAATATGTTTTCACCTAGTGAAGTAAATCTATTAATGTCCTTCTCCTGCCTAACTTGCAGCAAACAGACAAATGCATCTCAATACTAAATTTTCAGCAGCAAGAGCAAAACATACCTTTCCTTTGTTAATATAATCAGACAAATTTTAAACTAGCAATTAATGGTCAAAGAACTCTCCTCCACATTTCCACTGACAAGTAATCTCAATAGCAAGTAACTCATGAGTGAGAGGTCAAAAGTTCACCACCTCCAGGATCTCCACTAAGAAAGTCAACAGTGACATGAGTTCAGTTGCCCCTTTCCCCACATCCAAAAGAAAACAAATTATTTACATTCCATTAAATACAGCTGTTCTGATTTCTGTAATATTGCAAAAGCAATGGACAGTATTATTACTATGTTTGCTAAGTCACAAAACTTTTGCTTCAGTGGAAGTGGTTCAATTTCTAATAGGTGGAAAGTAATCTCCAGAACAGTACAGATGCCACAAAAGAAATCCTCACAGTGCTATGTGTTACAAATGCATTGTTTTACCTTATAGAATACGACACTTGAAAGGCCATTTTACATCAAAATCATTTTGGTTTTCTCTTCAGAACTTCTCTAAAAATTGAACAAAATGTTTAAAGTTCATGTCCCTAATGACCAGTGACACACTCTTAAAACTAAAGAACTTGACTTAGAGGAGGCATTTGTTTAGGAACTTCTAATAAAAGAAAATCCTCTGTGAACAGCAAAGCTTCTAAAAATGTTGATGTAAATGAAAACTAAAACCATACAATGTAGCTGCAAAAATTTTAAAGTTTCAAAGCCTAAATGTATGTGAAGAATGTAGACAATCTTGGAATTAAGTGACCTGTATGTTTTATCTCTCTTCACTATTTATGATTAAGATCTGGAATATCTGGGATCAAACAGATGAATGAACTTATTCCTCCTTTTTGTTTTATGCACTCAGTTTTATAATAGATACAACTGTTTTCTGCCCCTCTCTATTCAAACTAAGTAGCAAAAAAGACTTTTATGTGGCCAACAAAGTAGTACTGTATGTGCAGAAATTAAAGTACTAAGGAGGTAAAGGAGGCTAGAGAGAACTAATGTTTAAATATTAAATAACATCAGAAGTAGAGCTAAAGTCACTTGTAATTTCACACACAAAGACACAACTGTTTTGCCAATTATTAACTAAGAGAGTTGCTCAGAGTCTGCAGACAGGACATTTATCTTCAAATTCATAAAGACTTGGCAAGTAATCATTCTCACAAAAATGTTTTGCCAAGACAACTACAAAATATACATCTTGATTTGCTGCCCTTAATCTTTGTTCAGTAAATACTAAGTGTGGGTGTGCTGGCAGGAATTATACAGTGAGCTTTACAGAAACTTCTCTGCCTTTATTTATGTCACGTAATACCATGTTATTTTTCCTTTACTAATACACAGCACAATTTCAGAGCAAGTATTTTGTCTCTAGTATGTGCCAGACATTCATTCCTCATACACAGTAAGTTACTCCAGATTTATGTTTGGATAACAACTGAAACTCCCCTCACTCCCATTTTAAACTAAATTTGTGCCAAGTAAAAAATACTGGAGAACAAAAGTTCCAGCCAGCAAGCAAGCACAATAGGTTTATTCTCTATCTTCTGAATTCTGTCCTACAACCCATCTTTCTTTATCCTGGCCTAACAGGATCAAAAGATTGTACTTCTTTTTTCCTGTGTGTATTTAATTCTCTAGCATAGAAAATAAATTATTAACAACTGAAGTGATTTTGACATTTGATAGTAAGAAACGGACATAAAATAGTAACAAATAACATTGCAATAAATTTTAGTGATATTTTGATTCTGATTAAGGGATGAAAGCTTTAACAGGCCGTAATTTATCACCCATTCATATTCTACATCCCTTTGTCAAACCACTGACAGAAAAACGTTTGTTAAATGCGTGGTACAGGAATCCAACAGCTGGAATACAAATGTGGGAAGCAAAGGGCACAAAGACATTAAATCGGATTCTACTCAAATCCAAAACTACTGGAAACATTTTCACATAAAAATGCTCTTGTTCTCAAAAACATTAGTGTGTCATATTTCAATCATGTAATTTCTGCATGCAGATAATAAATATATTTTTACATGGCTAAGTCCAAGCTGCCTGAATTCAAGGACTTTTACAAATAGATTTAACATACTGACAAACAAACTTGGAAGGTCTTACACTGTCTCTTCATTACATGATGCCAAAGAAAACTTGCAAAAGACAAGACATTAGACCAGCAACATCAACTGAAAATCTAAAACATTCCAGAGAAACCAAATTACTTTCAAATACTTATTTTCAAGTAAAATTAACTTAGGGAAACCTGTAAAAAAATATATATATAATGCAAAAGTGGAGGAAATGAAGATTAAAAAAAATATAATTAAGAAACTCAAAAGAAGATCGCATCATGACCCTCTTGCCTCCCAGATTCTTTCACAGTGTTCTAAATCTTACTGAAGAAAATGAGTGGGTAACAGTATAGTATGTTACATGCCAGACAAATTTTATTAAGCCAAAATGATCTCACATGCCTCTTAAAACTCCTGAAAGTAAGGACTCAAGTAAGTCCCCTTACAATTCATTTTAATAATAGAATATTATAGACAAGCTAAATAGGCAAGACAAAATTTCCAAAGACAAACGTGACTGGTAACTATTAAGGTTAGGTGACAAAACAAATAACATAGAAATACCTACTAGGAATCTCGGGAAATAATTGTATTTCACATTACCACACTTCTGTCTGGTTTAAGGACTTATTTTGGTCTTGTAAAATTTGAGTAAGAGTTATATGTACAATTCATAAACTTCTTAGCTTTCTTACAATATTTAAACTACGCATATTTTTAAAAGCTGGTCTCTACAGTTAAATAAAGAAAATAAAGCAATTCCAAATAAAACAGAAAAGCTACATTAAACATAGGATTTATAGCAATTGAGATCTCTAGAATGCAAAAAGAGTAGAAGGCAGCTACTCTGGATTAGTTGCGGTCAAGTCACGAGGATAAAACAGCTTTTAGTGATTAGAGCACAAATGTGAAACACCATTTTGTTTAGTTTAAACTGGAAGAAGCCTATGTCATGTGTTTAAACTACTCTGTGAGGTGAACCAAAGCACCCTAGATGACCAGGAGATAAGCTTCCAAAGCGCACTCCCGACCTTATTGGCTACCAGCACCCACAGCTGAATTAGGAGAAGCGTTGCCA
Organism: Melospiza georgiana; assembly: GCF_028018845.1. Lineage (NCBI taxonomy): Eukaryota > Metazoa > Chordata > Aves > Passeriformes > Passerellidae > Melospiza > Melospiza georgiana. Next base: position 64,993,396 of record NC_080432.1, on the reverse strand, counting down.
GCAGGCTGAGACGAGTGATCTTTCCACTCTACTCAGCACTGGTGTGCCACACCTGCAGCCCTGGGCTCCCAGTACCAGACATGGGAAGGGCCACAAGGCTAGGGATGTGTCACACCAGGAGAGGCAGAGCTCACATTGTTTAACTCTTGAAAAGCAAAGAGGGTCTTAGCACTGTGGCTAAATATCTTAGCACTGTGTCTAAATATCTGACAAGAGGAGGGGATCAGTGGGGAGTGAAGACAAAGTCAGAACCTTCTCAGTGGTGTCTAATAGACAGGATGAGAGGCAATGGGCTCAAAATGAAATACAAGAAAGCCCATTTAAACATAAGAAAAATCTTCTACTGTCTGGGTAATCACACACTGGAACAGGTTGCTCCCAACAGTAGAGTCACCATCCCTGGGGATGTTCAAAAACTGCCTGCAGAGAGTCCCGACCAACCTGCCCCAGTGATTATGCTCTGAGAAAGGCATTGCACAAGGTGATGTTCTAAGGCCTTCAACCTCAACAGTCTTGTGATTCTGCAAATCAGAATGTTGATGTTGATGCTGATGCACCCCTCCTTCAAAGGCAGCAGCATATCTCAGGCAGGAAAAGACAGTTGTTAATTCTGCTTCCAGAGAAGCAAAGTAAAAAAAGATACATAGAAAAAAAATTGAATTATATGAAGGAAAAATGCAGCTTAGTATATTTACACTATACAAGTGAAGTTTAGGAGTTTAACACAAATACATGTAACTCAGAAAAGGTTTCAATCTCTGAAGCACACTTGTTCTATACGTTCTCATTCTCTGTTAGAACAGATTGTTTTAACATATTACCTACATAATCAAAGCAAAGCCCAAAATACTACACAACAGTTAATATCATCCTAATTTTTGCCACTACCCACAGTTTGCTTTAAGGATTGTGGAGTTTATACAATTATCTTTGTTATTCCCACCACTTTTTTAGTTTTTCTGTCTCCGCAGACAAAGCAGTTTTAAAAGCACAGTCTTCCCCAGTTACAAATCTTTGAAATAATCAGAGCAAACAAACAGACTGAAAACAGAAAAAAAACAACATAGAAAGCAAGAGGAAAAGTTTAAAGAGGAAAAGTTTAAATTGAGAAAAAATTTTAGCTTCTACTCCTAGCAGAATCAAGACTCACAGTACACTATGAAACTGGTATTTACTTAAATATCTGACTTACACATACTAGCTTACCCTGAGTAAAGAACAGATTAAATCTATTTTTCTGTATGCCAGCTCTAATAAAAGACTTTAAAACATTTGTTGTATTAGTAGCCCACAAAACAGATCTCTGCCACCAGCAATATGAGAATATGGAAAATGTACTTTTACAAATGGACTAAATCTGAATATTTAAACTGGAAAGCTCAGGGATTTGATCATATTAGATACAGAATTCTACAAGCACATTTTTTTATGCATTTGAATTCCACAATGTCCCAGTAGAAATGAGGTTACTAAGCATGTGCTGAATCTCTCCAAAGACAGCAAATACCACTTATTTTAATTTTATTGAGACTTCCTAATTACATGCATCTTCTAAATTAATCATTCAGAATGCACCAAGATACAATAAAAAGTTGAATAATTTAAAAGCTCAATTAAAATATTTGACCATTATTAGTAATTCCTATTAAGAAGGACTAATTGGATAGGTAAAGGATAAGAATTGGTAAAAAATAATGGTATTTCAGTTGCAAAATTGCACAATAACTATATTTCCCAAATTCTTAGTCTGGCCATGAACTTCACAGTCCTTTTTTTGTAATAGTAATACTAAAAATCTCTTATAATTTGTATGCAGAGAGAAGCTTGTTTCACAGGTGTCTGACTACACTTGAAAGTGACAAGTCAGTCACATTTAACAGATGGACATTTCTGTTAAAAGCTGAATAACTTTTGGTTCAAGAGGTTGGCAACTAGTTGTGGAATAAAAGTTGTCTCTTGCTTTTCTCTCTTGCTTGATCTCACAAAATCACAATTATTAATACAAGAGTCTGGAAGCATTTCTCTGATGCTTTTCCATCTCAAGAATTAAAAACTGAAGATTTTTTTTCATGCCTCTTTTATATAGATCATATCTACTGACCTTACATTATTTTTTTCTGATGTTTAGTAGACTGTAAAGCAAAAATCACCACACTTTGCTTTTTGAAAGTAACTAGAAACATAATTTCTCACATGAATTCATTGATTATCCAAACACTGTTCATGAAACATCAGTCCTTTTCTGGCAACTCACTGGCATTCTCTCAAGACTTTAAAATTAGAACATTAATGTTCAGTAAATACAGACTACCACATATTTCTGCAAAGTGATTAACAATTCAACTGGAAGGCTGAAACAACAGCCATTAATGAAAATCTCGCTTTTAACTCCAAACTTTAAGTTTTTGGAAGATACAGTTACCTCTAAAACCTTGCAATTTGTAAAAAAAACCTGACAAAACAACTCATCAGTCCAACTGCTTATGCCACAGTTGGAGACAAGATTTTTTCAGTTATTACAGGCCAGAGATTTTTTTTTATCAGAGCCTGCCTCCTTGTGTCTGCAAAATAACATCTCAAAGTAGTCAAACAGTTAGACTCAAGTAAGTTTTTTTTAACATAAAAAGTTATTTTATTGACTACCAAATACATATGTGCCCTTTGCTAGGCAACCAATGCAGCATACTTTTCAGGTATTCCACTATACCTGCTAAATAAACTGACCTTTACTGAACCTGAAATAGCTACATAGTTATTGACAATGATCAACAAATAACACAAAAATGAAAAAAGTATCATATGTGGAGGAAACCATTTTAAAATAAGGTGGTAGATTACCAGAGTGCTGGACACTTACGTTAACCATTAAGTGTCTAATCTCTTTAAAAGGAGAATTATTTCGTGAGATCATGTCCTACTAAAAATTTCTAAAAAATAAACCTGATTTCTTTATTTCTCTACAGCCTGTGTTCTAGGTAGAAGAAATGTTACAACCATGTGAATTTATGGTGCACACTGGCAGGAAAAAATATTTTAATTACTTCAATCAATTACATCCATCTACTAATAATAGATAGGGCTAAAAGGTAACGGTATACACACAGCATATAAAGCTACGGATCATAATCTGCTTTGAATCTGAATACCTAAAAAAAGAAAATTAAGAATGAAGGTTTTGTAAGGATTACACAGGATTACCAGCAACAAACCATTTTTTAAATTTTTGCAATGTGGAAGCACCACAACAAGAAGTGTTGTGTTAGAGTGTACAAGAACATCCATGTTCAACATTTTACTTTTCATGTGGAAAATTATGTGGCAGTTGAAAAAGACAAATAATCCCTGCTGTAGCTATTTATATTGCGTAAAACAGATTAATGTTAATTAAATTACAGTTTCTGTAAATCAACATATGTCAGCAATACCAAAAAAGCAGGAGTTCTGCCTTTGCCCCCAGCCAGTGTGTCTTGTTCTTTTTCTTTGTCTGTGTGGGAACACAGCTGTTTGGGCAGCAGTGAATTGGCCTGGCTGAAAAATAGCTTATTATTGTCTTTCATCATACAATTACACCAACATTTGCTTCTAAAGCAGTCCAGAATGAGAAGCTAGAGAAAGACTGCAGCATTTTCTTTAGGTGGCATTCTGATTTATGCTAGCTTACTGCTCAAAATGCATTACCACACAAGAGAAAAAAAAAAAGTCAAATAAATTATGTAATTGTCACATAAATTTCCAGCTTTAAGAGTGCACCTATGATGAGAGACAAAAACATTAACAAGAGCAGTAAGTAGTTTCCCGGAAACTTTTACTGCTAAGCTATAGAAAGCAGTATTTTATGTTGCAAACACATCTTGCTAGAGTCCCAAACTTGCATCCGATCCTCAAATTAATTTGCATTATTATTGTTAATAACACATTACACAGCTCTTATTATTAGACATATAAAAATGCAATTTAACTAAAATTAATATAAATTAAAACCTAGCATACATATACCCATACTACAAACTACTGTGCCATGGAAAGATTAATAATATTGGGACTGAAGCTTTTTTCTGGGTATGACCCACTTATGGCAACATTCCAAAGCTACAAACACATCACAGTTCAGACTGATGGTTACACCCACTAGCTAAGCAACGATCCCGCTCACAGAGTGGCTGCCTAAGCAGCTTTGTGATGGAACGCGGCCTTTCAACAGCACAGGGTGCGCTCTGCTGGGCCTCACCAGACCCTGCTCCTGGGACACACAGGGTGCCCCGCACAGCCCACAGCAGCTCCTGGGACACGCAGGGTGCCAGACACAGCCCACAGCAGCTCCTGGGACACACAGGGTGCCCCGCACAGCCCACAGCAGCTCCAGGGACACACAGGGTGCCCCGCACAGCCCACAGCAGCTCCTGGGACACGCAGGGTGCCAGACACAGCCCACAGCAGCTCCTTGGACACACAGGGTGCCCCGCACAGCCCACAGCAGCTCCAGGGACACACAGGGTGCCAGGCACAGCCCACGGCAGCTCCTGGGACACACAGGGTGCCAGGCACAGCCCACAGCAGCTCCTGGGACACACAGGGTGCCAGGCACAGCCCACAGCAGCTCCTGGGACACACAGGGTGCCAGGCACAGCCCACAGCAGCTCCTGGGACACACAGAGTGCCAGGCACAGCCCACAGCAGCTCCTGGGACACACAGGGTGCCAGGCACAGCCCACAGCAGCTCCAGGGACACACAGGGTGCCAGGCACAGCCCACAGCAGCCCCCTGCTCTTGGGACACACAGGGTGCCAGGCATGTGCCTGCAGATGAGGCTGGTGGGGAGAGAACACCACATACATCTAGCACACACAGAGTTTTCCTCACTGTATTCCTTGCACACAATACATTACATAAAATGTATAGAGCTCCTCTGAAACCCATTTCAAAGGCTCCACAGAGATGCTCACTTTTTTAGATGCTTTTTTCAGTGAAGCATCTAATGAGAAGCATTAACTTAACCCTACATAAATCCACATGCCTTTCAAAACATTATCTGAAAGGAATCCTGAAATCTTTCTGTATCCCCTGCTCTACACTTCTAAAAATCTATCTTTTTAGCAAGGCTTTTACTATTCATAGCATGCTAGGAGTATAAACAATACATGTTTTTGACAGTAGCAATATTAATAATTAAAACTTTGGGATTCCATGTAATTATGCCAAACCCCTGATGTTAAAAATTAATGTTTCATAAATCTTACTTTTGCTTCAAAGCCAGAACTAAATGAAGAAAAAAATCCCAACTATGGGGCACGAGTACTGCCTTTTCTGCAATCCAGACAAACTCATCTACCATGGGAGGAAGTGTCATCAGTGGAACACTGGTGAAAATACATTCTTCTCCTTCGTGTATTTAAAAAAACAAAGGATCTGAGCAAGACCTAACTTGAAAAAGAGGTCTCAGCGCTTTTTACTTTAAGTAATACTGCAATGAAACAGATACCTCTAGAATACAGTCTTTGCTATATTCAGTAATGAACCAGATGTGTTGAAGTACTCAGATGAAAAAAATAAAATTTTCAGACTACTTAGGACAGACAAGGCAAATGATTTACAGAAAACAGTAATTATCCAACACAGTTTATTTTTTTCCCTCTACACAGAATGCAAAACACAAAGAAAATAGAGATTGTACACTAAAGTATTTCTGGTTTAAAATAGACTTGTATTTTATCACCTACACTAATGCACGTCTTTTTCTTGTACAGCCAGACAGTGTGCTACATCTGGCAGAAAAATCCAAAGAAATAAAGAAAAACAAACAAAAAATCCCCCAGTGCAACCTGACCTAGCTGCTGCCTCCTGCCACACAGTGTCACTTGTTCTCTGTTTTTCCAGCAAATAAAGAGTGAGTACTAGTGAGAACATCCAGTATTCTAGTAGGTGGCTGCCTCACTTTCCTGGCTGCACTTTTCCATGTTAGCACACTATTCCTGTGTAACACATAAAAGGCAAAATGATTCTTCTGTCACTCAGACGAGCTATCTGAAACCTGAATTTCACTAACTCTTCTTCTAAATTAAGATCACCTTACAAAGAAAAACTACCAGTTCTACATCTATTTTTTATTTCATTTTTCTTGAAGACAAGCCAAGTAAATCCCTGGAATGACCTCCTATCTCAATAAAAATACCAACACTGTGATGACCCATCTTCCTTCCCTTTAAGGGTGGGCTGTCAACAACATAAACATTCATTTCTGGTGATCTGTTAGTGTTAGGCCCTTTACCAGTGTGGCTTAACTGTAAGAGGAATTTAAGACTAACAGCACGCTTGTATTTCCTAATTCACTATACAAAGTCTTTTAGGAAGGCTCACAGTCCATGCTGACAACCATTAGCTTAGAAGCCTTATCAGCTTGAAAAATCTACATATTAATTTGCAAATTTTACAGTAAGGTTTTGCTGCGCTCATTTCAGTGAAAGAAGCAGAAAAAGAGCAAATCTCCCTTTGAGAACTCCGAGAAAGCGACAAAGCCTCACAGAAGAGAAAATGAAAACTTCTATCAGCACTAAAGATTCTCAAACTCAAAATACTTATTCAGAGTTACACAGGACCGAAGGGAGGTCTTTTCAGGAGAACAAAAACTCTGAAAACTTCTTGAATTGTATTTTTTGCCGTGCTTAATAGGACTGTGCCATCAGGACCGCTTTACACGGTGCCGCACAAGCCGGCGGCGGGGCTGCCGACCGCCGAGGGGCTGGAGCTCCGCCAGCACGGAGCGGCGGAGAGGCGGGCGCGGCTGCCGCGACCACCCCGCACCGCCCAGAGGTGGGGCTTCCCCCCGGCCCGCGTCTCCGCGCATCCCGCGGGCCGCCCGCCCGCCCGGGCAGGGGAGGAGCGCTCCGCCCGGTGCAGCGGCGGCCGGGCCGGGCCGGGCCCGGCGGGACGGCGCCGCGGCCGCCTCCTCACTCACAGTAGTACGCCACCACGGGCTCGCGCTTGTCCAGCTCCTGCGCGGTCCGCAGATGGTGCTGGATGCTCTTGAGCTGCGGCGGCAGCGGGGGCAGCGCCGGGGCCGCCATGGCGCGGGGGGCGGCGGAGGCGGCGGCCGCGCTCGGCTCTCGCTCCCGGGGCTGGCGCGCGCCGCTTCCGCTTCCGGCTCGGGCGCCGTGGGCGGGCGGGCGGCGGCGCGCGGAGAGCGCCCCCTGCGGGCCAGGAGGGGGCGGGCGGGGCTGTCCGTCCGTCTGTCCGTCCATCCATCCATCCGTCCGTCCGTCCGTCCGTCCCCCACTCCACCACTCCACCCATTCATCCACCACTCCACCCATTCATTCGTCCGTCCTTCCGCCTGTGGGGCCCTACAGCGTAAAACGCCCCCTGCGTGGCTCCTTGGTGCTTGAAACGCGTCCCACAGCAGCCGTGAGGAAGGGCTGGGGACTTGGGGGCGGTCGGGGCTGCTCCCCGGCGCAGCCGGCCTGGCTCCGGCTGCCCAGGGCTGAGCAGTGACGCCCTCCCCGTCCCTTCTGCCTCCCTCCCTGTGGCAGGTCAGCCCAGAGAGCTGTGCACACCTGGCCTGTGCAGGTGCACCTGCAAGCAAAATCCCTTCTCAGACTGAAACTTCTCCTCCTTGGGCTGCCCCAAGGCTTGCTAAGGTCCGTGAGGCCCTTGGGGGCTGCGGTGTGCCTGTTCTTCTGGGCCTCTCCCCTTCACCCCCAAAAACTGTTGTCTGCAAAAATCGCATTAGTTACCCGGTATGCAACAAGTCAATAAATACACATTCGAGAGAGATATTGATTATTCATTTCAGAGTTGTACGAGCCTGGGTGTTTGGGGCTATTCCATAAATCAAGCGCCCCAACTATCAGCACTTTGCTATTTATACATTTTAGCAAGCAAAGGCTGCTTTGTTTTTTAATAAGAGAACAATAGTTCTCTTATTTAGTTTTCTGTATTCTGTTAGTTCATGATTCTCTTGCTTCTTCTGCTAATTGATGACCATGTTTATTCTTTCTTGTTTGAGTCACTGGGTTTCTTGGGTCACTTGTCCATGAGCTGGTGGTGAGGTTTTCCCCCTGCCAGAATTGCCTTTTACCCAGTTGGAGCTGATTGCAGCACAGTAGCTGAGTGGCCTTATTAGTTTTTCTTTATTTTGTGAGTTCTGCCAAATGGCCCTGTGGCTTGTAAATTCTGCATTCCTTGTGTCAACTACCAGTGGGCATCCTTCTTCCCGAGCTTTGTTAACCTCCCCCAGGGTCTGAGATGGATGAAGGATGTCAAGCTCTAAACCTGACAAACAATGTAAACCTGGTAAACAAGACATTTCTACTACCAAGTGATTTGTTTTTCTAACACTTGGACATCAGTTGAGCTTGCTTGTTAGCTGCTGTCTGTTTTCACAGATTAAATCTCCCTTGTTGATTAAGCTTGAAAGTATTGGAAGATTAAACATCAAAGAAAATCCCTCCTTAAGAAAATTTAACATATTCTTCATTTTGTAATACTACCATGGCCTGGCTAATAGGACTGGGCTGCTTCTTGGTGGCTATCAGAAAGTCTGTCAGCTCTGGAGCATGCATCTCAGAGGATCGCCACTTCCCAGATAACTTTTTCTCAGAAGAACTGCCAGGGATTTCTAGTTTTGCAGAGAGGGGATAAGAACAGCCTGACAAATGTGAACTGTTGAAGCAAAATTGTTTTAAATTAATCTCACAAGTTATTGCAATATAAATTTAGTGTCTCTATACTTCATTTTGATGGCATAGTTAAAACTATTTTTACACTTCTTTTAGGTAGCCATTTTGCCAAACCTTGATCTCAAAGTGTGTGTTTGCAAAGGAAGGGAATGTCAGTGCTCCAGGGCATGAAGAAGGGTGCATGCTGGAGGGAGGCACAGGGTAGGAGAGGTGGTTGCATTGTCTCATTGCTGGCATGGGAGTGTGCCAGAAAGGGAACAGAAGGGAAATGATGTCTGAACAGAAGAGAGGAATCCATGAAAGCAGAGAACAAGGAGTGGTTACAGGACTGGGATGCTGTGGTGTTATACTAGAGCCTGGCTGGCCCAGAGCAGCTATACCTTTGATGTAAATGCAATCACGTCACAATTACGGCTCTTTGTTAAGTGAGAACTGAAATGGTCATGATGTCTGACTAGAGACAAAACTGACTGCAAACACATCAGCTGGGGATTGCATTGAATGCTATCTGTGAAAATTAGGTGGCTAGAGTATGGTGGAAAACAATGAAAAAGTCAAAGAAGCACTTACAGTGTGAACCTGATGTAAGCAACAAAAATGCTTCCTCAGTGTTCTGGGAGACAGGACTTCATGTGCACTATGCAAAGAAATGGAATTGAATCAAAGAATCCCCAGCTGTATTATAAATTCCTTTCTTAATGGCAAAAACAGAAAAAAAGGCTTCATGATCGTCTCAAATACTTGCTAAGCCTTTGAGCAAAAATCAGCTCAACACTGAGAAATGCATGAAGGCATATCAATCTCAGAGGGAGTAAGGGTGGAAGGAAGCTGATAGAAAACATTGTAAATGAGAATGAAAGTGGTGGGAGTTTGGAAGACTAAGCAAAAGAAAAGTTTATAGACACTTGAGAATACAATGAGTGCCAGGAAAACAAATGGCAAATATAGGAAAGAGAAGTGTTGACATCCATGGGGAAATGATTTCTTTACATGGATATAATATCTCCATCAGTGTGTTCCAGAAACTAATGGCAGAATGAGGCACAGAAAAACATTTGCACTAAAAGGCAATAATGCACTTTTTTTTTTTAATGAAGGACTGAGGAATTTGACAATTTTAATTCCACAGGAAATACAGAAAAAAAAATTGGTGTATCTGATTTGGAAGAAGGGAAATTTTTAATATGTTCCAGAATGTGACCAGAAAGAAAAAGGCCATGGTGGTCAGTAACCCAGCTCCTAAATCACTCTAGGCATCCTCAGACAGTCCCATGCTAGTACTTGTTCTTCAAGGCTCTTGATGCTAACAAGGACTTAAAAAACTCCTGAGGGCTTGGGGGTTTTGGCACTCTTCTGACCCTTCTGAAGTTTTTGGAAATTTACAGAAGAACAACAAGCAATGACATATTGAACACCAGGGGAAATGTTGACAAGGTTGTGATTAAGTTATTTTATTATTATACAAATAACTGATGAAGTGGGATTCCAAGTGTACCGTTGGTAACAACTGTTCCTAGCACATGAAAGTACATTCTTTTTCTTAGTAGTTCTATATACTGTATGTTTTTCTAAATATTTTTTTTTTACCTGAGATTACAATTTTCAATTGGAAAGAATAATTCCAGATGGATATTGACATATACAGTGAAAAATTAGACATGTATCAACCAAAGAACATGGCATATTATGTAAACAAGAAGTTAGCACAGTGATTTTTAATTCACTTGCAATGCTTGCAAATATCAAATAACTAATTTAATATTGCATAAATCTGATAGCTTTGACTGGACATTTCTTAAAGACAACATAAAACTTATTTCCATAGGGAAAAATAATATTAATGCTTTAATATAGCACATGTATTGACATATGTAGTTTTGTTCTTGATCAGCATATTTAAAAAACCACACATCTAGCTGTAGCCCACTTTGTTTCAGACAACTCAGATTCAATCAAATCCAAGACACCTAAAACTTGCTATTCCATTTATTTAGCAGGTTTACTTTTGTGGTTGAGAATTACAAGGCTATGATAATTCAGCTGTGCTGAATCATATTTGGACTAATTAAGTAACAATTGGTGGTAAAGCAGTTGGTAAGATTTTTCCACAATTTTCTAAATATTTCTGAAATTACCCAGATTCTGTTATCAGGATCTCATTTTTTTATGTTTGAAAAACAGATGGAAAATTGTTGATTGTTGTTATAGCTATTTGTAGATATTTTATACAGGAAACTACCTCCTCCTTTCTTTCTGATTCTGAAATCTGTTTTCTTTCCTTTATCTCACTTCAGCACAAGGAAATCACTTCTAAATTTAATATGTTTATTGAACCTTAAGAAGAAGCTGTTGCACACAAAACCATCTGATGCCTATAAAAAGTTTAAGACCTAACCTAACCCAATACACTTACTGCATAGAATAATTTTAATATGCAGAGTTCTTTTTCACTGTTATTCTAGCAGCTTTAGTCAGAGCAAGAAAAAGTTAGATATGACACAAACATCAGAAAATTCTATGGGCCCAATTCTGCAGTCACACACAAGCAAAACACATTGAAATCAAATCATGATTGGGCCTAGGAAAGGCTTTTCTCTAAGATTCTGTTTTGACACTTTGAAGCCGCTTATGCAAAATTGTTAAAAAGCCCTTTTCCTCCTTCAAAATGTGATCATACTATATTGGTAAAAGCCTTCTACACGGTAAGCCAAAACATAATGAGGCATTGCAGTCAGCACAAAGAGTACCATGCTACTCTTTCACTTTTAAAAGGAGATTCTGAGCCAGCAGGTGATAGTAGCTGAGCCTCTGCAAAGTAAGCTGGTATCCATGGATATGTTGTCACCACAGCCTAACCAGGAGCCTCTGCCCCTGGGGGCTGAGTTGCAGGTTGCATCTCAGTGGCACTTCTTGGGAAGATGCTTGAATGCTTTCTGGTACCCAGAGAGTATCCATTATTATTGTTCAATTCTCAAGCCATAAGAACATGTAAAAAATTTGCAATAATTTTTCCTAGAAGGGAAGTGGCCTTATTAACTCAGAGAGCATGTGTTCAGAAAAGCTGTGAATAGAAGTGTGTTTATAAATAACCATCTCCTCACACACACGCACTCCTCTGGAGGCAGAACTACCATAGGTGGCAGGTCATGAAAATATATTGCTCTTGGAGATCTTAGTGCCTTTGACCTTGACTTGGAAACAAATATCATTCTCATAGTGTGCAAGTTTTTAGATGAGGAGTTTATGTCAAGTGGCTATTCTGCCTCAGTAATCATGAGAGTGGTTCTCTTCTGCAGCACTGCATAGAGGACAGGAGATGATTTTCTGCTGTGGTTTGAAACCATTGTTACAAAACTGCAGGTGGACAGAGCAGTAAATGAGTGCAAGTTGACATCACTGAGTTTTTAAGATACCTAGCCTTCTACATGAGATTTCAAAAATTTCAGCAACACACAAGATCACTGTAATCACAGTAAATGTGTACATTGCAATAAGAAAGATTGTCTTTTCAAAGTGCTCTGGCACCATGCACCGGGTAATGTTAAACTTTTTATCAAGTGCTCCCACATCACACATGTAGATTGCGTTCACTTTGAAACCAAAGAGCTGAATCTGAAGCCAAAAAGCCACAACTTCAAGGACAATCCTTAAGAAAACAGAGAAGATATAAAAACCAGTGTATGATGACTTTTGGAGAATATCTTCCTGTTTGATGCTCTTACAAGCAGCATAAAGGTGAAAAAAGGCTCCAGGTACCAGTACAATCACCAGCTGTAATGCCCAGAATACCTAAAATGCAGCAGAAATGTACCTGTCAGATCATTTACAACTGCTTTGGAGCAGCTAAAACACATGCATATTGGAACATTTTGCAAGTCTGTTTTTAATATATATGGAATGTAGAAAAGCTTAGATGACAATAAAGGTAAAAAGCAGTTATGTTTTGGTTTGAAAAGTTTAGTTGGGTTTCTGAAACATTAGTATTATTTTGAAGGACAGGAAACACAGCTCCATATTTAGTTACAGCTAACTGGATAGTAAGAGGAAAATATTAATGAAAAAAGCTAGTGATAATTAGCCTAGTCAGTTAGTACTTATATGGAAAAATCATGCTTTAATTTTTGCAGTTAATTTGCTTTACATTGGATTTTTACCATGAAAAAAAAATAACAGAAAAAGATAATTACCTGAGGAGTTATAGGTCTGAACTGGTTGTAACAGAAAAGATTAACCTCTCTCTTGTCTGGGTCACAGCTGAAATGCAAGGCCTCATTTCCATAAACAGCAAAGCCCAAAACACCAAGGAAAAACATTCGAATTGAGCCAAAAAAAAGAGTGTGGAATTGTCCAATTACTGTTGGCGGCCTGAGCTGCAAATCAGAGGGTTCATTGAACATAAAAAACAAAAATGAACAGTGTTATTGTTGGAGGTCTAGTTGCTCTTTTTCATTATCCAGAATATTTATTTTATTCTACTTGTTTTAAAGGAGACAGTTTGCCTATGAAGGGTGCAGTAGCTCTCTAACAAAATAATGTTCTTACAACACTTTATTGTTCCTTCTAACTTTATATAAACGTTAATTTGTCTAGCACTTGCCAGTTCATTTGTTTCACTGCCTTTATCAGTATTCCGCTGCTGCAGAAGGCGCCAGACGGAGCTGAGCGCTTCGACCCAAAGGCTATTCGTTTTGCTGTTGTACTGATTCATTCACATGATGTCAGGTGATGGCAAAGCACGGACCGCCGTGCCACCATCAAACCTAACCATGCTTAGAACCACCCTTATTCCCGCAAATTAAAGTCCACTTTCCCCAAAGGGGCGACTGTCAGCCCGCTCCGGTCGCCTGCCCCGCCGAGCCCGGGCCGTGCGCGCTTTGGGGCCGGATCCCCGGCTCCGGTGGGGCCAGGGGCGCGCCCCGCGTACTCACACATCCCTCCGAGAAGCTCCGGATGTAGTTGGGGGACATGGCTGGGGAAGGTGCCCTGTGTGGGCGGCGGCGGCCGGAGCCGGAGCCCGCCCTGCCCCTGGCCCCGACCCCGGCCCCGGCTCTCTCCGCCCTTTGTCCCCGGGCGGGCCCCCGCGCTCGGGCCGGCAGCGGGCGCAGCAAAAGCGGGGCCGGCCGGCGCCCGCCGATAATCCCCGGGCAGCACCGTCAGCAGCGCCGGCCGCCGCCGCCGCCCGCCGCGCACCTGCCCCTGCCCCTGTCCCTGCCCCTGCCCCTGTCCCTGCCCGTGCCCGTGCCCCTGCTCCTGCCCCTGCCCCTGTCCCTGTCCCTGTCCCTGTCCCTGCCCCTGCCCCTGTCCCTGTCCCTGTCCCTGCCCGTGCCCCTGCTCCTGCCGCTGCCCCTGCCCCTGTCCCAGTCTCTGCTCCTGCCCCTGCCCCTGTCGCTGCCCCTGCCCCCTGCCCTTATCCCTGCCCCTGTCCCTGTCCCTGCCCCTGCCGCTGCCCCCGCCGCTGCCCCTGTCGCTGCCGCTGCCCCTATCCCTGTCTCTGCTCCTGCCCCTGCCCCTGCCCCCGCCCCTGCCCCTGCCGCTGCTCCTGCCCCTGCCCCTATCCCTGCCCCTGCTCCTGCCCCGCCGGCTTTTCACCGCCGCGCCGGGGTACCCGCTGTAGCGAGTACGGCCCCGGAGCCGCTCCCTGCCCCGGCCTCCATCCTCGTCCCGGCTGCCGCCGGCGGGAAGAGCCGGGACCCTGTTAGCCGGAGCATCTAGAGCTTATCAACTTTATGACTAAATCCAATAGAAAAGGATGCTGCAGGACTTGGAAGCTGCCGATCCAGGATTCTGAATTCAAAGAACCAGAAATTGAATGAAAACAAATAGTATTGCCCACTTCAAAGTTGCTACAAATAACTTAATGGCAATAATTGCTACTAATAGTTTGCCAGCGTACTCAGTATGTGGAGTTGGAGCAGCTCCAGAAGAGCTGTGCATGCGAGTCCGTGCATGAGCCAGGCACTCCTGCTGGTTATCTGCCGCTAGGAAGTACTTCAACTCAGTAGTTTGAACCCAGTGGGAGTTCTGTGGGAAGATGGAGAGTGGAAGGATGGAGATGGGAAACCAGTAAAGGGGAAATGCTAATTTGTCATTCACTCAGTGGTATGCAGTAGTTTATTTGGCGTGTGTGGGAAGGTGAAATCAGGTCACCAAATCCAGTGAGGGGCAGTTATTTTTTTGCCTCTAAACTCAAAAGAGAGCTTCCCTTGTAACTGGCTGCAGCATGACTTCAAGCTGATGGATCAAAAAGCATTGTTCCCTCTGTCATGTATGCTCATAGGCATGGAAACATAGGCAGAAGAGGGGAAGTGATGGAAATTGGTGTTTATTTTATTTATGGATTGAGCTCTTGCATCTCTAAGAGGTATCTCAATGACCCTATTAATGATATGGGGGAAATAACTGTTGTAAGACATCAGAACACCTTTTGTAAAGGGAACCTGCCCTGCATCTACTGAAAGAAAGTGAAAAGTGCTCCAATAAGTGCATGTTATTTACTGCAGCTGCTAGTTCAGGCAGTTAATTAAATGTCTGTCTCACGGAGTACTGTAGAGGTGCTGTATCGGTAGCACCCAGACTGGGTTTCCAAACGTTTTTAATGCAATCTGCTGCTCTGCTGCATAGAGAGAACGCTGAGGTTTGTGTATATCAAATGAACTAAAAGCAATAATGTCTCTCAGTGGTGTGTGATCTGCAGTAAAGTACTGTGGTTCTCAGCGTGGTGATTGATCTTGACCAAAATGCAGTGATTTTGGTTACAGTGAATAGTTTTTCAATACATATGGAACTTAATTATTGTCCAAATGCAATTTTAGTGCTCCCACAATACTATGAAATGACTAAATTAGTTCAGCATGTTTAATGTCAATAATATTTCAGTAATTTAATTATTTTAAAATGTGAAATGCCTATTGAAAATTTGCTGTTGAATGTACCTCAAAAAGTAGTTATGTTTGTATTTAGGAGGATCTCTTAAAATAGAAATGTTTAAAAACACCATTGAAAAACTCAACAACTAGTTTCTAAATGGAGATAGATCTTTCAAAGCTTTTTGTCATGCTTGGTAGAGTAGAGATTATTTGCACATTAATTGATGAATGTGAACCCATAAAGTTTGGTCAGCATTTGATTCCTCTATAAATAGAAACAATATTTCAGAACAACTTTTAGATAAAAATCTGCAGGATACAAATGTTACTTTGTATCTTTTTTATTTTTAGGTGAGAATCATATGATTACTTACCTGACTGGATTGTCTAATACAAGACAATCAACAATCAACCTCAGTAACAATATAGAAACTTGAATCTCTGTCATGTGATAAAGATGCTGAAAGAAGACTTAGCTGGCAATGCTCTGATTTTTTTATAGGAACACATAAGGAATACAGCTGCACTGAAATATAAAAATCAAATTAATTCTGGAGAGGTTGTCAGATAAACCCAATACAAACCCCATGGGTGTCTGCAGTAAAACCCCACTGAGTGTGATGAATGGGCCCACCATAAAATTGTCACTTTCTTTGAAGTGGCTCCAGTGTCATGTGAGCTCAAGCACAGGAATCCCATTATCTTCGCACTAGGAGGAACTAATAGCAATGTTTTTCTTTTGTCATGTGTGTTCAATAATGTGCTTCTGAACACCACATTAGGAAGATAACTTAGGATGGAAGTAGAGTAAGCTGGCATTGTGCAGTCCTTTTGAGTGCAGAGGGAACTCAAGCCATTCCTTGATACTTCCTTGACAGAAAATCATTATTTGTTTTGAATGTGTAGGAGCAGCTGTCTGTTAGTTCTCTATCATGGACAATGGGATGGAAGATGTTGATATCACATTTGTTTCTGAGTGAGTCTGAAGCCTGGATCTTGACTCCAGTTGGGACCTCAGTCGTGTGCTCTTTAACCTTTTAATGAGTTGAAATACTACTGAATGAATACAGTAAAATAAATGGAATGCAAATGCATGCATAAAGCTACAGTTGTGCTCAGAGGGATGACCTGTATGTTTAACATTAAGCACCCAATTCATTAATTTATTAATGTGGTTAAAAGTAATGGCACCTGTTACCCTCATGCCATAAATAAAACCAGCACCATTAAAATGGTAAAAAAAATTGAATTGATATCAATAAGATAAGGTTTTGTTTCCCAAAAGAGAACTTGCATGAATATTGGAGAAAGCCACTCCTGCTTGCTTTCCAGCTTTGTCTAGTACTGGAAGAACATGAACTTCCATTTTGGTTTGCAGAGTTCCCTCCATCAAAATAAGAAATCTTCTATTGAAATAACAAGAAAAAAACCTGTGAGTTACTTTAGGTTATTGTACTTTTGACTGCCTGGAAGAAGTCACTCTCTGCTACAATGCATGCCCACTTTCCAGCTGTATCTACTGGTGTAATGAATGATATTACAAAATTTATTGAAGGTTTGGTTCCTAATGCTAGGTGTTTAAATTCAGGTAGTATTTGTTCCTTGGTTGTTGCTTTGTTTCTTTTTAAAACTTGACTGACCATCAGGCCTTCAAACATGATCACTTCTAGGGCTCCATTTGGATCTGGTTTTTATTTAATGTGCAAGTACACATACTTATTTAAAGGCTACTTACTGCAGGTAGTTTTGGTGGCAGATATGCTTGGCTCTTCATGGGACTACACATGTTGTGATGTGCAAACCTGGAATTAGCCCTGGAATTATCAAGTGCCTTGAGCTGCATAAACGTGTGAAAAGAGTGTTTTTTCCTGTCAGACCCACTTCTCGGTAGAGGGCGTTTGTGAGGTGTGTGGAGCTCCTCATTCCTACATGAACTGATTATGAATTCCTACACTTGGGAATTACTGATGAAGTTTTCCCTCTCACATTTCCAAGTTGTTGTGGTTTCTCCCCCGTGGTGTTGCACTCCATCTGTGGTGATGCGATTCTGATTGTGCCTGTGCAGTTTCTTTCCCACTGGGGTGATTCACCTGTGGCACTGTCTCCCTCACTCTTGTGCCAAGTACTGTGTCAGAGCTCCACAATTAAATTGTCTCTTGGCTGTAATCTGAAAGGACATCTAGGCATGGGTGGACTCTTGTTTGAAAAGAGAATGATGAACAGTTTGTATGTGGAGATCTGAATTCTGACTGGTTTATGTCAGGGTCTGTGGATCTTCCCCACACACGCCTTTTTATCTCTGCAGGAAATTATATTCATACTGGTTGAATATGATAGCTGGTTGAATTATATTCATACTGCAGTAGAAGCATTATCTGACTGTCTTCCCTGAACTGGAGCCACTCACTTTCTTCAAAGCTTATTTCCTTGCTGTTAGAGTTCTAAAAAACATGGAGTAGATAGAATCAAGTACTGATAAAAATCAGGAATATGTCTCCACTGAAAATGTTTCTGATTCTTCAAACTTAGGAATTCTATCCTGTGGACTAAAGGACAGATAAAATTAACTAGGATAGAAGAAATTCTCCCGGAAGGCAGCAGTAGGAGTGGTAGTGTTGTGAAACAAAAGCAAGGAGTCTCACCTCTCTCCATGCAAACTGCACCAAGTTTATAACAATAGAAGTTTCTAAAGGGTTCTTTTGTTGATATTCATGCAAAAAGACTCAACTTCCTCTTGTCCCAAGAAAATCAGTGTTAAAGAAAAGTTGAATTTAAACTATTCTCCCAATGGGAATCATATTGTCTGTTGATATATAAACCCATTTTCAAACAAATTAGCAAAAGGACCATACTCCCAGTGTTAAACTCTCAGAGTTAAAGACTTATGTTGGATCCAGCCAATGGGAACCAAAAAGAGGGATTTGGAGTGTTAACAGAAACATGACTATAGTTGATCTTAGAAAATTTCACATGTGTTCAACAAAATAGAGGGTCACAGTGATTTATATATATATGTAAGCCATCAGTAAGGCTGCCTCAGAGGGAGCACAGCTGAATTTAAAACTGTGTGGAAAGAACTTGATCAGTAACAAGAATCACCTCCAGAGGAGCTCCGTGATGTTTCTGATGAGCTGCTTGGTGGTAAAGGTGAAGCATCTAGCCTGATCCTTTCTGAGGCCTAGCACTGGTTGGGTTCAAACAAATTACTTATTTATATGAATCAGTAATTTACGCAACTTTAACACATTTATATATTCAGGGACGTGAGAAGAGTCACAATGATCAATGAATAGATACAGAGAAGTGTAACTTTAAAGAAACATTCCTTAATTCTTTAATTCTTTTTTTAATATAATCTTAGTAAAACTTTATTTAAGAAGAAATCACTGATTTAATTCCTATACTAGACAGCATGCCATGGACAGGCCATGCACATCTGACATGCTTTGCTTCTGATATATCAGTGCTCAGATTCTCCATAAACCTGTCATAAACTCATAGAGCTTCAAGAGAACTGCTGTAGTAATATGAACAAGCTAGTTCTCTACAAGCTCATGAATCCTCTCTTTTGAGAAAAAGAAATAAAGGAATTGGTCTGCAGAGCATGTTACTGGACAATGCTCGTATTCTTCTACCTAAAAATTTTATCTTGGAAAATTCAGTCCAATGGGTCTGCCTGTCTTCCAGCATATTTACTTGACTACCTACATTCATGGCTTCTGCTGGAAACAGATGGAGCTGTTTGGAAAGCCTATACATGTGCAGACACTCGGAAGTGAAAGACATTACCTCACTGAGAATCAAGAAGCATTAGAGACAAATTCTACTCTTCAAAGAGGGAAACAAAATTCACTCTCCATTTGCAGAGTAAGTAATAGATAAAAATACTTCACCTATCCCCCTTTCCATAGTCAAGACCACTGTGAAATGCAGCTTCACAAATCAAACCTTAAAACTTTAAACACAGCTGATACCTTTGAGTAAGATCTATGCACACCCCACAGCTGGACATCAGGAATAAAATCTCTTCATTCTCACGCCCCTTGCTCCCTGCCACCCTGCGTTTCAAAGCACCGTGGTTTCACCTGAGTAAGACGCTGGAAGACGAGTTTCCGGAGGCCATCCGCCTTCTGTCCGACGTGTCGGGCAGCTCTCCGGTTTGCCGGGCAGAGCCTGGCGGGGGCTGCTTCGCGGTGGGCAGCGGCGGGGAGAGCGGCTTCCCTCTCCGCTCCCGCTCACCGCGTCGTGCCCGTCGCGCTCAGGGGCTGGCACCCGCGGGACGGCGGCGGCTCCGGGATCCGCCCCTGCCTCCCCCGCAAGATCCCCCTCGGCGGCGCGGGGCTGGGGCTGGGGCGAGGGCGGGGCGGGGCGGCCCCTCGCCCTACCAGGTATAAGCCGGGGCTGCCGAGCGAGTGGGGAGCGTGTTCGATCTGCGCCTCGGCCCCGGCAGCACCGGCGGCGCCGGACAGCGCTGGCGGCTCGGCGGGGGCGGCGCGGCGGCCGGAGCGCGCATTGGCAGCGGCGGCGCACCGAGGGCGCGGGCAGGGGGCGGCTGTCCCGACGGCGTCCTCTGCCCCCAGGCTCAGGATCTCCTGCCCACCGGGAGAGGCTCGTCCGAAGAGCCGAGGGACAGCGCACGGGAGTTTTTATTTCCCTCCCCGGCCACTGCTCCGGCGGACATTCCTCTGCATTTCTTTAGGGAGAAAACTCGCCAGAGAAGGGGTAGGAGGAAAGGCAGTAGAGGAGGGGGAGAGAGTTGATTGCCTTGCAGAGAGGTGAAGCTTTGCTGTGGCTCCCGCTGCACTTTGCACTGGAGACCTTCAGTCCGCGCGAAGCTGTAGGATGGAGCCAGAGCCCCCGCCCGAGCTCACAGCAGTGCCCCTCGGGGAGAATGGGAGTGTGCGCCTGGTGCCCGACACAGCCCTGCTGTCCCCGGGGAGAGGCACGGCCGTGTTCATCATCCGCTGCGTGATCCCTTCGCTTTACCTGCTCATCATCACTGTCGGCTTGCTGGGCAACATCACCCTCATGAAGATCTTCATTTCCAACAGCGCCATGCGAAGTGTGCCCAACATCTTCATCTCCAGCCTCGCTGCTGGTGATCTGCTCCTGCTAGTGACCTGTGTGCCCGTGGATGCCTCCCGGTATTTCTCTGAAGAGTGGCTCTTTGGAGAAGTGGGCTGCAAGCTCATCCCCGTCATCCAGCTGACCTCTGTTGGTGTCTCTGTCTTCACCCTCACTGCCCTCAGTGCTGACAGGTAGGAAAGCTGGGCTGCCACTTCAGCTCTGTGCAACTTGGGCTAAGGCCGATGAAAGGTAAAGCACCTCTCTAGATAAGGCATCCCTGGTTTGCAATCCCCTCATTCCAACCTGTGAGGTGCTTCTTCTTCTCTAGGTGGTACTAATTGAAGTTAAAGAATATCTGGAAATGGCTGTGCCTGGCCCCCAGCTGCAAGAATTGAGTTTAGCCCTGTCTTCTGCATCTCTAGGATGGTCCTGTAGCAGTCCATATATTGCAATTTTATTCATTAGAGTAAAGTTTTAGATGCCAGATGTTACCCTTGCCAAGTCAGTGTTGTGTCTATGGGCAGTGAGTGATTTAAACCAAGTTAGGCACAAATGTATTTTTAATCAATTTGTTTCTTTCTGCTGAGAAGCTGTACTCATGTGTGCCTGTATGTGTGTCTGTGCCTTAGTAGAAGAGCAGGTTACCAGAGGTGACTGCCAGAAGTAGCTTAGCTTCTTGGAATTCAGGGATCCCAAATTGCTCTGTTTTAAATGTCAATCTTAAACCTTTGTTGAAACTACTCTTATTGTCATTTGAACTTTTAGAAAAGAAGGAAAATAAATTAAAAAGGAAATACCCATAAACAAATTAGAAAGTGACACTTTTATCTCCAGTACTTGTCAAATTGGGAAAAAACAAACAGCTGGATCCCCAGTTTTTCCTCCCAATTACTGTGAATGGGTACTTAAGGAATTTATAGCAACTGAGTGGCTGTAGAACTATGCTTCAGGCTCTGAAAGACAAAATCTTGCAGTGTAATTGCAAACTTAAATTATATGAAATGATCTTTATTTTTTATCTGAGCAATTTTTTGGGGCCAGAAATGAAAATGTTTAATTCCTTCTCCATAAATATTTATCAATTTTCTTTTGTGGGGTTTTCAACTGAGCCACTGCATTATATTGGTGCATGATGTGAAGAGTTGAGTTTAGAAATACATCTTCACAATTAGAGTAATGTTTAGGATGTTAATGTTTAAAACTTTTAATCCTTTATTTTTTGTTGATTTTTTTTTTTTAGCTAATTTAGTCCATTGTTTGATTTCACTTGAGGATAGTTTTCAGTGAACATTCATTTCAGCTATGTTTGAATCAGGTCCTAACATATTTGTCTATAAAAACTGTAACTTGTGAAAATGGATTATGGTTTTGAAGAAGAGATTGCAAAACATATCTTAAAGTGAACACCTGTAGGTCTGTGATTATCTCAGTTAAATAGTATTTCAAAAATTTGTCCTTACACACCCAAGGCAACCCTGCAGTTCTCTTTTTGCTCTATTTCCACTCCTTAATATCTTGTGGTGTACATCTTGTTTGAAAAGGGAAGAAGTTAGTGGAGATAATTTCTCTAGAGAAATGTAACATGAGGGAATGCTAGTGATTTAATGTTTAAGGATTCATTACTTTGCTTTTTATATAGCTTTGGAACATTCACTGTTTGATTTTTTCCAGATAATTTTATATCCCTTTTTATATCAGGAAAGAGTCAAGAATTTATAATACTGACTCTGTTTATGCTTAATGCATCTAGAATTGCACATACTAAAAAACAGTCACTGTTCGAGTGCTGAGACCAAATAAGCTCATAATAAATACATTTCTCCAGCATTTTGGACCCCACAGTATATGTCAATGTAAGAAATGGTTATACTAGGAATTTACAACATTTCTTTAACTTTTGGAGTTTTATTTTAGGTCACTGAGAACAAAAAACTTTTATTTTCCAGTCAGAAGATCTTCCACTGACTTCAGAGACCAGTGTCCTAGGGCCCAGGAAACTGCTGAGTGAAGCTGGCTGAGCTTTCAGCTGTGTCTGGGTTGGAGTCAAATCTACACTTTGTACAACACTTGGTACAACACTTATGTTGGACTAGAGGGGAGGCACTGGTGTGGAGGGGTTTCTGTGACACCAATCTATAGCCAGATTCTAATGTGTGTAGTCACTAGATCAGTTGTGGGTGATTATGCTGGCAGATCAGAAGTGTTGGCAGCATCCTGCACACAAGAGGTGCTGAGGAGGTGAGGCCTGGCTGTGGGCAGTGTTTTCTCCAGATATGTGAATCTAGGGTAGGATGTTAGCAGTTTGTAAGCAGTGATGCCACCAAGAAGGCTCCATTACAATCCAGTATTTGGTCTGGTGCACAGTGTCTTCTTAGTGGCCTCTTTCACAGATAATGTTCAAAATACATTTTAATTAAAGCCCTTCGTGCTTTTTGCTCCTTGTAACCATGAGACTGTGTAGAATGCCAGAGACTGACTACACTACAGAACAGATTTAGGAATACTTAGGATTCTTTGGAGCATGCTTGTGTAAATTAGGATGAGGGAGGTTGTTTTGGTTTCCACAGTCAAATTAATACTTATTGTTTATGTGGAAATTTGGCATAATGATTTCCTTGTGTGTGATACATTTAACAGAAATAGCTACAGAAGCTACAAACTCTGAATGATTGTTGCCAACAAACTGAAGGAAGAAAAATTACATACGACTACTGTTAGTTTAGTAAAAGTAGTAGTATATAGTTGCATATGTATATATTTTGTAAAGTTGCTTGATTTCATACAAATTGGTTTTGTTACGGAAGTCCTTCTCAGCAGCAGTAATGCTTTCAGTGTGACAAACACGCCCCTTTTATTTGGAAGCTTCATTATCTTGTATTGAGGTTATTTGAGTTTTAATTTGGGGTTTTTTATGTGTGTGTACAAATGTAGTATGTGATTTTTAACACTTTCCAGACTTCCATGCAAGATGGGATTTAGCAGCATATCTGCCTGAGGTTGCCCATCCCCATCACAGGAATAGCAGCTGGTTCTTCCCAGCCCTGAGCTCCTGGAGGTGTGGCTGCCAGCTGTGGGGAGAGGTGCCCTGCTGCAGCCCCACACTGTTGGGGCAGAGAGGGATGCAGGTCAGTGGTGCAGGTGGGGATGGTGGCAGCAGAGATGATGCAGTGGTGGCACTGGTGGTACAGGGTTTTGGTGTCAGAGCAGGATGCAGTCTCCCTCTCCTACGGGATGGAGAAGGCAGCACAGGAGATGTGCTGCTGAGCCAGCTGTCCCTTCTCACTGCCATGCAGGATATGTAGGGACAGCAATGCTGTCCTCATGGCCTCTGAGTTTTCTCTATTGTGCAGAAACCAGACCACCTCCACAGACCTTAATATTTCTCTAGTTCATAAAACCAAAGGAAAAAGAGAGGGTGGGCAACAGAAAGAGGAAACTTAATAGACTGGATGACAAATGAGGAAGAGGGCTAAAAGACAAAAATGTACCAAAAAAAGGAGGGGAGATAAGGGGAGTGTAGGATAGAACACTCCCAATAGCATTCAGCACGCCCTAAAAGTGCTCAGAGCTGGTGCACAGTAATCAGGGATGCGCTTCCTAAAGGTGTGGTGGGACAAGAATTGACAAATGGGGCCTTGATGAACTTGTTTCTCCAGGGCCCATGGACTGCAGTTTTGGCAAGGGCTAATGGGTGTTGATGAGAACGTCTCAGGACTTGGTGTGGTCTTTGAGAAGGAGGATAAAAGTAAAGAAGTGAGAAATGTTTGCCAGAGGGACTGCAGTGTGGCACACATAAAGAAAATATGTGCCAGCATCTCCTCACTGCCAAAAGGACAGAAGCCAGGGATGAGCCTGACTTGAACCATCCAATGAACTTGCTTACTGCTGCACAAAATGTTTTTCAAATTTGTGTCCATGATGGACCCTACATTTAGCTCAGAAGGCAAACCAGGCCCCTAGGGATCCTTATCTTATTCTCAGGGAGAGGGCTCTTGCTGCTTTGTGCATGGGAAGGAATCTAGGTAGGGTAAGAACATAAGCAGGGCAGTATGGAAAGGTGTTTCCAGGATGCTTTTCTGAGTTAGAGGTCTGGATGACATTTTAACCTTGGTGTGGACAGCTCTGGGTGCAGTGAATTAAGACTGGGTGCTACAATGTGCACCTCTGGCATTAGTGCTTTATTGTGTGGTACCCACAAAATGCCAAGGCATCTGCACTGAATAGCCTTTGGAGGAATAAACAGCAGCCCCTGCAACCAGCTTTAATTTGTCCCACACAGTCTTTTCTTTTCTCTTTAGCTGTCATTTATGCCTCATTTTTAAGTGACCTGTAAAAATAGGATTAAATTTAATTCTGTTTCTTTTCCTACAAAGAATTTTATTTCTAATGAAAAATTTAAATATATTAGATCTAATGCAGTTCTGCTGCACTCTAATGGAGACAGCAAAGCTGAACTCACCCTACTACAATTGGAATAGCATTGTATTTTCTTTCTTCCTAAGTAATGCGACATAGACGCCTTTGATGAGACAAATAAGTGATTAACATGTAACAGTTTGAAAATTTAAATTCATACTTAAGTAGCTGAATATAGTGCCTGAGATGCTTAAAATGTATTCTATAGATTTTCATAGCTAAACTATTTGTTCCGTTCCATCTATTTTTTTCTTTATATTTGTTTTGTTTTAGATTTGGGAGACTGCACTCTGTATCTAAAAAAATAAAAAATGTTTTTTGCAAATTTGCACTCTGTGCTGACTTCTGATGACATCTGATAGCAAAATCTGGTTTGGTTCAGTTTGCTAGTCTATAATCTCATTTTCTTTGGGAACTTTGGAAATATTCTGAAGTGTGAAAAGCTGCCCTACTACCTTCTGCCACACACCTTCTTTGGTTTTTTCATTAGTAATATCACTTTAATGAAAACTTCTTTTTACTTTTCTCAGACTTTATTTTTAGTTTTTTCTTTTATTATGGCAGATGCTGATTCAGGCTGAAATACAGTGATTGAAAAATATAAAACCCTCATTTCTTATTACATGTAGTGAAGCAGGTGAAGCAGGACAGTGGACGTGATTTCCTTTTGAGCTCTAATTGCTGATAGTCAGGAACTAAGGACTCCTTATGAATAAAATAGTATTGAATGACATATTGAAAATTACTTATAATTAATCAAATAAAAAAAATAAAGGTAAAATGGAAGATTATACATGGAAAAACTATGCCTTAGCACTATACAGTAGATGGGAAAACAAAAATATATGGACCAAGTAGAACTATGATATTCTATAAATATTTATTTTAGATATGCGTAACACTTGAGGTAAATGTATTGAATGAATGAATGAGCGAAGTACATTAAAATAAATGATGGTCCAGATGTTTCTCTCACTGTAGGCTATAGCAGTATGGTTATAATTATGCAATAACAGGCAATGCAAAAGAAATTTAAGAGAGGTTTGGCAAGCTTTGTCTGTCACCTTTTTTAAACTTTCCTTTTAGTTCATGTATGCAAATTGACTCTCAAAATAAAGCTTCCCAGAAAACCTTTGTGAAATGAGACAATGAGGCCTATCCCCACCCAATAATTTTCCAATTAATTTATATCTATCTTATGCAGATAAAATGGGGTACAATATAAAATATTCCAGAAAAAAAGAGAGATAGCAGAACCTCCGCCTCCCCAACATGTTTAGATCTAACATGTTTAGATTTAGAGATTGCAGAAAGAATTTTATGTCTGGAGTAGATTAAGGAGTTAACTATTATAGGGTAATATTGTCCACACCAGGCAATTCAAATCAGCTGTTGGAGAAGTTCCTCTTGTGACTGTCTTTGCTCAGCTAAAAATGACTTCTCAGCAAATAACATTTTCCTGCCAAGTTAGGCACTACTGTTTCTCAGACTTCATATGGACACATGCATCTGTTAAACTCCTGCCTTTGTGCATATCCTCCTGTGTGTACTCTCCAGCCCATAGAGAAACAGCTCAGGTTGAGGATGGGGAAGTGAGAAATGGCTGTGGTGTTTATCCCGATCAGTGATCAATGCAGTGCCTGTGTTGAGCTGGCAGAAGCCACTTTGTTTTAACTATTGCAAATGCTGGTATTTGGATTGCCTTTTGTAGGCTGCAACCTAAACAGGGAGAAACAGCTCCAAAACCATCCCTCCTGTTTCCTGCTTCTTTGAGCTATTCAGTAAAAGCCTGTGTCTGTGAGACACAAAATAGGTGCTAAGCAGCAGATCCAGCCCAATTCTTAACAAGCATGTATATCACCATCCATTTCTGTTATTTGTTTGCTCTTCAGCATAATGTGGTACACTATTCCCTTATCTATTATGCTGCAATGGGTTAATGCAATTGGAATGCTGTAATTCTCAAGTCAGCATTTAGCAGATCCTCAGAAATGATGTCAAAGATCAAGTATGCTCTACCAAAGCTTTGTCTAGGGAAAAGATTTCACATGATAAGTTTGTTAGAGAATAAATAATACATCTCTGCAGTGTGATGGAACTCTTCAGTATCTTAAATTATCAAGAAATAATTTAATTGAATCTTCATTTTAAATTGTTTAATTACAGAAAAACTTGTGCATTTATGATATGAATTCTGCTGCAGAACCAGACTATATATTTCCAGTGCTAAATTATTTTATGGGTTTTTATCTGTATTAATGAAACAAGGTATATGTAGTCACAATTCTAGGTCTAAACATGCAACTTCTAAACCATGCTGAGATTCAGTGTAATTTGACAGTGTAATTACAAATAGCAAGTAAGTTCTTCGTTAAATTTGTAGAAATAAGAGGAAACCTACTTTGGTGTCCATTGAAGAGAAGCATATTTTGGACCTAAGTTGACACAACTTTTCAGGTGTCAGAGAAGATAACCACAAGATAAACAACCCACAAAATCTTTTCATAATTGCATCTGCTGCATGTAGATTTGTGTATTTCCAAGTTTGCATGAGCATATATCAAAATGAAATTGTGATGTGTGTATGAACATGAGAGAAGGAGTTATTCTGATATGATGTAATTATATCTCATATAACTTTATCTTTTCCTTCACACGATTATTCCAAATGTTGTTTCATTTTTTCCAGCTGCTTTTCATAGTGTTTTTTAAGAATAGTTTCATACTTGTGTTTTGGCTCCAAGTTTGTTTGATTAAATGTATTTTAAGGATTGCTACATTAACTTTTCCCTCTATAATGTTTTTATATTCCTTTCCTTTTTACCATGTTGTGTACTTCTGTATTTTCCATCTACACTGATTACAGGGCAGCCCAAGATCAGAAGTTGCAAATAAACTTGCACTGGAAATGTGTTTAAAAGGGAGAGAGTAGAGCTTTTAGATTATACTACTGGAGCAAGTAGATGAATTTGCTAACTTTTGAATTTAGAAATTAGAGATTTAGGGTCTATATTCTCAAATGGGAAAATCTAAGTCTGTTCTAGGTATATTAATAAAGATTTGGTTATTTAATTCTTCCTGGCTTGTAACATTTCTAAAAATCATCTGACCATGTTATGTTCTCCACAACAGTGTGTTATCTGCTGTGGCCTAGATTATAACCGAATTAATCAATGAAATGGGAGAAATTGTTTTGTAACAACAAAAAATTTATAAAGGTAAAATGGCACTAAGCATATTTTACATGTGGCATTTCTTCTTGCAGACACTCTAGTTTCTGTAGTTGATATTTTTCTTGACCTTCTGATCCAGCAATGATGATTTTATGAGATCTTATTCAAGTATATATAGATATTTTTGCTGAGAGGCATGTAGGAAGCATGTAGTAAATATGCAGACAAGCATGCAACTCTCTCTTATCAGTCTGAAGGTTGGGGTATCGATGGGATTTGGATCAAACTCATTTGGAGAAATGGATTCCTCTTTTCTCCAAGTTCTTTGACCCTTCAGGATTGAGACTAAACACTGAAAGAATTAAACAAGGTTAGTTGTGGTTTTATAAGCTTTTTTAACAGGAGAAAAGAGAACTAGGGGACAAAGCCAAAAAGTACATAAGCTTGTCCAGGCTGCGCATTGCAAGGCCTAATATCTAGCCTGGATACTGACTTTCCCCTCATCCCATCCACCCCTCCTGAGCAGAATCCAAATCCAGAATTCCAAATTAGTGTTGGAATGAGATAAAGAGTCAAGAAAGATGATAGAGGCCAAGAAACTATACATGCTAAACTTCCTTATACTTCCCCCTGGGAAATAGTATATAGAGTTGTTTGTGTGATGCAGCAGGCTAAGAATAAAGTTCTCTCCTCACAGGTGAAATGTTAATTTTGAGTCTAGCAGCCTGGGCAATGGCTCCCAGACACCCTGGTTGCATGAACGGCCCCATTTTGTTCCTGGAGAGGCACATGCCAGAGCTGCCTTTGCAGTGGCAGTTTTGTGAAGGGTGATGACTTTGGTGTGCCCCAGCCATTATTTAAACATAACTTTGAGATCAGGCCCCTCAACTTGGCTGTGCTTAGTTTCAGGATTGTAAATGAAGCTTAGGTGCAAACAGAGTAGGTGCAATCCAGGGAGCTCCTGGCATGAACAGCAGGGGAAATACAACTGCTTGCTTATTTTAAAAGTCAAGAATGGGCACAGTGGGTTGGGATGGGCCAGCCATTGTGTAAGGCTGCTGGATGATGTTTTCAGGCGTCTGAAAGTGTGTGGTTTTTTTTTTTTTTTTTAATGCATATACTTATGTCTGTGTATATCTATCTATATATGCACAAACCCATATTCAGCAGTGCCAGGGCATGGGACTGAGGACTGGTAGTCAGACACTTGTCATACTGGTTTTCTAGAGGTCCATGATGTGGTTTTGACCTGGGTCAATCAGTATTCTCTAAACAATTTCTAGGCACGATTCAGGATTGAACACAAGCCCAGTGGCCATTACCAACAGAAGTGTAAACTTCCTAATTTGTTTGGATGTGGTGGTCTTGTACTGGGCAATTAGAGAGATTAATTAAATAGTCATGGATGTTTGGCCTCCAGACCTAAAAATAGACTGTGGCACTGTTTAGTTTGCTCATATAGATGTAGCATCTTTATTAGATTTGGTTCTCCTCTGTCCTCTCCTCCTTTTCACTGTAGAAACTTAGAGAAACTGCAACTCTAATGAAGACCTATTAGTAAGTCTTAAGATATGTTAAAACGTGTTCATCAGTGACTTGATATTATCAAACTTAAATATAAATTTACTGGAAATGCTGACATATATGAACTTTTCTGAATAATAGCTGGTGAAACAACTTACTAATATTATTTTCAGGAGCAGAATTGAACAAATTAATTATGGTACTTTTAACTCGTGATTTTAACTAGTGTAGGTATCAATGACTGGCTTTAGAGAAGTAGAAGTAAAGTCCAGAATGCTGGCATTGCAAGATTTGCACAAGATTGTAGGAAGCCTAGTTAGCTAATATGAGGCAAATCGCAAGTAGCAGAAGTAGAAAGAAAAGAAAAAATGAAATGGAAAGAGAACACTTATCCTCTGAAACACTGGGTGGACAGGGCAGGTAATACACTTCATGCAGAAAAGAACCCTTCCACCATCCTGGGAAACTTCTGGTTTGACTCTTTTCAGGGTGGAGAAACCATCAACAAGAGTTGAACCATTATTGATAGTTTTTGGCTCAACGGAGTGTATTTTTACAGAGTGGAAAACTTTTTCCACTTAGGAAAATCTTAAGATTTTTCCCCTGAGAAACACAGAACACATGTCATTGACATTGATTTTAAGTGTGTTTGCACATGGTCTTCTAGTCTGCATTTCAAATACTGTTTATTGTATTCACTATCAGACCTCAGAGATGCTCATTCCTGAGTAAATGAAATTCTTTGCTCTCAAGAGATAAGCACAGAATAATATTGACATTACCTGGGAAAAAAAAGAGAAATGTACTTTACATTGCAAGAATTTACAAGAATTAAATAGAGCAATGCACATCTCAATTCCCGTGATAAAATGATACCACAATGTTTTCAGCTAGATAAATTGTTGTGCTCTTAATGATTCAGCTGGAGTTGGGCCAGTAGAACTGCCCATACAAGGAAAAGGGCTTTGGAACATCCAAAATTTCATTTTACTGTAGAGTGGACTGCAACTGGACATGATATGAGTATTTTTAACAAATACTGATTGCACAACCAGGTTTCCTTTTTGGATATATTTATAAGCTGTTATGTTGTTAAAATTTTTGTGTTTGAAAGCACCATGCAGGGACACAATAAAAGACTAACATATGAATGGTTTTGATAAATTACTCTAGTTTGCAGGAAATGCAGTACAATGACACAACAACATCACTTTAAAAAAGCTTATTTATAATGAGGCAAATATACCAACCCCTCCAGCTCCAGGATTAAAATGAAAATTGAAGTAATGTGAAACTTCCCTGCCTGGCCTCTGACACTTCATTATATTTATTTTCATTGTGATGTCATGTAGGAAATTAGGTGATAATTTAGGGTCCTATTTGTGGTAGGTACTATATAAACAGCAAGAAGAAGAAAGTCCTTGACCTGAGGGGCTTTTAAAAAAGTACAAGAGACCATGCAGAATCAAAAGGTCAAGGAGATATTGAGGCTAATCGAGTTAGAATGGTAGGCTATTTTCCAGTGGCTGCCTAGGTATTGACTAGTTATTTTGGGGTTTTCTTTTTAGGTTTTTTTAAGGTCATCACAAAAAAGTACTACAGAAGAAGAGTTAGGAAAGCAAAGGAAGGACAGAATAGGTCTATTAAAGGAGCACCTTCTGTTAAACCAGCTGTGTGGGAGGTAAACAGCATTGTGGATGCAGCAGAAACAGGAGTAGAGCTTTCCATTCCAATTTGGAGCTGAGAAATACCTTTAGAAAGTCTTTGAAAACGAAGGTCAGGAAAAGTAGATAAAATAGATTGGAGTTTAGAAGGTAGCAAAATGTTATATCTCTGGAGAAAGAGGATATTCATTCGTTAATTTATTTTGGGATTGTGTAGAAGGGAGGAGATTGGGGTTTTTTGTATAGTTTTTTTTTGCCATTTTAAAGCAATCTGCTGAAGGAGAGTGGGCAAGTTTGTGCTTGTATCTCTTGGCAGAAACCACTGCTCCAAAGGCAGGAAGAGTTTCCTGAGTTGGGGTCCCTTTGTCAGCAGTAATAATGATAGAGGATATAGGGAGACAGAATTTACTTGATGGCTTTTAATTAAAACCAAATGCATATTTATAATTATTTCCTGGACTTCATGGCAGCCTATAATTTGCTCTTTTTCATCAGTGAAGTAAAAGAAAAGATGAATTTACTTACTAATTTGACTAATTTGCACTGTTAGTCTAATTTACTGACATTGTTTTTATTGATAGACAAGATGGTCTTTGCAATTTGAATGGTTGCTGGTATATTTTTGCTTTACACTGGTTTTATACAAAGGAATAGGTTGGGTTTTCACTTTAGGAACACTTCTCATTCCACTCAGTTTACATTTCATTTATCTGTAACCTGTTTCTTTTCACTCTATAGCTTTTTAGAGATATAAACAAGATGACAAGATGTTTTTGTAAAACACAGTGCATTTTTCTTGACGCTGAGTACTGTGAAGGGCTGAGACCTAGGAAGAGTGCCACCTTGTAGCCACTAAAGTAGCAAGTTGAGTGAAAGGAGGGATTTGTTTAGTGCAAAACTCATCTGTTTTGTGAAAAAGGGCGCTCTGCTTCAATACCTTTCCACTTGAAGTAAGTTATGGCTCGGGGAAAAGCATAGTATTTGCTGAAACAGCAATATATGCCAAGGTACAAATATATGTCACATCTTCTGCTAATGTAAAGACTTCTGAAAAATTCTTCCATTTAGAGATTAACTAGGCCCATTTGCTGCTAAAAGAATTATTTGTGATGTGGTCATTTATTTGGGTCATAGGACTGTGGTCAAAATATTTTGAAGCAATGAAATGGAAAAGGAGAGGAAAAAAAAATCTGTACAACAAAATATTATTTTTATCCAATGTCCTCCCCCTACCCCAAAATCCCCAACTGGCTCTTCCCTAAGAACACAAACTTTTTAAAAAATGAGCAGATGTAAGGACTTGACATCATCTCAGAAACAGAGGATCTGTCTTTATGTAATGAAATAAAGGCAGACAGCAATAGGAAGCAATTATTGAATAATAAGGTCACCGTTTGTGCTGGGGAATATTCATGCTTTGTGCAGAAGATTCTGTCCTTCCTATGGCAATATAAAGGCTTTCTTTACACCTTGGTGTCCAGGGAGTTTCTCACTGCGTGTTAGCAGAAATGGTAACTACAAATTAATGGAGACAGTTTGCTGAATTTTGTTTTCTACTCCATGATAGGGGTGAAAATACAGTAAAAATTCTCTCTGAATTTAGAGAGGATATGAACATTAATAGCCATTATTTTTAATTATTTAATGATCATATGATTTATCACAAACCTGAGAAGGAGAACTCCAAGGCACAATTTGACTGACATATTCTGTGAAGGAAAAGTTTCCTTGGGTACTGTGCAGTCCTTTACTCTAGATATTTTCAGGGCATAGCCAGTTGCAAACAGCAGCTTAAGGTGTTGAAGAGCTATGAACTACCTGTCAGGACCTGCAAATTGGCCCTGAGGGGTGTTTGGGATCACAGCTCCATTTATCAGCATTCCCTTCAGCAACCAAGTCATATTTGGGTATAAACTAATCCTTGGTAAGTATTTAGTCACTTGCTCATCCCCATACGTATTTATACATCTATAGGCATGTGCATCTATCTACATACATGGATATGGAATTTTATCACAAAGTAGAGGCATCTAAGTTACTGTTCTCCTTAATCTAAGCTCATTGTGTAGCTAGCAGAGAAAAAACCCAAGCACCCTAGAGGGTGATTTAATATACCTAAAATCTGAAACACTCTTTAAAAGTGATTCATACTTCTTCACAGACTACAAACACTCGAGGATGAGCAAAGTTATGTACCTGGAGTATGAACCTCTACTGACTCTCCTTATCCTGTTAAACTTTTTCTTGAATATTAAAGAAGAATAATTTTTTCCATTTCTCAAAACTTTTGCTCTTTCAGAAGAAATCACAGCCATCCCAAATCAAATTGATAGTAGAAACAGGAAAATTAATGCAGTTAAGAAAAATCCCCTGAACTTCCATATTGCCACAGCATAGACAAAATGAAATGTTTTGTTTAACCTTTGTTTAAGATTTAGTTTTTAATAAAAACATTGAAGCATAATTTACTTACATTTAAAAAAAATTAAATAAATTTAAAATTTAAGTAGAGCTTTAAGGTATCCTTGAAATATTTTTCTCAAATTCTATTTGTCCTTATAACAATTACATTTTCTTGTGGAAAGTTTGACTTCGTATCACCTCCTGGAATGATTTTTTAAAATAAAAGAATTCCTGACCAAAGTCTACTTCTACTAATTTATTTTATTTTGCTCTAGAGCGATATTTCCATTCTCTGCAATTATTCCTTTTTCCATTGCAGAGGCTATGAAATTATCAGTTCCACAAAGGTTTATATGCAATCATACGTTATGAGACAGTTTTCCAAAATGCAGTGTAGAGCAGCAGCTTCCAGCTATTGATGTGGAAATGTTTACTTTATGTAGGAGTTTATACTTTCTGCACAGGCTATTGGGAGTCATAAATGCCTGACTTTATGGAGATGCATATATTCCTCTGAGGGGGGCTGGGAGTATCCTAGAGTGGGAAAGTTGTGGTGGCAGCCAGAGAGCCCTGGGCTTCAGGAGCCAAGGAAAGAAGGAAGGAAACACAAAGTGTGCATGTGCCGGTACATGTGGAATATTGAAGTAGGATGACTTGTGGATATTTGGATATTTGAAGAAGGAAAGGGTAGAGCCATGGCTGATTCTTCGCTTCCACCACACTGGCACAGAATGGGCACCTACAGACACAGGTTGTATCCAGGCCTCCTTCTGCCTCCTCTGATGAGTGTATACAAAAAAAAAA
This sequence comes from Melospiza georgiana, assembly GCF_028018845.1. NCBI lineage: Eukaryota > Metazoa > Chordata > Aves > Passeriformes > Passerellidae > Melospiza > Melospiza georgiana. The sequence goes on along the minus strand of NC_080432.1, from coordinate 64,958,807 downwards.
AGGTGGAGATTTAGAGAATGCGAGTCAAAGAAAGATTAAAAGCCCCTTGACATTTCAAATTAGGAAAAAATATGACATTGTTTTAATCAAAGATATGAAGCAAGCTTGTGGTTTGCATATTGAATTTGAATACCTTTTAATTTGTATCTGCATTTTGGTCAATTTCAGGTACAAAGCAATTGTAAATCCCATGGACATCCAGACCTCCAGTGCAGTGCTGTGGACTTGTCTCAAAGCCACTGCCATCTGGGTAATCTCCATGCTCCTGGCAGTTCCTGAAGCAGTGTTCTCCGAACTGGCTCACATCAATGACACCGATAATGCCACCTTCACAGCATGCATACCATACCCCATGACAGACGACATGCACCCAAAAATCCATTCTGTGCTGCTTTTCCTTGTGTATTTCCTTGTCCCTCTTGTAATTATCAGTATCTACTACTATCATATTGCAAAGAGTTTAATAAAAAGTGCTCACAACATCCCTGGGGAACACAGTGAGCATTCCAAAAGACAGGTAAGCAATTTGCTTTTTACGTCCTGGTAAAAGACTTGTGTGCTGTATACACTTATGAATGAAAATGAAGGAATTATAACATCCAAGCTGTTGGATTTTGCAGAGCATTAGTTCAGTTTCCACATGAAATAAGGCAAGGATCTCAAGATTTTCCTTGTTTTCACGACTACTCAATATTAAGCCCAATATGTAAATGAATATGAACAAGGAAAATTATAAATTCAGTGCCATGAATGCTCATTCCTAACAGCAAATGAGATTGGTATATATGTTTGTATGTGCTGTTACTGTAACCATTACTTGTATTCTTACTGAGGAATGATGTTTTTGTAGTTAATGATGGTGGCTTCACCTGCCTCCATAGGCAGTCATTTTAGGAAAGTAATCTTACATTAATGTTTTGAGAATTGTCCCTTTTTGTGCTTGGAAATGAGAAAACTGACATAGGCAGGGAAAACTTTACTTAGGGGATCTAAGATTCTTTTCAGATTAAGGAGTGCTGGAGACCTGAACAGAGAGCATTAACTGATTTTTTTTTACTTGGATACAATACTGAACTCGCACTTTTCTAATATCTTTTCTGTTAGAGATGCTATAAAACTCCTGGTATAGATTCTGTATATCTTTGAGACAAACCATTTTAAAATGCTAGGCAAAGCCAATCTTCCCCGTGAGGCACAGGGAGCAACAAGATAGTAACATTAGCAGGAATACACATATGTACAAACAGCAGCTTTTGCAGTGAAAGTGCCTCAGCTGCTTTGCAAAAGCATTAGTACTGATAGAGAAAAATAATTATGCCAATTTAAACAGTTTTGAATTGTTTTCTCTGCCAGTAATTTAGAAAACTACTTTCATACTCTCAGAAATTTCTTTGCATGCACACATTCTTTTCAAAAGACTACATTCCTTTACGTCCTTTTTGAGCAACATTTCATTTCTACTCTAGTCTGTTTCTTGTCAAAAGTGCATATATATTAGCACTTCATGTATTATTTTATTTTCCCGTGAAATATAGAGAGCCTTTTGGCTGAACCCTCTGGATGGAAACAATATTTAATTTATACCACATTTCTGAATTCACGTGTATTTTCAAAGTAAGAACACATTTTTTCATTCTACTTAGTTTTTTTTTTTTTTTTTTCTCTTTGTTAATCTATGAGGCTCTGAAGAATAGAAAATTCTGGTGGACTTACATATCTCCCAAAAAGAGGAAATAAATTCAGGCCATTGCTATCAGCTCATGTTTCTTTAAACCAAGTGTGATATTCACACTACACTTCTGCACCTTTTAGTCTGCTCTAGCAATCTGTCTGAGTGCAAATGCTACCAAATTTGAATGTTAGAGTTTTCCCAGCTATTTTGATTTCCTCAGTTTTTTGTTTTGATAGACCCAAGAAAACAATTTAAAGATTAATTTCACAGGTTTTGAAAAAATGTTAGAATAAATTCACTTGTTTGTTTTTTTCCTTTTTTTTTTTTTCCCCCCAGAAAATTGAGCAGAGTAGAAAACTTTCCTTCCTCTGCAAAACTTTCATACCTGATATACACAACAAATCTTTTAGGAGGAATATGGGGAAACTTTCTGCTTCTTTCTGGAGCCTTTTACCTGGCCAGTTTATCTCCCTCTCTCAGTTTGGAACTTCTGTGTAGGCTCTTATTGTGCCATCTTTTCAGCCATTCTCAGTATCTACAATGTAATCTGTTATGCCTTAGCACTGCAATTAAGGTACATTTTGTGATGTTATTGCAATTAATGGAATCTTTCACCTTACCCTGGAATTAAGATGCTTTAGATGGCATAATACAATTTTGGTGGTTTCCCCAGGAGAGAGGTGCAAGCTGAGACCCTCAGTGAAAAACAAAGGGATATAAGTATCACTGTGTAGCTAACACCCTAGTCATGTCGAACTAAGGATACCTCTAGATTTTGAAGCCAGAACCTATTTCTGAATAGCTTCCTAACTAAAACTTAAGTTTCAAGCCAAGCACTGAGATCTCATAAGAAAAGGTTACGTTTCACAACACCCTGTGGTGCATGCTTACAGACTAAAAGCCAGTGCTTCCTGGGATCATGAGTCACCCTTGCTGTGTGTATCATATAGAAAGAGCAACCTTCTGTAACTGCAAAAAGCTAAGTTGACTGAGAGTTAACTGAAAGAGGAAAAGGAAATGAGATAGCAAAAGTAATTCAGCCCCTGAAGGAAGAATTTTTGCAGGCCTTACTCATGACAATTGCTGAAGCTAATATAGCAAAATGCTACATATTTTAATGAAACCTGTTATGTGGGATAGCTCTGTGTGTTGTTGTTCATTTGGGTTCTCTTCATCTTTTTAGATGGAAACTCGGAAGCGTCTGGCAAAAATTGTTTTAGTTTTTGTTGGCTTCTTTGCTATCTGCTGGTTTCCCAACCACGTGCTATACATGTACAGATCCTTTAATTACAATAAGATTGATCCATCGATGGGACATATGGTTGTTACCTTAGTGGCCCGAGTGCTAAGCTTCTGCAACTCTTGTGTCAACCCATTTGCACTGTATTTCCTCAGTGAGAGTTTTAGAAGACATTTCAACAACCAGCTCTGCTGCAGGAAGAAAGCTCAGAAAGAGAGATCTGCCAGCTACTTGTGCAACTCTTCTGCCATTCAAATGACTTCCCTGAAAAGCAATACCAGGAACACAGTGACTACCATGACACAACTGAATGGGCACAACTTGAAACAAGAAATGTCATTATGATCTAATGAGTGTGATTTTTGACTGTGAAACAAATCTGAATTTTTCCTTTGCAGCTTGTAAGTAACTTTTGGCTCTTGTTCTCAGACAGTCCTCAGAAGAGAGGCTCTGTTAAATTCTGGCCAATATGAGGTTATTTCACACCATCTGACTCTTAGAAGTGAAGAGTATGTTTTATTGAGAAAACAAAACTGACTGACATAATATTGTACTTTAAAAGAGATGCTGATATATGTTTTACATAAAAGAAAGCAGTGTATCTGATCAAACATTGCTTTAAAAAGTATTGATTTTCTGATATCAAAATATGTATTTTTATCTGAATATTGATCCAGGCTCATGTATTGCTTTAACAGAGTTTGCATGACTTTAGCTCTGTTGTGTGTGTGCTAGCTTTGCTGATTACGACTGTTAGGCATTTTGGATTCCATTAAACTTTTATTTTTAATTTATTTTTTCTTTAATCAGCTCACATTGCGACACAGGTAGTCAAATTGACACAATGACTGAAGCTTATTGCCACTACTTGTACAAGCCTGTTCATATAAAAGTTTGAAGAAGGGTGTCAAAGCTGAATCCCGCCTTATACAGTGGGATAGAAACTGACAAATAATCATTCCCAAGCCAGGTGAGAGGTTAGCATTCATGTCTGAGCTCCAGAGAGAAGGTGCTCACAGTGTCTTTCTCAGAAGGGGCAGTAATTTGCAGACGAAGGCACCTTGTGGAAGTAATTTTTTTATGGTCAGTTCGTGAGCCAAATGTAATTTTAAGTGTGTTTTTCTTTACAGTTGGGTGGAACTGCTCCAGCACAGATCTGTCTCTGTCACAACACTGTATCCTGTTCTTCTGCAGTGACTTCTCTAAGGTGAATACTAGAGAGCACACTAGAAATTTAGACTGGACTTTGGAATTAGTTGATAGTCTTATAATTTCAAAAGCTGAAGTGCTAATGCAGTGTATCCATTCATTTTTCCCTTTGTCCTTAATAATACACTTGCACTTATTTAGTTCTGTTTGTGACTCTGTGAACCATCTGAAGTTCAAAATTTCTTTTGGAATTCCTCTTTTTTCAAGACTAGCTATATCCCTACCCAAATTTTTAAAGCAATGAGAACTTATATTGATGTAAACTGTAAGTGTTCTAGCTAATTATCTAGGAAAAAAATTTCCCCAGCTGTAACCACTCAACAGGGAAAGTAACACATTGAAGTTCTTAACGTCAACCAGCATGGTCTAGCTGGTGAGACCTATAGGAGGATGTAGTGCACTTAAAGTTGTGTGCTGCATTCAAATGAGAAAACTTACTAAGTTCAGTTTAGACTGGCTCCCTATGGCCTACCCGAGCTGGTTGCAGTTGCCCTGTGGCTTCAGTGGCTCCTTAGAAGTCTTTATACAAAGAAGATTACTAACATGAATTCTAAATCTATGTGGAATGGTTTAGAAAGTTGTTGTTTTGTCATAGTTTAGGAATGGAATTCCCCAATTTAGTGTTCCCACTGAAACACTCCAAACCACAATTCCCTCTCCCCTGCAGTGGGGCCTAGAGGAGAAATTGGAGGCACAAAAGGTACATATCAAGGGTTAAGATGATAACAATTTACTAGAAACAGCAATGAAATAAGCAACCAACAGTAGCAACAATAATATTAATAACAGAGTGTTATTAAAATTAATAACAAGGAGTGAAGGATTCATATGCAATCACTTACCACAGGGAACCTGGCACTTCCTGGACCACTCACTTCACCATTGGCCTGACTGGAAGGAGCCCATCCCTCCCCTGCCCCCTGCTTTGGCATGAGGTGGTATAGAGTAACCCCGAGGTCCTGGTCATGTCCCTCCTGGCAACTGCAGAAATGAAAGCTTTTCTGGCTGGAACCAGGACACATCCATAACTGCCTAATACTGCCTCATCCTTCTTTTTCTACATTTTACCTCTTCTCTTTCTTCTTGCCTTCTGAGAACATGCCCACCTGTTCTCAGAAGTACTTTTTAATTTTATATCACTAGTTCTTCCTGGATGCCAGACAAAGTTTTGGATCCTGCTCTTCTGATCAGTCTCAAGTCCTTTTCACTCACAAATATTTTACACCTGCAAAGCACTAATGCTTAAAGTCTTCCTTTGTCAATTCTTGGTGTTTATCATTGACTGTGATCAAGTTTTCTGTTTATTTCTGCTGGGGATTTTGTGGTTCCCTGCTCCTCATTTTGTTTGATAATCTTTCTACACTGCATAGCCTTTCACAGAACTTCTAAATCCATTGTTGTTTTTATTTCCAAAGTGAATTTTTCTGATGTGAACATTACCAGATGATACAGGTGCTCTACTGGAAAAATAGTAATTAATTTGTAGTAGATTTGATGTTTCTGTTTGATTCATGCTCTCCCCCCCCAATGTCTTAAATTGCTGAGTGTGGTATGGACAGCATGAACCAGCTTTCTGGCACAATGGAAAGCTACAGTCTGTTCCTTTTTGTTGAGAGGGGAAGGTGTTCAGAGGTAGACTATAACTCCTTGTTGTCAGGAAATCAGCATGGTTTTGCTTCATTATATCCCAGACTTAATATGCAAATTCTGTTTCAAGTAAGTAAACTAAATTTTATATAGCTCCTTTCAAACTCTTGTAGCGTGGCATGGGGGGGATGAGTTAATCTGTCTGGAGATTTACTAGGAGTGTTGCTAACCCACTGTGCACATTTTGGAAGTGTCTGTTATTGTTTTTTTGTACATGTTGTATATCAGCTGCATGTATAAATCTGTTTTCAGACAACTCTGCTTGCTAACAATTAAAATGATAGTAGAATGCATTTTATGAAGTATTTTCTTCTAACTGTAGTCAAAGGAACAAAGAAAATCTGCAAATAAGATCATGTCAGCTTTTCATATACCACATTGAGATCTATGCCAAAATAGTTGTTAAAATGCCATCTGATTTTTTTTTCCTGTTATAAAAATATTCTTATTTCGGGAACATCAGTTCTTTTCTATCTTCCTCTCCTGAGTCTTGAGATGGCTTCTTTCAAAAATATTTTTGCAACGATTGAGAAAACTACCATTCTTTCTTAGTCTTTGAAAAATGAGAGAATAGAGGTAATTACCGTTTCATTGGAGTAAGACATTTATTTTTTGTAGACTAGAGCTAGTACAATGTAAGTCTGATAGCATCTTCTCACTTCACCCTGTCAATACTAGAAGTATAACATACACTGCTGAATCCTGAAATGTCAGTATGGTTAAATTCTCAACCAGCCTGAGAGATCTCATTTAGCATTACACTGCGATGTGATAATTATCTTCAACAAAGGCGCTTCACTTTGAATACAGGGACAGATTTTTGCAACATACCTGCCCCATAGATATTTTTCTTAACTCAGTCAAGACAGACTCACAGAAGCTATGGCCCAGGAATTAGCAGGGCTGATTGAGAGGTATTAAACCATGCTCAGAGGTGGAAAAAGATTAGACCAGGCTACTAGAGATTAGTCTGGGGGTAGTAGGCTTGTGACAAGGGCAAAACCATTACCCTAGCTGAGGTGCATCTCCACCAATGCATGCAGTATGAGCAGCAAGCACAATAAGCTGGAGCCATTGTACAACAGGAAAGTATTTGCTGTCATGGAAATATAGTGGGATGACTCTCACGACTGGAGCACTGCGATGGATAACTATAAGCCCTTTAGAAGGGAAAGCAGGAGAGGTGGTGGGATGTGCCTGTGGGTAAGGATCAGGAGGAAGGAAGCAGGGTGGACAGCAGGGTGGTGGAGTCTGGTTTATTCCACCCATCCAGGATGAACAGACAGAGGAGGCATTCTACAAGCAGCTGGCTGAAGTCTCATGATTGCTGACCCTTGTATTCATGGGTGACTTCAACTTGCCAGATGTCTTCTGGAAACACAACACAGCAAGGAGAAAACAATCTAGGAAGTTCCTGGAGTGTATGGAAGACAAGTTCCTAACGCAACTGGGAAATAAACCTACCAGAGAAGGTGTCCTGCTAGACCTGTTTTTTGTGAACACAGAAGGACTGGTGGGTGATTTTGTAGTCAGTAGTAATCTTGGACACAGTGGCCAGGAAATCGTAGAGTTTCAGTAATGGGTCAAATAAGGAGAGGTACCAGCAGGACTTCCACCTTGGAAGAGAGGTTGGAAGAGCAGACTTTGGCCTGCTTAGAACATTGATTGACAGAGTCCCTTTAGTGGTCAGTTCAGTAGTCAGTTCAGAAGAGTAAAGGAGTTTAGAAAGGCTGGATGTGATTTAGAAAGGAATTGTTAAATATTTAGGACTAGGCTGCCCCCAACTGTAGAAAGACAAGTCATCAGGGAAAAATACCAGTCTGATTAAACAGAGAACTTGGGCTGGAATTTTGGGGAAAAAAAGAGAATCTATAATCTCTCAAAGGAGGGTCAGGCAATTTGTGGAGACTATAAGGATATTACAAGGTTATATAGGGAGAAGATTAGAAAAGCCAGACTAGAATTTGTATTTTATGAGACGTGAAAGTCTGGAGGTACACTCAAAGCAAAGGGTAGATGATCTCAATGTAAGCAATATGATCTAAAACCACTGCCAATTCTAAAATTATGAAGTACTTTTACTTTTGAGCATCCCAATGTCTGCAACTAAATGGTGCTGAGGCCCCATCAGCTTTACCTGTCTGAGAGCAGATTTAATTAACCTCTGTAATGGTGCACACATTTCAGAAAAGCACAGCATAGCTTTGGGTGGGCTTGTGAGTCTACAGCAGCTTTTTCAATCTGATTCTGTGGCTGTGAAGAATGGAACTGTTAGCAGCAGAGGAGGTATCTACCTGTAGAAGAGAATGCCAGCAATGGCAAATTTTATAGCTTTCACTGTGCACCAGCCTCTGTTAAATATTTTTCCTATGTCTACACACAGTTTGATTGCTTTTCCTCTGATGGCAAAAGCTGATGTGTTCCACAAATTTCATTATTGCCACTTTCGTACAGATACAGATCAAATAAAACACATGGACTATAGTAGATTTCCATACAGTGAAGGAATGATTGTGTTCTGACAGTGTTCTAAACCATGTTTGTTCCCCTGATATGAGCATCATTATAACCTCTTGATCCAGGTATAGTCCTACCAGAGGGGATGTTACTGAATCTGCTGGTAACCAATGCCAGTGAGATAGCTCGGGATATCGAGATTGGAGGTAGTTTGGGCCACAGTGGTGGAGGTTGCTCTCTTTAGGAACATGGGTGAAATAAGGAGTAAGGTTAGACTCCTGAACTTTACGAAAGAAAAATTTCAGCTTTTCAAGGCAATAGTCAGCAGGATGCCTGGAACACTGCCCTCAGGGACAATGGGCTAGGTGCAACAGAGCTGGTATATTTTTAAGGATGTCTTCTACAGAGTGCAATTAGTTAGCAATCCCCAGGAGTAAGAAATAGGGCAAGGGAGGCAAGGGATAAGCATGGCTGAGTTGGGAAGTGCTTGTCAAACTACAGGGAAAGAAGCACATAGATAGATGGTATAAATAACAACAGGTAACCTTTGAAGAGTGCAGAGATGAAGTTTTCTTGTGTAGGGAGGGGATGAGAAAGGCCAAGGTGAAGCTGTAACTGAACTTGACAAGGAACACAAAAATGACAGGAAGATCTGCTACAGGTATATTAACCAGAAAAAAGAAGTCAAAGAAGGTGTACTGCCCCTGATAAACTGGTAGCAACAGATGAGGAGGCTGAGGTACCCAACAACTTCTTTGCCTGAGTCTTCCATGGCGCCTCTCTTCCTGCACATCTCAAGAGAGCAAGATGAGGACTGGGGGAGTGAAGCAAAGATCACTGTAGGTAAAGATCAGTTCATGACCACCTGAGGAGCTTGAATGTAAGTCAATGGGATCTGAAGAGACACATCCCAGAGTCCTGAGAGAATTGACTGATGTAGTCACTTTCCTACGTTTGTTTGAAAAGATGTTTCCTTTTCAAAGATCTTGATTCCTAAGATGTTTGAAAAAATATGGCAGTTATGTAAAGTCCCAGGAGTAAAAGGGAAAAAGCCTGCAAGAAAGATGGAGAGACACTATTTACCAGGTCATATGGTGACAAAGGAGAATGGGATCAAACTGAAAGAAAGCTGTGAGACACCAGAAAAGGTTTCCCAGAGAGGTTGTGGGTATCCTATCCCTGGAATTGTTCAAGAACAAGTTGAATAGAGCTCTGAACAACCTGGTTTAGTGAAAGGTGTCCCTGTCCATGGCAGGATGATTGGAACTAGATGATCTTTAAGGTCCCTTCCATGATTTTATGATATTTGGTTGCTCTAGTAGTCTGGCTCAGCTGCAGATCAGAGCACAGACAAAGAAGAAAAGGCTAAAATCAGTGGTGTGTCTATTTTGAGTGAGACATTATTGATATCATTACTTCTAGGACCACAAACTCTTCCACTCCACGGGACTTCTCTTTATGCACTGCACAGTGAAGGACATAAACATAGTAGGGATCACTGAAAATCCAGTATTTACTTATTTTGGAGATCTTTGCTTTGCCACTTGAAAATTGACCTTTTACTGTGGTTTTTTTGAATGCTTTGTGTGCTGTTTACAGAGAAGAGCAGTTTTATGGGTTTAGCCTTTATTGAAAAAAAGCATCTGCATCACCCTGGCAGTTCATATCACAAAAAGTCAGGCTGCATTTTCCAGTGTACTGACCAGTACTAGCAACAGGCTCAAAAATACATTTCAATTAAACATCAAAGCTTCAAATCAGCTTATACCTGGAAAGGATTTAGCAGCAGCTGACCAGAAAATCAGCTAATTAAGATGTATTTTGGAATAATATTATTAAAACCTGAGCAGATGCAAACTCCCAGTTTGAGTCTTTTGCCCGCAAGTGCAATAGAGAACAGAGACTACGTGCAGAGAGGAGGAAATGATCCTTTTACACAGAATGCATGAGAAAACCAGCATGATGATGATCACACCCTGTGAGACTCCCAAATAGGCAAGCACGTGCTAGAAATTTAACCAATTTCTGAACTGGTCTTCAAAGATGTTTTATGATTATTTTTATAATGAGAGTAGCAGCCTAAATTGGGCTAAAAAAAAAAATGGACCGCAGTTTTTGGTAGTTTTTAATAGTACATAATCAAGCACTGAATTGAAGACATTTGGATAATGGAACGAGGTCCAGAGAAGAGCAGCAGAGCTGGTGAAGGGCCTGGAGCACAAATCTTATGAGAAGATTTGTGTTCCAGGCCCGAATCTGGAGCTGAAGGAACTGAAGGTCCTTTAGCCTGGAGAAAAGGACTCTCAAGGAGGACCTTATCATTCTCCACAGGTATCTGAAAGGAGGTTGCAGCCAGGTGAGTGTTGGTCTCTTCTCCCTGGTAATGTGTGACAGGATGAGAAGAAATGGCCTCAAGTTAGGTGTCCCAGGGAGGGTTTACATTGGATATTAGGAAAAAAAATTACAGAAGGGTTTGTAAAGGGTTTGAAACAGACTTCTCAGAGAACTGTGGAGTCACCAGACCTGGAAATGTTCTGAAAACACGTGGCTACAGTAGTTCAGGACATGGTTTGGGGGTGAACATGGTGGCGCTGCTGGGTTGACGGATGGACTTGGTGATCTTAGAGGTGTTTTCTAACCTTAACAATTCTATGGGTGTAGGAATGCTGCAGATCAATTATTGTTTACATGGTGGGTTGTAGAGTCTTTCCTTCTCTTTAGGAACACTCATCAGCTTTCTGTGGCAGTGCTTGGATTGTAGATGCAAGTCTGATCTGAGAAGTTATGTGGTGATGTACAGTATCAGCATTCAGTGACATTCAGCTGCCAACAAGCAGAGCTGTTGGCAATTCCCATAACATATTAGATCTGCAATCAGATGTGTAACTGGAGAAAATAGATCCAATAAATATGTTTTTAAGTTTCTTATATCTAAGAGAATGACAGGAACTCAGAGGAGCTTTCCATTATGGAGAAGAAGGCAAGACTTTGAGCTCATAACACAACACTTAGTACTTGTTACCTTACTGCCATTTAGCTAACCTGCCAAACCGTGTCATCATATTGATCATCCAGAGAATTGTTCTTAAAATATAAATTACTATCCCACAGAAACCATTTTGAAAACAAAAAAATTTTTTTGAGAAAAAGGCTTGAGCTTAACAAACTAACCTAAGACAACGTCAAATTATTTTATAGGAAATGCTAATCAGGTAGGTAAATAATTACCATTTAACTCTTAACATTTCCTGATTGTTCACACCATGGGAAACATATGGACAATTTAATATGCTACAGTTTATGCTCTAGCAGTTAAGAGAACTATTCTAGTCATGTAATTAATTAAAAATCTCAGATAAAATCCCTTAAAGGCATCAGAAATTCCCTCAAAGAAAAATGGTGGAGGTCTAGTTCTCTGTATTATTTTGTTATTGTTGGGGATTTTAAAATAAATTTTATTTTAATGGAATCACATATAGCTTAGAGATATTTGTTAAAACCTCATTTTAAGTCTCGAATAACTGGAAATTATGAGTTTAGAAACATTATTTTGGGCTCACATTGGTGTGAGTACAAAATAGGAAACCTTGTTTTGTATTTTCTGGGAAGGTTTTTTGTACAAAGGAATGAAGGTGATACTGGTCTTCCTGGAAGATTTGCTTACTTTCCTCTTTATCTTTTCAACAGAAACTCTCAGGCCCTGAAATATAACATCAATTTATGCATGTTTATTCTTAGCAGTGTAAAGCCATAGTAAATATATAGTAAAATAAACAAATAGTAAAAGTAAAATATTCTTATATAACTTTAATTTTTTTCTCAAATACATGCAAAGCAGCCATGCAATTCTAATGTATGTTAATAGGAAATGCATATAAATATAGAGAAAACAATAAGGTAGTTCTTCAAAGTTCTTGTGGATTATAAATCAGACCATATGGGACTGAGTATCCATTGCACTTCCTCAGCAGTTACCTCAATTTCAGTATAATTTGGTTCTAATTAAATTTTACTTTTGGAGAAAGGCAGCTAAAAATTAAATCTTAAGAGCTTTATGTTTCAAGCTGAGAACATGTTGGCAAGTGTTCATTATAATAAGCCTGTTAAAAATCCATTTATTCATCTCATTTAGCTTCTATAATTCTCAGAGAAACACAAAACCAACAAAGAACAACTAGAAACCAAACTGTCCTGTGTGATGCTTTCCACTAGGATTGTCTTAAAAATGGAAATTGCTCCCAAGAAAAGAAATTATGCAAAAGATATTGACAATTTTTCCTTGAAAATATCACATTTTATGTGAAAAAACAAATTATAAACCATCTAAGAAAAATTACAGTATTTCTTATATCTAAGCAAAAAAACCAGAGAAAAATCAGATATTTTACTTAATGGCAGAGATTTTCTGGTTTTGAGGAGAAGAACATTTCCATTTGGCTCAGTTGGTCAGAGCATGGTGCTAACTATATAATGGTTGTGGGTTTGATCCCCATATTCACCTAAGAGCTGGACTTATGATCTTTGTGAGTCCAACTTAGACTATTCTGTGATTCTCTAAACCCAAACTGCCCAGTTCAAGCTCCCTGGCATAAATCTTAAATCTAGGGAACTCTTTGACAGTCCCCATGCAGAAGTGATATGTGTAAAAGTGATATATGTTAAAGTGTGTATATCCAAAAGTGATATGTGTCAAGTCATGTATACTGTGAATGTTTACTAGAGAATTGCCTTTATCTTTAGCAACATTATGTATGGCTTTTTTTTAATGTGAAAGATATTGATACGAACAAGAACAGCACAGTAATTTGACTAAAAGGCAGAAACCAAACGTGCTTATTCCATCAGTCTGTCAGGTGAAAATAAAGATATTTTCTGACACTGTCTAATAGCAGACACTGAACAAGTGAAGCCATGGCACATCAGAACACTTCAGTGTTTTCCCACAGTTTGCATGGTGGCAGAACTAAGAGAATGTTTCAATGCAAAAGCAGTTTCTCTTCTTACTGAGGCAAGACTATACACAGCAGGTATAGTCCTTGGGTACACACTTCAGGCATGTCAGATAGATTAAAACTTCCCTTTTTTGTAGCTGTCTTACATGTAATCCTGCTGGATCAATGGCTGCATGCAGTACTCATAAAGAATAAGAGAAAATGTCAAGTCTGTGACTTCTACTTTCTCTTGTGTTTTTGAAAATGCAGCAAACAATGTCTGCTAAGTGAGCAGGAAATACCTCGGGGGGTGTAATCAATGGGGAAAAACTCATTTTGCAATGCATGTGTTTTGCACTTTTTTTGCTAAGTGACAAATAGGTTTGAAATGATACAAAATTGTCACAATCCATAATTCCAGGGAACCAGAATAAATCTCATACCTGATACTGCTGAGTAGACACTCCCATAGGGCTGTTGTGGACTTCTGTACCCTTCAGAGAGTGTTGCCTTATGGCATAGGTCAGAAGCAGGAATGGATAACAGCACCAGACTCACCGTGAAAATGCACTTAATAAAACCCCACAAAATCAGATCACTATCAGTCTTCTGGTGAGTCAATTAAGATCTTAAATGCTAAACATGTTAATTTAATGTAACAAAGTTAATGTAAAAATTAAGAATGTGCTTCGTCTGACTAATTATTCATCCAAAAGCAGTCTAGACATGTCTTCCAGGATTGGTGTTCATTTTTCTTGCAACCCACTCCACCTGGCATAGATGTGCAATTCACCTTCTATGGAGTGTGTTGCTCTGATATACAGAGTCTGTGCCCTCATCCAGAGTTATGCACAGCCTGAATGCCTGGATATTTATAAAGTCCTTTAAAAGAAATGTGTTTGCTGGGCAGTCATAAATGAGACCACTTTGTTTTCCATACACAGTCCTTTCTCAGTATAATCAGAAGTTTTGCTGAAAAGAAGGTGTAAAATCCTTATTGCTTTTGAAGGCTCATTAATAGAAGAATCACATAATCTGCAAATCATGGTGCTCTGCCAGGACAGAAAGGCATAACCTCTGTAAGACCAGTGCTGAAAGCAGAAGTGGTTGAGTATCTCAGAAAACACTGTATCACTACCATAGTGCATGCTTCACTGATAACCCCAAAAAAGCTCCCTTCCATGTCTGTGTAAGGCTTTGATCAGTCAGTCCTGCAGCCTTTCCTGTGCAATTCAAGAGCTGCTCAGCGTGCCCAACAAGCTGAGCATTACATGTGCTCTTATGAGGGTGCTACTATGGCGTGCTCACCCAGAAGGAGGAATTCCTCTGTATGGGATGAGGAAATAATGAAAGATGACAACAGGTAGGTACCAGAGAAGAAGCCCCTAAGGTTCCTCAATATAAGAGACATTGCTCAGAAAATCTGACTTGGTTTCATTCTGGACTTAGAGTCCAAGTGGAAGCATACTTCAAGGATCTCATTGTATTTTCTTAGGTTATGGGGAACTAAAACAAGATGATGCTATACATCCATAAGAAGCTGATTGAGTTAAGGGTGTCATGAAGAAACAGGAAGAATAGCGATATGTCATTGGGGATTTTGGACAGAGATGGAGCTTCTTCTGCTTCCCTTCAGCAGGCATTTATAACTGTGTATTGCAATCTAATGCACGCACAGACCTTCCATTCTGTCAGGCATTCTGATTGTTCACACCATGAGAAACATCTGGACAATTTAATATGCTGCAGTTTGTGCTGTAGCAGTTAAGAGAATATTTTTTATCTTCCTATTTAAATTCAGTAAGTTTTTGAAGTCCACAAGAGAAAGAAAAAACCCCAAGCTAGAAGTTAATCTTTTATACGGTAATATTATGATTGAAATGCTTTAAAAGAAAAAAAGAAGGAATATGATAGTCTCAGTCTGTTTTTACACCCCCAGGCTATGGCGATAAATAATATTTGGCTTTTCCTTTCCTTCCCCATTCCATTGGCAAAGTTAGTGTTGTTCTTCCTGGAAAAATTCCATGGTGGAAATAGGAGGACAAAGTTACTGTCACCATGGTGGGAATTGAAGACAGAACATAAATTTGAAAAATCAGTGGTCCTCATAAGATTATAACTTTATGGATGGAGGAAGGAGGCATCTAAGTCTTTAAGTCTTAAGAGGTAATATATGAAACTTCACAGGCTATGTAGAACTAACTATACATCCAAGATGTTTATGGTGTTTAGGAAGGAAAATTTCTGAAGCTGTCTACAGCCTTCTGTCTGTGATGTGCTGGAGGATCTAGCAAGTACCAGAGTCTTGTGCTGATATGAAGCTGAGATATAAGTAGGACTTTCACTCAGATCTGAAAGTTGGAAAATGCCTAAAAAAACAAGACATTCTTACTGCACTGGTATGCCTTCCAGGAAGAAAAAACATACAAAAATGTTAAGGCTGGTCTCAAAAACTTACCACACAGAAGGAGTTTTAGTAAAAAGGGAACTTCTCCTTTTAGCCATTTTTATTAAAAAAAATAAAGAAGGGTAGGTCTTTGTGGTAGGACCCTTACTGTGATCTAGATGAGCGCTTTATTAGAAGTATGGCAGAGAGAGAGAGGAAAGTACTGAGAAGGCAGGAAAAAGGACCTTAAAACACTATTATGTACTTTTAAAAGTAAATCCCAGCACCATCTATTGACTGAAGAGGTCCTATATTTGTTTTAAAAGCCTTACTGAAATAGGACACTGTTCCTTTACTGAGACCAGATAAAGGAAATTTCAAGGGCAGATCATGCTTGGAAAAATTCTCAAACTATTGTAGCCCCAAAGAAGATTGAGAAGCATCAGACTCCCAGTGCATGAATGTGCCTTTTGTGCTGACTGAGCCAGCCTGACCCTGCTGCAAAAAAACAGCCTGAGGAGAACTGGCAACCACAGTGCATGTCCCGTTGTGGACACCAGCTGAGCAGCCTGACATAAGGATAGCTTGTACTCAGGGCTCTCAGGCATGCAAGATATGAGGGCAGCAATGTGCTGGTGCTCTGGTCTCTCCTGGGGCTGTGCGGTTAGGCTGAGCTGATGTTACACTCCCTAAACTTCTTCTATAGCTTGTCTTATGCCCAGACTGGAAACTGCTGATGGATACACTACACCTCCACTAAATCCTTTATATGTACACCTGACAGTCCCAGCCTCTGTCTCTGGGCACAGTTCAGCAGAACAGAATCATAGCCCATGACAAGTCTAAACACTCCTTTAACACACACACAAACACACACACACACACACACACACACAAAGTACTGGTAACAATTAATGCTAAATGGATTACCATTGTAAAAAAGATCATCAGCAGTAAATCTAACCAGAACTGTTAATTTAAAATATCTATGTGTTGGCTCTGAGTGCTTTTATACCTTCACTCTCCTAGTGAACTCATCTAGTCTTGGGTAGTTTTAGATGTGTGACAGTGCAGGTCACTGCTGAGAAGTTCCACTAGTGCAGTGTGAGAACACAGATACAACAATTACACAGAATTGTAGAATGGGTTGGAAGAAACCTTAAAGGCCATCGAGTTATAACCCCTGCTAAGGGCAGGGAACCTTTCAGTAGACCAGGGTGCTCAAAACTCTGTCCAACCTGGTCTTGAACACCTCCGCATAAGGGGAGTATGCAACCTCTCTGAGCAACATTTCCCAGCGCCTCATCACCTTCACAGGAAAGAATTTCTCCTGAATAGCTAATTTAAACATATCTCCTTCCATTTAAGGCTATTCTCCCCTTGTCCTGTCACTACATGCCCTTGTGAAAAGTCCCTTTCCAGCTCTCTTGTAGAACCTCTTCAATACTGGAAAACTGCTATAATTTTTCTCCAGAGTTTTATCTTCTCCAGATTGAATAACTCCAACTCTCTCAATTTTTCTTTGTAGGAGAGCTGCTCCAGCCCGCTGGTCAACTTTGTGGCTCTCCTCTAGACTCAGCACAGGAGGTTTAAATTATTCTTAAGTTGGGCCTCCAGAGCTGGACACAGTACTACTCGTGGTGGGATCCCACAAGAGCAGAGTAGAGGGCAAGATCCCCTCCCTCGACTTGCTGGCCTTGCTGCTTTTGATGCAGCCCAGGATCTGGGTGACCTCCTGGTCTGCAAGTGAACACAGCTCATGTCCAGGATCTTGTCCACCAGCGCCCTCACATCCTTCTCAGCAGGGCTGCTCTGGACCAGTCCATCCCCAACTCTGTACTGATGTCAGGGTTGCTGTGACTCAGGTGCAGGACCTCACACTTGCCCTTGTTTAACTTCAGGAGGTTTACACAGGTCCATCTCACAAGCCTCTCAAGGTCCCACTGGATTGCATCCTTTCCCTCCAACCTGTGGACTACATCATGTAGCTTGCTGTTGCTGAACTTGCTAGGGTTGCACTCAATCCCACTGTCCATGTTCCTTACAAACATGTTAAACAGCGCTGGAAGGGTGCAGCCTTTTCCTGGCATGATGTGTTTTAAGATAAGTGTCATCCATTTTATTTCCTTTTCTTTCACCAGCTTCTCTATTTTTCCTGTAAATATGTGTACATGCAGGACCTTTGAAGGCTCTCACTCTTTCTTGGTGTTTTAAGCATTAGCAGAATGAAAGTAGTGCTAATAAAAATAATGTCAGGTTATCTATTTCTTAAGACAGAGTGTAATGTTAGAAAAATATTTTCGTTACATCCTACTCAAAATACTTGCTAAATAACTCATATTAATTTCTATAAATGCTGGTAAATAAATTGGTTACTTTTTGTGTGCTCTATGACTCTCAGTGATTTACCATTCAGGAAATAACACTGAGGTTTGAGAGCCTGAATTTTACCCGTCTTGTGGTTTATTTCTATATGAACATTTTATAAACTTAGACTTACTGTCTCCTGCACTGAGCAAACAAGTAGATGTACCATTAAACCATAAAAACATTAATTTATGAAATATTTTCCTTCCCCAACTCCCTTTCTTGGCATGATAAATAAAATCCTAGAACAAAAAAATGTTGCTATTAACAATGCCTCAGCTTTCACTTGAAAAATATCTTTGATAAATTGACAACAAATGTGTTACTTGATTTTTCATTCCCTATCTATAAAACTATTCTATTCAGCTGTTAAAAAGGGAAAGAATAATATGCAGAAAGGTGGTTATTATGTAAAAAAGAAGGGGGAAAATCAGAAGCCTCGTCCCTAGTTTGCATATATTGATCTTAGTCCTCTCCAAGTACAATATTCATTACCTAGAACATATAACAATTTTTTTTTCCTCAGATGAACCTTGCATTTCCAAAAACTGCCAAGCAATTTCCTTGTTTCCAGACTTTATGCTCATTCAGCTGTTGCCATATCTGTAATGACTCTCAGAAAGAGGGTTGATTAGTACGTACTGTGGTAGCTTTTCAAATTAAGGCTTTTCCCCCCAGAGTGAGAATTTTACATTTTGGTAGGAATCCACAAAGGATTAAACTTTTAGTTGACACAGCTGAATAGGATTTGAAGTTAATCCCTAAAAACTGGCCTCTCGATCTTTTTGCCAGTTCACTTCCCCAGAATAGTATTTCTTAATCAACCTCAAACTCAATGTTTTTGTTTTCAGAATTTTTGGATGTAGTACTTTTAAGCAGAATTGTTGCTTTTTACCAGTTCTTGGCAGACATTCTGGCTCTGCAGAAAAATATTCTATTTTGATGCAGGATTTCCAAAGTATTCACATACTCAAAACTGACCAAAAAGGTGTCCAAACATATGTTTCTCTCAAGTAATTAATCCTCTAGCAAGTAATTAGTCCTCTAGCTGTTTGCCTAAAGCCAACTCTTTGTTATGCTGATGGTTTTTCATCCATATAAGCAATGAGAAGATTTTTCTTGGGAGGAAGAAATGAAGAGTCAACCCTGTAAAAAGAGTAATATTCTCTGTAGGGTAAAGGGGTGTTCTTTTGGTGTGTCAACAGCAATGTGATGGATCAAAAAGTAGCTGTGGTTTAGTCCATCACTCATGACTGAAGTGACTGCAACTGTCTAAGGTACACACAAATACAATGGTCACCTTTGAGAGGAAGTATTCCCTGAATGCCCTTTTAGGGATTTTCAAAATCAGAAAAGCATAACAATGGGCACTAAGATAGTAAGTAGACTATATAGTAAGTAACCTACACAGTGAGATTCAACACTGAATGTTTTTCAGTAGTGTACTGTTCCAACCTACCAGCTCCTCTGGGGATTCACAATGAAGTTAAGACTGATAATTCTTCAATTAGTTTTCCGATTAACATGCATATGATATGCTCTCATCTTCCACCCTTTGCTTTAGCATGTGTTCCACTAAGCCTGTCAGGGAAGCCAATAATCCTAGCAGAGTATGGACCATGAGCAGTTTCCACACCTTGTACTGAATCGTAGATCCTAAATCTGAAGCAAGGGTTGCCAGCTCGGAAAAAGGCAGCAATCTGCTTGTGACCATCTTAGCTTGAGTAAATGACAAAAGTAAGTGGGAGAGGAAGGAAAGAATGATTAAGTGTCTTAAGTTTCCAGCATTACTTAGAGTGAAGTAGGTGTTAAAAATAGACCAGCTGTGAAGAATAGGGAGATGCCAAGAGGCCGTCACACACTCACGGGGAGGTGAGAAGATACACAGGAAAGGCTGGAATGGGCAGATGAAACCGATCAGTGACTTGGGATGGGTCAGCCTGAAGGTACGGAAGAGGCAGCGGTGATATCTTGGAGACAGGAACCTGGGTTAGGGGAAGCTGGAGGTACCTGCTGAGTGTGTCAGCAGGCTGCTGTCACATAAGCCTTTTGGCCATGAAGAAGCTCTCACAGCTTCAAGGAGGACAGTTGCCCTAAGAGATATTGACTCCGTGATAGAACTGTGCAGCACCTGTGTTACTTCTGGCAGCTGCTGTATCAGCTTGATTTGTTTTCAATTTACTGTATACTGTTTTCTGGGAAAAAGATCTAGCTGGGAAGCAAGGAGGAAGGTTGCTTATTTCTGGGTCATGCTGACACATGCAGCACTCTCTGGAGTCTCCATCCCCTGGAAGAAACTAGGAAGGGAGTTTCTGATATCTTAATTTTCTAAAAGTGATTAAATATGTTGATTCTAGCAGTGGATACTGTCATCTCTCAGTACATGGTCAATGAAAACCAGTCAGCACAAATCCTCCAGGATCCATCCTCCAGGGAACATCCAGGCATTTTCGGCAACAGCTTCCATGACATAGGCAGAGAAAGTACTCCTGAGACTATCTTTTGAAGAGTCAGGCTCAAACAATGAATAGGACAGAAGCCTTGTGTGCCTTTGCTGAAAGCTCCAGATGCTGGTTCATTGGCAGCTGCTCACTGTCACTCTAAGTTTTTTATTATTTGCAGAACAAATCGGTTGTCCCTCAACATATGTCTGCCTAGAGAACACCTGCCAGACAATTAGCAAATTGGTAGCCAATAATTTTTGGGCAGTGTGTTGCAGGGTCTCTAACATTTCAACTCATTTTTTGTGGCAGTACAAAGAAAGAGATGGCTGCTTCAGATGAAAAACTACTTTAAAGCTGTTCTAGGTAATGTCCCTGTCACTGCCAGTTGCAGTGCAGGAAAGGATCTGGCACAGAAGGGCAGTGTAGACTTACCCTAGAGCTGTATTAATGATTTTGCAAGGAGAACTTTCTGCCTTCATGAGTGATGGACTTCATCTCCTGGTGATGGCCACTGAATAGAATGGACCAGCAGAGACGAAATGTCAGTAGTTCTTACCAGGTAGGGTACATGCTTGGTTTCCTACCATTCTTTACCACAGCCTGCTAACTCATATGAGAGCTACAAGAATGCTCTTCCATCACTGGGATTAGTTGTGCTATTTCAGCTGCCACACCATGGAAATGCCTTTTTCAAGGTCCAAGAACCTGAAATTGAAAAGACAGTTAAGGCATTCTTTTCTCGCTGAATTGCTTGCTGATGACAACAGAAACATGAGCAAACTCATCTTCAGTAATGTGATAAGAAAGAGCTAAACTAAGGGATGTGCAGTTGTAGAAAAGAAGGGATGGTTATAAATGAAGTATCTTTCATTTAGATCTGAATATGTAGATCCACTTTGATGAGTTAACAAAATCTATTGCCTTTCAACATAGTATTAGTTCTTAATAATATTAAAGGCATTTGATTTCTTTGACTGGGAAGAAAGCCAAACCTAATCACAGGCACTGTAAATACTGGTCTAATCCCTTTCTCTGATTTATTTTCCAGATATTAATACAACAATATTTTTTTCTATGTACTTCTATTTCTTTCTATGCATTGCCAACCCATGACAGAACAGTCCTCCAGTAGGTAGATTATTTTATGTTCAAAAAAAGGTTGCTGCAACTACTCTCCTAATCTCCTGATTCATTACAGGGACACCATGTGGGTTTTGAGAGCATGAGTTACTATTATTACAATTATTGTAGCCAAGAGTGAACAGAAAAAAAGGAAGCAGGGGGAAGAATAGTAGAAAGAGAACAGAGAAAAAAAAAACAGAATCATTATAGTGAAAGGAAAATAAAATAAATTTAAAACATCTGTTTTGTCTAGTCTTCATAGCTCCTTCACAGATAATAGACTTGTATAATTTTATGGGAATTCAAGCATAAGATTAAATCACAAGGAAGAATGTCTTGCTTAAACGCATTTCAATCACTTTGTTAACTTCCAAAAATTTTATATTGTTAATAAGTGACCTTATTAACAGCTCTGGGAGATAATTTGGAAAAGTTAAAGGAAAAGCAAAAAGAAGGAGTATTGAGCTCAGCTATTTGTTCAGGTCACCAGCATACAAAGTAGAAATCACAGCCCTAATATAGGCATCTTGTGCAAATACATTTTTTAATGCAACACATGCTAAACAAAAAAAGAGAGGGTGGATCCCATCTGTCTCACCCATCCTTCTTGCTCTCACTATTCCCTTCTAGTGTCAGAGTTTCATTTTAAAGCAACCTATTTCCAAATATTTTATGCTTTTGTGGGAATTTGTTACACGTTTTCTTGTTTTGTATGGTATATCAACTGTTAATATTTATCATCTACTAATGCAAAATCATGTTCTAATGCTGTGTAACACAAATCCTTGACACCATCTTCAAAATACTGATTTATTCCTCTATATTAACATTTTTTTTAACATAAATCTTCATAGTTCTTCTTTTAAATAATCTTTTTACTTAATTTAATGTTATGGGTGTTAGAATTCTGCACTAGCATTTGTTACAACTTTGCCCTGGCAAGCCAACAAAACATGAAAAATAAAGTTTTTAATAGAGTTTTTAGAACTATATTGAAAACACCTATATGCTTATGTACATATATAGTTAGCACGATGTCTATAGAATACATTTATTAAAAAAAAAACAGTGCCTGTTTAAGTGATAACTCAATTGGTGGTATAAGCATAACTTCTTTCACTAATTTCAGTTTTGCAGGTGAAATTTGTTCACAGCTCAACAGAGTAACCATTGGGAGTGGTTTTTTTAGGTGACTTCTGTAATTGGGAATGCCAGGTGAAAATAAAAATATCAGAATAATTTCTGACATATATTAAGTATGGCACAGGGTTGAAAGACTGCTACAGGCGATAGGGTGAAGGGTGTATTGTATGAGATAAATTTAATAACTGTCCCAACTGGCTTCAGAATTCTGCAGTAATTATGATAACTGGGCTAAAATAAACCAAAAGACAAAACCCTCATGTGCCTGCTCATGTTTCAGCAGTGCAATATATAAGTACAGTGGGTTATGGCTAATGGTGGTACCAGCCTTTGCTATGGCAGGTGATGTTCCCCCAATGGCCAAGCTGCCACACAGCACTGATTCAACAGGTTCTGCAGATGGGATGGGCTTCTCTTCCACTGACACCTTCTTTCCTAAGAGACAGATAGTAGTAGCTAGATATTTTCTTGGATATAAATATGTGCTTGTGTATCACAGTTATGTGAGTAAATACAGTATTGCCATTTCAGTATGTGCTGAATGTATTTAAAAAATCATAATTTATTTTAGAAAATATTATTTTTTCAGTTGTTTTATATTGTCTGGGAGTACAAACGTTTGATTTTTTCTAATAATGAATGTGAAAAAAAATAGACCTATTTCAGTTGGAATTTCCAAGGAGAACACAGTATTTTTAATATTACACATCTGTGGTCTTATTACATGTTTATAGGAACTTATTTCCCTTTCAGACACAGTTTGATCCAAAATGCTTAAACCCAAGCACTTCCCACTATCACATTTACTGTCCACAGTGCTTACATGAACACTCAGAGGGTGCATCTACTGAAGCTGCAATAAGTGATCTGATTCCCAAAAATCACTGTATTTGGGGACTGTTTTATACTGGCTCCAAACAGTCAAGCACTGAGCCTAAAAATATACTAAAGTCAAGTCACAACTTTAGGATTTTACAATCATTAGGACACCTTTTATTGCAGATGTTGGTAGCATGTTGTACCACGACTTATCAGCATTCATGCTTAAGGACATCTGTCATGATCAGTTACTTTTGTCTTAGATAATTTAAACCTATTTTTCTGTACAGAAGAGGAAGAAATGATGTTAAAAAAATTCACTTTAGGAAGATATAATTCACAAATTTCACAGACTTGCCTGCATTAACAGTATTAGCTTTACATGCAGTGAATATCTATGAAGTTACCTGTAATTCAAGAATGAAGTGACCAGAGTTTAACTTGGGGAAATCAGAAATAATTACTCTACAAAAGCTGAGGTTCAAAGACCTAACTTGAATATTTCAGGCCGGGGAAGAGAGGAGTCATCAATTTTGCATTGCCAAATGGTGCTAAATGAACATGTTTGACTTCATTATCATCCACAGCAACATATCAGCTTAGTGTAAAAGATGTGCCTTCACCTATAATTTCATCTGTACTGCATTTTTCTGTAAGAGTGTCACACAAAGAGAAACACAAGGATCTGAAAATTAACAAAAAAAGATAAAACCAAACTGAATTTATAAGGTTAGTATGGCGTGTAATGAAAGCCTACGTGATCACTAAGACAGAAAAAAAATTATACAAATATATTCTGTCAGATGCCACTCATAAAATATTGTCTAATTAATGGAAAATAAAGTTTTCATAGTTGCTGCCACTGTCTAAGTTTTCATGACACGTTTTTTTTTCAAGTTACAATACTCAATTGTTGAGTGACAGGGATTTATTTCTCATATTAAAAATAGAAAACCAAATGTTTCTTGGGATGTGAGAAGAACAGTACCTCTCCCTGATATTGTCTTAGTAAAATAAATAAAACAGGAAGAAACAGGTCATACTTTCTTATATTTTTAACTCTACAATACATTTCCACTTCTAATGTTGGATGACCAACTCCATCAAGAAGTGATTTTTTTCCCAACTAATTTGCATATTTACTGGAGCTTTTGAACATTTATACAAGTAGTCAGCCTTAAATGAACGAGAAAGAACATTAAAAGTCAATTTCCGGACAAAGAGGTTATTATTCCATGAAATATGCTTCAATCAAATCCACCACTGAACAAATCCATTATGGGTCCCTTCCAACTCAGCATGTTCTATGATTTATATGTTCCAGCAAGCACTGAGCCCTGTGAGAAAGTTGGAAACCAAGCCTTCTGGTAAGCAGAGTTCTCTTTCTTCTTTCGCCATGGTCTGCAATGGGCCTGATCAAGTATCATAATCCAATATATTTGGGTCTCTGTTTATAGTTAATAAACATCAAGGTTGGTTTAGAAAAAGGATTAAGCTGCTACCTGAGGTTTACTATATACCTCCTTCCTAGTTCCATTATTTCATCTGGAATAATCAGTCATCAAACCATGATTTACCAAATGGGAAAACTAGGAAACACTAAGAGCTACAAAGAAGAGGAACATGCCAGCCAGTAAGGAAAGGTGTTACCAGTGCTATTCCCTTCCACTATTGATGGCAAAACACTTGGAGATGGGAAACAGTATAAGACGGAATGAAGTATTTCAATTCCACAGTCACTCTCTCATCAAAGAACATACTAGAAATATTTTTTTTAACAAGCAGCTTACTATTTAATATTGGCAATTCCCATATTGACACTAATCGAGGTTTCATAGGACTACTGTCAACAATATTTTGTTGAGTGGGAATAGATAAAATTGGTCTGATTCTCGGCCCTTCCAGTGAGGCCCGATTTCTCGTGTTAAAATCAGATTACGGAGAGATGTCCCTGCCTGAATTAAGGTGCAAAGGCAACCATATTATGACAAGATACAGATTTTATTTAAGGTAGATTTTATTTAACAAGAAATGTGAGGGAGACAGATAGAAATAAGATAATAATAATAATAATAATAATAATAATAATAATAATAATAATAATAATAATAATAATAATAATAATAATAATAATAATAATAATAATAATATTTTATTTACTACTAATTCTTCTTCATCTTAGTATTCTTATTATTTTTATTCTTTTACTTCTTCCAATTATTTCCTGCTATTACTACTATTTTTCTTATCTTATTCTTCCTATTTATGTTTTTTTTATTATACTTATTCACATTTTTGTTCTTATCCTTTTTCTTATTTTTCTCCTTATTTGCTACTACCTTTTTTTACATCAAGTGATTCTGATTCAGATTCTGATTATTTTTATTTTTTTCTTCTTATTATTCTCATTTCTATTCTTTGTCCTTTTCTTTTTCTGTGTTTTTTTTTTGGGGGGGGGGTTGTTTTGTTTGTTTGGGCGTCTTTTCTTTTTTTTTTTTCTTTTTTTTTATTACTACTATTTCTTAAAACCAGCTTCTATTTGGTTTGGATGAATTGTGTGTGTTGCAGTCCTGCAGTGTGCAGTGGGGTCCTGGCAGCAGTATCTCCTGTCTGTGCCCATTCCTCATGGATAAAATCCCAAAGGATCACAAATAATCTTTTCAGGATGGGAGGAAATGGCTTTAGATTCCACTGGGAAAGGTTCTGATTAAATATCAGAAACAATTTACCCATGTCAGTGGTCAGATGTTGGAAGAAGTCACTCAGGGAGGTGGTGGAGTCGCTGTCTCTGGAAGTGTTCAAGATGTGGATGTGGCACTTGGGGACATGGGTTAGGGGTGATGCTGGTGGTGCTGGGGTCATGTTGGGACTGAATGACTTTCAGGGTCTCTTCCCTCCCTGGTGACCCTCTGTGATTCATTGCTGAGCCACCTGGCACCAACCCATGGGTGCTGGTTTGGGGCTGGCCACATGGATAACACTTGGTCAGGGGGAGGCCCGCTTGGGGTGATCCAAAGAGCAGGGGATTGCTCAGCCTGCAGGGATGTGTCCAGGCAGAGGCAGCCTGTGTGGCTCCCTCGGGATGCTGGGCAGGCTGCATGCCAGCCACCATCTGTGGGGCCCAGCCTGGCTCTGGCACTGGGCACTGATTTTCTGGCTGTGCCGCCAGGCAGGGGCAGCAGAGGAGGCTGTGTGCTGCCTGCAGCGCTAGCCAGAGGTGGGAGGGACATTTCTGAGGGGAAGCAGGCTGCTGGCTGAGGGCCTGGGCTCCCAGGTGGGGAGCTCAGGGGCTGGGGCAGCTGTGCGGGCTTTGCCTTTGGATACCTCCAGGTAGATACCAGCATCTCCAGGGGCCAGCTCTGGCACACTGCAGGCTTCCCTGTGGAACACTTTCTCGTAGCTTCCAGACCAGCATTTCCCTGGGACGGCTCTGGCTCACTGCAGGCCTCCAGTTGGGAATCTTCCCAGTATATATCAGCATCTCCTGGGGTTAGCTCTGCCTCACCGCAGATTTCCCCTTGGGACGCTTGGTGGTAGCTACAAGACTCTCCTGGGGACAACACTCGCTCACTGCAGGCTTCCCCTTGGGATTCGTCCTGGTAGCTACTGGCATCTCCAGGGTCCCGCTTTGCCTCACTGCATGCTTTCCCTTTACAGGACTTCCTGATGGACACTGTCATCCCCAGAGGCCAACTCTGCAGGCTTCCCCTTGTGTGAGAGTCTGTCTGAATTTTCCCTCATCTGCCCATGATCATCATTTGGGGACCATTGAAGAGAAGACCCCACTGTCTAGAATCTCTGGCTCTGCAGGAGAAAGTCACAGGCCAACAAGACCCTGAGATCTGAGAGCATTGCTAAGTTATTGTTTTCACAGGTGTTGTTTGCTGTATGCTAAGAAGGGGGCACTGTGCCCTTTTTGCAACAATAGCCTTAGAAGCTGTCCCACCTCTCGGCCTGACTGGAGTTCTCCTGAGTTTTGGGTGATCTGCCACAGAAGACCCTCACCTGTTTTACAACCACCGTGACAGACAGACTGAGATGTAAGAGGCCTCTCCATCAAGGACTGAGACATGAAACCTCCATGTGAAAAGGCCCCTGTCCTCCTTCCAAGGACTGGGACTAAAAGCCCCAGCCCAGGGGAGGTGTGTGGGGAAGGCAAGCTGACCAAAGAGAGATGTTTGCCTGCAGGATGTGACCACTGGACCATGAAAACAATGGCTCTCGTTTACTGCTGAGAATATGGACTACCTATTACATCTATTCCTTATTGCCTTATTATATCTGTCGTCCCCCCCCCCCCCCCAATTTTCAATAGAGTTATCATAATAAAAACCTCTGAGTTAGCTAGAGATTTTGAGATCTCCCCAACGTAACAGGTGTATCCTTGACTGGACTGGACCAAAGGACTTCGCCTCTACGTTTGGTAGCTATATCCCCCCCGCTCCCCCTTTCTCTCTCTCTCTTTTCTCTCTCTTTCTCTATCTTTTGCTCTCCCTTAATCCCTCTATTGCATTTTGCTGTGGTTATTCATTAAAGGTGCATTTGTTTTGATTATTACTGCAAATCCCCTGTGCTGTGTCTGTTTTTTGCACCCTGAGATCAAATCCACGAACCATCACAAAACCCTTTCATAAGGACGGATCGTGACACCTTGGTATACTTACAGGCAGCTACCAGCATGTCCTTCAAGTCAGCTGTGGTTCACTGCAGGCTTTCCTCTGGGATATGTTCTAGTAACTACCAGAATCTTCTGGGGACAGCACTCGCTCACTGCAGGCTTCCCATTAGGAAACCTCCCAGCAGATACCAGCATTTCCCTGAGACAGCTCTGGCTCACTACAGGCTTCCCATTGGGACACTACTGCTATCTACCATCATCTCCCCGGGTAGCTCTGGCTCATTACAGGCTTCCCCTTACAACACATCCAGCTATCTACTGCCATTCCCTGGGGACAGCTCTGGCTGACTGCAGGCTTTTACATAGGATACATTCTGGTATCTACGAGATTCCCCTGGGGTCAGCTCCCATTGAATGCAGACTTCCCCCTGGGAAGCTTCCTAATAGCTACCAGCAGCTCCCTGGGACCGCTCTGGCTCACTGCAGGCTTCTCCTTGGGACGTTTCCTGGTAGTGACCAGCATTTCCCTGGGACATTTCTGGCTCATTGCAAGATTCCCCTTTGGATTCTTCCAGGTAGCTAGCAGCATCTCTCTGGGGAGTGCTCTTGCACACTGAAGACTTCCCCTTGGAAAACTTCTGAATAGACACTGTACTCCCTTGGGGACAGCTCTGTCTCACAGCAAGTTTCCCCTTGGGATACATTCTGGTACTTCAGAACGTATACCTTCTGATACCAAGTGATGTGCTCAACATTTCCCTGGGGTCAGCTTCTGCTCCATGCAGGCTCCCCATTGGAAATTTCCTTCTAACAGCCAGCATCTCCTGGGGTCAGCTCTGTCTCTGTGCAGGCCTTCCCTTGGGTCATTTCCTGGTATTTGTTCCTTTCTCCTTTAGATAGCTCTTGGTCTTCTGCCTCATCCAACTGGGAAAGCTCAAGCTCGCCAGCCAAGGCAGCTCCTTGCTGTCTTCTTCTGGCAGTACTGAGGGGTCCCGTTCCTGCCTCCTCCTGCTGCTCACTGAGGGTGTGGGCTCCCAGGGGGCTGGGGGGGCAGCAAGGTTGTGTGGGATGGAAATCTGGGTCTCTTCCTTTCATCCTTGTGCTGCTGTTTCTAGCTGTGCAGCCATGCTCTGCTCCAGGTCCTGTGTTCTGCTGCTGATGGCCAGATGCCTGAATCTCCAGCACAGCCTTGCTCATGCTAATGTTCCACGCTAAGTCCAGCAGAGCCTGGCTGCAGCCTGGGGTGCTGTGTGGGGCAGGGACTGGCCCCCTGTCCCTGCTGATGGCACCTCCTCACTGAGGGCAGGAGAATTTCTAATATTTACTTCTACTATACCTTCTTCTGCATAATTTTATTTTGCAAGAATAGTTCACTTGTTTCGTTTAAAGGGGAATGGAGAGGTAGAGACTGTTTTTTGAAGGGAATTAGATGTGTTCAAAGGAGAAAAGGTCTTAGACACAAACTTGCCTTTTGGGAAGCCTGTTGGTGAGTGAACAAACAGCTAAATGCAATCCTACTTACAACATGCCTAAGGGAACATCTGAAAGGGAAAGCATGCATAACCCACATGGGAGCACAGAGATACAAAATCACATGTTTATCTGATTGTTCTAAGAGTATTCATTTTGTTCTTGTTCTTTTCTCTTACATCCAAGCACTCTCTGTGCTATTCTTTTCTCCTGAATCCTATTTCATGTTCTTGTATTAATTGTGCAAATAGCCAGCAGCACATTTGTAGAAGGGGCCACAATGTTTAAATATTTTTATTGCTAAGGAATCTCCAATGAAGACTTTTCCAAGGCTTAAATAATACTTTGTGTCTCTTGGGGTGAAAAAAGAGATGTAGCAGAGAAGCCTGAAATCACATTAATTGAGAAGAGCTTTAAAAGCTGACTTTTAGTTTTTGAAGTCAGTTTTCTACAACAGAAAATTTAACCACTCATATTTTGTCTCTGATAAAGAGATATAAATTCTTACTTTAAATAATGGATAATTACAGTCATTGTGGCTCCACAGTCTGCCTTACCAATGAATACTATTGACCAGACGTTTGTTACACTGGCATTACTGAGCCTTCCTTCTGCTGTTTAAAATTATGCTGGATTATACTTAATTACATTAATCAGTGTAGTTCTGCTAACATCTCCCTTAATGACAAAATCTTGACTTCTCTGCTTGAAAAATTACTGGCTGTGATCTGGCACCTGACAGCTTTTGAAGAAGAATGACCTTTAACATGAAGCCAAAGAGGATGTTTGCTCTTATTTATGCTTGGCTGAAGTTCAGCTCATGTGCTCTCAGATTTCTTTCTGAGAAGGAAATTTGTGTTAGACAGAAACACTCTAGCAATGTTTTCTGAAACTGTAGGGGTTGCAGGTGTTATGAGTCTGAGTCTAGCATTAGGAAATAAATTCTGATACCGCACGTGGCTGTTTTAGTCATCAGCTTTTCTCATTTTGAGTTGAAGATGTCACCATCTTCTGATGACTACACCTAGAATTCTAAGTAGCTTCAAGCTACTTAACACATACTACAAAGAATAACTTAAAACATTTTGAATATTTTGGAATGTAATATTAGATCTCAAATTATGTTTGGATTAGGTTCCTTTCTCCCTATTGTTAAAATAGGGAGAAATAGTGTATTATCACTTATAAATACAGCCTTTCCTTTCCCAGAGATCCTTGGAGCATGCTATCTACTTTCTTCTGCATGATGACCTGTAACAAATAACTTTTGTCTCCCCTTCTGACAAAAATTGCAGCTCCACATGCTAGCATTATCACCTGTTAACACCAGAAAGAGTGCTTTACCACTTTACCTTGTGAATACCCAGTTCTTGCTTCCCTAGCCCTAGGGGAGGAAGGATGAGGGAAAGGGAGTCTCATGAATGTGGGCTCCTGTCACTTCAAAGTCCATGTTTCATTAAGGCAGGGAATTTAAACTCTTCCTTTCTTCTTTGAAAAGCAATTAATTTGCCGTAAGTTACACTAGCGACAGCACTCCAGTGTTTGTGGCTATAAAAGCAGAAAACCTACTGTCCTGAGGGCTCCTGGTCCAGATTTTGTCAGCTGTTTTCCTGCTAAGAAGAGGAGCAAGCCGTATGTCCTCAAGACATGCAGCTGCCTTTGCATGCTCACATAGTTCCTGGCAGTAAGCATCATTTAGACTTTTGGGGTGTGGCCTTTTCATTCTAGACTGATGCAGTAACAAAATCACACTCCTCCATTTTCAATAACCTGGCAAAGCACCACATCATTTTGCAGTTACGGTATCTTTTTTTTTTTTTTTCCAAAATTAAATCAGCTCAGGACATGTAGATATTTTGTGACTTTTATTCCCTAATCCAAGATTTCAGCACTTTAGTTAGATTATATCAGTATTAAGTATATCAGACAGTAGCACAAAATGTTGGCTTACAAAATGTATATGGAAGCAATAGCCTATTTCTATTTTTGCCTGAATTTTGGGGTTAAAACTTAAAATATTAGGAGGTTTTCTTTGATATATGACTGATTTTTTTCTAGTAGTTCTATTCTCTAGAAAATAAAAACAATTTCAATTTTTTCTTTATATTCTTGCACCTTTTTCAACACCATAGTTATTTTCTTTCTGTTTCTAATTGTAACGAAAAAAAAGAAGAAAACAAAGTTTGAAGTGTCCTTTTTATTGAATTATAAGAAAATATTAAGTACAGTGTCCTCTTGTTTTATCTTGATGAAATAATCTTTGTTACATTTCAACACAGCATTTTGATAAAAAATGGTATTTGCTTTAAGAATAACCACATATAGTTTTTGTTATTACCACCTCATAAAAAGCCTAATTCTCTGCAATTTTAAGACAATGTTCTCAGCAAGAGTCTGAAATATCACAAAGAATGATCTCCTGGGGAGAAGAAGCAAAAAGACAGATTTCTCTCAGCAAAATGTAAATTAATTTCACAGGGTTTTGCTCAGCACAGTAAAGGGAACCATAGCAACATAGGCAAGCATATACATTCAAAAGCTGTTGTTGACTGATACAACTGAGACAAAAATTAAAGGGCAAAATCAATAGTGTTCAAAGTTTGCAAGCAAAGATGTGATCATCATTCAAATTTTGCATTTGGATTCGGAACTCACACAAAAGCAGGTGTAAAGGTCACAGATAAGTAAATTTGAAACCTGTGGGTTGCATTTCTACTGATATAACAAATTTTAGTAACTGGAAGGGTGCCTTGTGCAATGCAAGTCTTTGTGCAGTGTGTAGGGTGTTTGGCAGTAATTTCCCCAGTTCCTGGAGATTCAGTGAATTAGAAAGACAATGTACTGTGCTGGTTGCTACTGCATTTATTACACTGATTAAAAGTCCTGATCTTTTTCTGTAGATGGCCTGTCATGACACCAGCACTAAATGCTGTTTTACTTCTCCTGCAGACCCGACATTGATTTGCTTGGAGAGTTGTGACAGTGGTCACAGGGGTCTTTGGATGAGGGAAGAGACGAGGATTTGACTCCATATTTCAGAAGGCTTGATTTATTATTTTATGATATATATATTGCATTATAACTATACTAAAAAGAATAGAAGGAAAGGTTTCATCTCAGAAGGCTAGCTAAGCTGAGAATAGAATAGAAAAGAATGGTAACAAAAGCAGCAGGCTCAGACAGAGAGAGAGAGCCAGCTCTGCCGTGACTGGTCGTTAAATCCAAACATCCACACGAGGCCAATCATGGATCCACCTGTTGCATTCCACAGCAGCAGATAAAAATTGTTTACATTTTGTTCTTGGAGCCTCTCAGCTTCTCAGGAAGAAAAAATATTAAGAAAAGATTTTCATAAAAAGATGTCTGTGACAGACAGTCACAGTCTTCTTGGGAATAATAGAAAAATTTAGACTGGATTCAATTCATAAAGAAGTGATGGGAGACAAGATTATTAATGGCAACCACTGTAGCTTCCTTTGCGGGAAAAGAGAAAAAACTCTCCAGAAGCTAAAAAATCACCCCCAGAGTATATCTGTTTTACAATACATAACATCAATTTGAATTGAGATAATGACTTTGGCTGATAAAGGCTCTGTAAACACAAAGCCTTTGAGTAAGCAGTTTTATTTGTGCTTTATGACCTTCAGATTGAAATCTGGCATTTATGCTCAAGATAATTAGATGAGAGCTCACCTGAAGCTCTCAAACCTTGTCATTAATAAGAAATAAGGGATGAATGGAGTACCTAGTGCAGGAACTTCCATTGAAGATTTTCAAGGAGTAGTTTTTAGTGCAGTTTGACTCAATATACTCATCAGTAACCAAGAACCAGATTAAAAAAAAAATACCACTTTACACATTAGAAAAAGCGTCTAGTGTTATCCTTATTTATAGAGGGAGGGAACTAGAAAATACATGGCTTTACCTCTGTAAATGACTTTTTTTTTCCTGTGGAAGGAACACACTGAATCCCATGGCATTCCACATTTTTACAAGGATTGTGAAAATTTCCACATAGGGAGGATATAAGACTAGAAGTGGTGAATGATCTGTAAAACAGGGCTTTCTTCCAAAGAATTGAGGGCTTCACTTTTTTTTAGTATGTTTAAGGGAAGTAAGAGAGGCAGTGTGATTCAGTTGTAAAAGTATCTTCAGGAAGAGAAAATAGTAGGTATTTTAGGATTTTTCCAGCTCACTTAAAAAAAAAAAAAAGTAATGAAAGTAAATGTTCTGGACTTAAAGCTGTATAATTTAGATGAGGGAAAATAAGCACATTTTTAAAAAAGCCATAATTACTCAATTAGCCAAACCACCAAGATAAGCTCTAAATATTAATAAGAAGAGTAATTTTATTATCACACTTATTCTTGAGATCTTCAAATGAAGTTTGAGTTATTTCTGGGAATACATGTTGGCTGAATTCAAATTACCGAGGTTAATATGAAAATAATGGAGAAAAATTCAAGACACACTAGAAGTCAAAGACCTGGCTAGTTCTTCCTAGCTTTCAGGTTTTTCATCAGCATTTCCAAATCCACGTTTTTAAGCCAGTATACTGTGTATTCAGTAGCAATACTTGGAACAGACATAATGGGAGTGTGTGTGTGTGTGCATGTGAGTGGAAATTAGTAGTGGTGAAAAGGGGAAATAGGTTTCTGTACATCTCCTGCAATACTTTTCTCTTGCCTTTCTTCTCTGCCTCCAAAAAAGCTTACACTGAGAAGGATTTATCTTAGAAAGATAAGGAAGGTTGATGGAGGTAATACTTAGCAATATGGTTTTATGTTTGAATTATCAATAGCACTTGCCAGTTCAACTGATCAGTTCATAAAGCTTATTGAAGGAGATAGGCAAAGGCTGCTTCCATATACAAATATGTATGTAAATATCCTCCAGCTATATAATCTGGAGAGTGGTAACACACCCCACTAATTTCTGCTGCAAAGTGCAAAGCCTGAGCAGATGGACAGTCAGAACAGCACTGTAGCTGACATCAGGACTTTGCTTATAGCACTGGAATTGTGACTGTGTCTTGCCGAGTAAAATATTTGTAATGCAGATTGAGCTTGTATTCCCTCATGCTTTTAAATCAGCCATGGGCAGTCTTTTAAATCTTTAAAAGCACAGTTGCAGCATTTTAAGGCTCTGATTTTCAAAAAACCAGCCTAGGATTAGAAAACCATCATAGTCAAGCAAATACTTCTTCATACAGAAGGTTACCTCATTTTTTTAGTAACTGAAGGCTTTGTACAAATAGAAGGGAACTCATTTTGCAATGGACAAATCTGAGCAGACTGGGAGCAGCCAGGGATACCTGGAACATTTGTGCAGTTGTGATGAAACCTTCTGATTAATTTAATATCTTCAGCAGCAGCAGATACCATGGATTATTCATGCTCCTGAAAGCATGCTTGTGGTACAAATGGAGACCAAGGCAGGGAGTCCCTAATTCGTGGTTGGACACAAGCTCACAGTGTGCAGGAGCAGTGCCTGGCAGGTGTGGGAGGTCACATCCAGCAGGAGGTGATGTCTGGAGGCAGGGTGTGTTGGTTCAGAGGCAGTCTTGGGCACACAGAGCTTCCAGGCTGTCAGCCTCGATGGGTCAAGCAATGGTAGCAATAGTCTGACGGGTCTGCTGGCACAGAACTCATCGGGGAAATGTTACCTCATCAGTGAGCTATACTGAAGCATTGACTTAAGCACTGCACCACCTGCAATCTGGATAATTTTGCTGAAATTTCCCTCCTAAATGCCTGTGCGTGTAAAATTGATTGTTTATGATGCAGCTTTCACATGAGAATGCTTTGTTATCACATGCTGTGTCATGTATATGTTTTCTTTCTAGATCAGTACCAACAGTATTTTTTTCAAGCTAATTTTCCTTGCTTACCTTATTTTTCTTCCCTGTTTACCTACAACAGCTATTTCCAAGCTGTTTGAAGTCAGCAGAAACATTACTAGAGACTTCAAAGGAACTTGAATGTGTTTTCAAGAACAGATCAGAATGTGCCTCCCGTGCTGGAGGATCAATTAACCCAGGGAATGTGAAGTGCAAGCAGAGACAGAACCAGGCTCGGTCATTTCCCACAGAAAAGCATAATTCTTCTGAGCAGAGAAGATCATTTGTGCAAATTACCTGTCATGTTTGGGGAGGGGTGTTTAGGGTGGCATTGATCAGTGTAAGAAGGCAGAAACCATTTTATTTTGTGACTGGTGACGGATTTATAGAATTAAAAGTTTGCTGGTGGAAATAGCTATACATCTTGTTTCTAACACATCTTTGCACTGAAAACGTATCCTGAATTAAATCTGATTTGGTCTGATTTCAGTGAATCTGCTAGTTAATGTTTCTATTCCACAGTCGCATGCTTCCCCCCAGAGAGCCTGATTGATTTTAAAGCAGACACAGTGCATTTCTCTTTACCACTGACCCACTTCCTAAGCCAGCTTGACTTAGCTGCGATGTCTTAAACAATAACACATTTTTACTAAGCTGAGGTTCTAATTGCCTCATCTGGAATGGCTGTAATTATTACCAAACCAGGTTTCTTTTTGTTTTTTTGTTTTTTTTTTTAAATTACTGTTCCAAGAATGATGGCCACTTATTTCCATGTGCTTTATGATTTCTTAGTGTATCCAGATATATCAGCTGTATTTTTCTTGTGCAAGGGAAAATGCTCTCAGGCTGCTTTGCAAAACACATCTGCATTAATCCTCCCTGCAAGGCTAAAATTCATGAACTTGGTGGCATTGGTTGATTGTCAACAAAATCAACTAAATGTATCTGCAGTTCTCTATGTTTATTGTTCTATTAATTATAACTCATATAATTGGCTTTGTGATTTTTGCATTGCAACTGGCTTATTACTCACCATTTAGCTTGTCTTTGCCTATAGAATACATTTGCTGCTTAGATTTACAATTGGTTTATAAAGCAAGATCTCATTCAATCCGTGTGCATACTGGTTTCTACTTTAATTCTTATCGTGCCTCCATTTCATGATAAACAAGCACAGTCACTGCTCAGGGAGTGACTTTGCAATTGCAGATACCTGAAGAGAAAAAAAAAATAAATTAAATTTACTTCGGAGAAAGTTTCCACTTTTAAGCATAAATAGGAACTTATACTGAAAGGATAATTTAGGCAAAGTTAGTGATTATTTATGTTGTGAACAGAATTATGGTCTAAATTGTACGTACAGAAGCCCAGCAATTTACTCGAGCAATTAGCCTGAGGCTAATGTGCTTCCTTGACTGGTGATGTGACTTCGTGAGCTCTGTGTTTTAAATAATATTATCCATATAATTAATATAGATTGAGGAGATGTTCAGAATTATAATGAATATGGTAACTCTTCAGCTAAACAGATAATCATATCAGGAGGAAAGAATTAGCCAAATTGTGTTGGGTTTTGGCAGACACTAACATTGGATTGCTATATTCGGCTTCATTTGTCCCCAGCTGATGCAGCCAACCCAGTCTCCAGAGAGGAACAGATGCACATGGTTCACTCTGTCACCTGGTTCACTATCCTCTTGTCTCTGCTGTTCTTATGGCAACATGCTGCTGCTGGTAGAAATTTGGCACAGAGACTCATGGACAAAGCATATAGGCATTTATCTGAGCACACAGCAAAGATTTGGAATACTGAAATATTTTTTCAAGTTCCTTCACGCCCTTTATTTTGTGTGAGTTCTAATTAATCAAAGCTCGCTGAAGCCAAAGCACTAAGGTTCAGAGAAAAGTTGTTATTTTGGATTCAGCTACCAGAGTTTTAGCCTCTTGGAAACAGTTAAAATTACCCTAAGTGTTCTTAATTTTGAAACATTTTGATGCCAATAATCTGCCTACTGTGTCTTACTTTGGTCTTGGTTATTTTAAATTTCACTGCACACTCATTGAGTACTTGCTTATGTGCCAAGTTACTAATAACTGGTGATAATGTTGATAAAAATTACCTAAAAGTAGGCCAAAAATGTTCCTCATTTGTCAAAGAAAACATGCATACATGTTTCTTTAACGATAAAGGTTTTCCCAACACTATAAAATCCCCAGAAGTCGGGAGTTTTTACAGATGCAAGTCTTTCTAAAGAAGTCTTTGCTTGACGTTTCAAAGGTGCTTAAATCAAAAGAAAGGACAAGATTTCAAATGTCATATATGCAGAACATATGTATGTACATACATATGGAGTATCTCTCTCCGTTTATTAGATTGTAGCATGTTATTTCTTTTTGGTATGTCATATATCACACAATAAAATCAAATTATATGCATATGTGTGTATAGACATGTATGTTTAATATGTGTAGTCTTTAGGTATAAAATATAATATACACATAATATATAAATACATTTATATAACCGTATATAATATTATGAACAAGGCATGAAGCCCTGAATATTTTTATATTGCCTGTTTATTGACTGATTTCTTCTTAATTCTGTCCTTTCCTGACTTTACTCAGAATCACCTATGAAAATGCTGTTTCTACAAAACTTATAAGATCTATTATACTGTCACAGCCACTACATGACCTCTTCAAATTCTTGTGTATCAAAAAATGTATTGATTGAGGGGTGCAAATATAATATGCTTGGAAAAAGAAATTGTGTCCCTTTTACCCAAGTCTTCTCCTGTTTCTACTTTCACAGCTTGTTTGGTAAATTAAAGGATAACTTCCATGGTGCTGATTTTCCTGTAAGCATTTTCTTGTAAGCCCTAGTGAGGACTAACATCTTTCCTTGTGGTGGGAGATAAAATGTCTTACAACTTCCTCACCCCAGGGAATTGGGTTTTTTGCTGCATTCATAGCACTCATTTTCTGCAGTGCCTAACCAAAAAGTATAGAGACAGTAAGAGTGAAAACAAAACCAAAATTAAAATAATTTTGTGTTTGATGTGTGCAAAGAGTCATTCACCCTTGGCAATTGTAATAACAACTGTAAAGTCTATAATATAGGCTTTAATCATAGGCCCCTTTTATGGCATCCTCTGTTTTTATCAGGTTTCTATCAGAGTGGTGTAATTTCACTTTTTGTAGGCAAAAAATGTGAACTCTAATTTTTCTTGAAGAGTCTTCATATAAATAAAATTATTCAGAGAAAAAAGAGTTTTATTTTTTTCCATTCTCAAGGAATATTAGGCAGAAATATAATTCAGAACTATAAATACAGTTCTATTAAGTTTTTTCAATTAAAATGAAGTGATAAAACCCTTCTGTATTTTTCACAGAATCATTGAGGAAATGGCTGATTGAGGTTGGAAAAGACCTCCAAGATCACTGAGTGCAACCTTTGAACAAGCACCACCACACCAACTGAAATCAGCACTGAGTGCCATGTCTAGCTGTTTCTTGAACATTTCTGGGGATGGTGACTCCACATCCTTCCCAGGCAGGTTGCTCCAATTCTTAACCACCCTTTCAGTGAAGAAATCCTTCCTGATGCCCGACCTGAACTTCCCCTGGTGCAGCTTGAGGCTGTGTTCTCTTGTTCTGTAGCTGGTTCCCTGAAAGAAGAGGCGGATCCCTGCCTGGCTACACTCTCCTTTCAGGCAGTAGTAGAGAGTGGTAAGGTCTCCCCTGGGCCTTCTTTTCTCCAGGCTGAACAACCCCAGCTCCTTCAGCCACTTCTCATAGGTCTGATTCTCTAGACCCTTCACCAGCTCTGTTGTCCTTCTCTGGAGTTGCTTCACCTCCTCAATGTCTTTCTTTTGGGGAGGGGCCCAGGACTGAAAACC
Organism: Melospiza georgiana; assembly: GCF_028018845.1. Lineage (NCBI taxonomy): Eukaryota > Metazoa > Chordata > Aves > Passeriformes > Passerellidae > Melospiza > Melospiza georgiana. Next base: position 64,919,541 of record NC_080432.1, on the reverse strand, counting down.
TGACTCTAGTTGTGTCCTCACCAGTGCTGAGTTCAGGGGGGAAATCCCTGCCCTGGCCCTGCTGGCCACACTGGTTTTGTTATAGGTCAGGGTGCCGCTGACCTTCTTGGCCACTTGGGCACTCTGTTTAACATCGGGTTTAGCTGCTGAGCAGCACCCTCAGGTCCTTTTCTGCTGCGCAGCTTTTCAGACACTGCCTCAAGAGCTGCATGGTGTAGTTGTGACTAAAGGGTGATGACCAGCACTCTGTCTTGTTGAACCTCATACTGTTGGCCTTGCTACACTGATCCAGCCTGTCCAGATGCCTCTGCAGAGCCTTCCTGCCCTTCAGCAGATCAACAGTCCTGTCCAACTTGGTGTCACCTGCATTACTGTTGTAATGTCTTAACCTGTGACATCCATTAAAACTTTCTACTGATTTTAATGACCTTTGAATCAAACCCCCGGTATTTTATTTGCTTTTAATTTTGATTGATTTCCACTGTATCAGAGCATTTTCAGCAAACAAAAACAGACAGCCAAACATGCAGCAGAATTCCAGTAAATTCTCCAATAAGAGATGTAATTTTTATGTTATCTACCAGTTAGACTATTCTATGACTCATGGAATGACATGCATGGTGAGTTTATAAAATCAGGTTTGTAACAAAGAGGCCAAATGGGAGGTATAATTAGTAAGACAAATAATTGTAACCCCTGCACATTGTTCTGTTTGTGCAAAGTATTTGTTTCATCTTTCCACTTTGTAACTAAGCTAAACAGAATTTTTACCTTAAAGAATCCCCAAAGTATCTCACTGACTTCAAATGACTTCCACCAACGATGCTGTCCAAACACTCACAGAGCTGAATAATAAGTAAATAATGCAAAACTATATAATTTTTTTTTGCAGCTGCATCAGTAACAACCTTTAGTGACTGAAGTATTCTACAGACTTGAACTCCTTTCTTTATGAAGTAAACTCAGACAGCTGCTGGGACTGACCAGTGGTCTAGCTAAAAATCCACAAAATTCTTTGGGACAGATTGTTTGGTCCCATTATCAGCTTCTAATACTGCATTTTGTTAAGAATAAAGGACTCCTGACAGGATGAGTTTAGGGCCAAAACATCCTTTGAAGATGAGAGCTCAGTGTAATTGCAATGTAGTCAGTATAAGTGATAGATAAAATCCCTTACAATCTAAAGCAATCAGAAAATTGCCTATATATTCTTTATGGGTTTTATTCCTTTTAAGCAAAAAATTATTTTAAATTTTTTTAAATAAAATTCACACTACACTAGAAAAAAAATCAGTATTATATAAGCCTATGATTTGTAATTAAGTAGGAAAATTTCAGTGCCTCCTTTCCTTTTCTCACATGTGCATTGCAATCACATCACATCCTCCCCTCATTTTAATGTCAAAATAGTCAGGGAAATGAAGCAAAAGAAACTCATCATGTCTTCCTTGTCAAGCATGACAAGTAGGAGGCTCTACAGGCTATATGAATTATCTGCCATTTTCCAGTGACCAGGAAATTAATTTGCAACTGTTTTAAAAACTTTTAGTGATCATCAAAATAAGTTAACATCCAGAAGTACTAAAGTACAACAACATAGAAAAAGAAACCCTATACTTCTTATCTTCTTATGCCTTTGCAGTAGTTGCAGCCTTAGTCCTAGCTAGAAGGAAAAATAGAGATTTTAGCTGATTATGAGTGAATACTTAGTTCTCAAATAACAAGCTTGAAGCTACTTTTGTCAGTTTTCCAGTGGTGCAAGGGAATTAAGATTGGAAGTCTGAACAAATTTTCTGCCTTAATTCTTGTCTCACTGACCTGAATCTCTGTCCATTGCACAGTTCTGGCCATTTACCTAAAATCCAATGAAGATCCAATGAGACGTAAGTTCCTCATGATGTCTGCAGCATATGCTTGGAGATTCCTTTGGACATCACAGCAGCCACTGATATCAGACTCATCAGCCTGTGCTTGGCTCCGCTGCTCCCAAAGCTGGGAATTTGAACTGCTTGGCAACCTTTAGACATCAAAAACACATTGCTATTTGTGTGACTTTGCCTGGAAGTGGGAGCCGTTCTGGAGTTGCTCAGAACTGCAGGAGATTTAAGGGCCAAAGATCAACTTTCTTACACCACATCACTTGGTGTCCCTAAATCTGCTTTACTTGGTGACTGTCAATGGGAGAGGGGAGTGTTTCATTCCAAACCCTCACTTGATGCAAAACAGTGTCACCCCTGTGAGCAGAGGGATAGCACTGTATGCTGGCCCATGCTGTGCTTTGCTCCTTTTCCTCTCCATTAAATGTTAGGGACCCTCACAGTCCAAAAGTATTACTTTACATTATCAAAAGCATGTTTTATTCATGTGTTAATAATGTCCTAGATAATTTAACATAATGTATCCTTTACTTGCTGTTTAATGCAAATAACACAACTATCATAAAGAAGCACACACAATTTTATGCAAAGAGCATTCTAGCTGTCTATTCCTGATATCCACATGAAAACCTGTTACTCTAATATATCTTCAGGGCTAAATATTTTTATACATTTCAGATCTACTTGATTGAATTAAAAAAAAACAACAAGAAAATATATTAGCTAAATTTAGTCCTATCACAAAGCTTTTCTTGAAAAGGTTTCTTTCAGAACATACATAGAATCAGGGCTGTTTAGCATTTCAAAAAGGAAGAATGTTCTCTAGAAACTTTTTTCTCCTTTTGTTTTCATTTGTAAGCCTATTGTTTATCTTGAAAACATTGTTCTGTTGTACAGGAAATTATTAATTTCCTCTGTCTGTTTCCATTTTTCATATACTTGCTCTGTGATTTTCAGGCTCTGTTACTTCCTTTTAGTTGCTCTACCATTTGCAGGGGAGAGGGGGAAAACACTGCCCATTTTTATTTTATACTTCTCTTCCATTTTCCCTCCACTGTTATATTTGTGCAAGTCCTGTCTTATCTTTGTCATGCTATTTTCTCTCAGAATTCCATTGACATGAATTTTAAGATTATTTAAAATGTTTTTTTCTTGACACAGCGTTATTGCATTTTTCTAATTTCACTAGTGAAGAAACAGATTTAACCAATAGGATCTGATCATCAGACACGTTTTTTAATTAAAGGATTATACTGAGGGCAGCACCCTCTGGGCAAAGCTGTAGCATTGACTTACACTTGCATTTTACTACCAATGCTATTTGTAAAGGGGAAAGGGGGAATGATTTAATATATTTCCACTTACACATACCCAGTTTCTGCTATAGATGAGCCAAGGATCTGATTTTCAGAAAAGGGATGGGGGATAAATTTAGTCAGGAATCCTAAATCGAGTGCACCAATGTGCTGAGCATTGGATGACACTGAGCAGACATGGGAAGGTCTTTTACCAGGGTTCTGGTTGGATTTTAAATGACTACACATGGGAAAATGTGTCAAGCCCTCAAGGATGAGGTCAGTGTGTCTGTTTTCAGTTCAATCATGTCACCAGCCTTTGATAATGCTGACAATCCTATGTGACTGTGAGTATTTTGTGTATTGCTCTATATTGCAGTTATGTGAATTTCAACTCTTTATTTACTATAAAGCCTTTTCAAAAAGCCAAAAGAAATTATCCTTCACATTGTATCAGTTAGCAGAGAAAAAATAATGAATACTCATGGGAAGTTTTGCTTTGCAGGCTACTGCAAGACAGGAGGCATATTAGAGATATGGGCTCTAAGGAGCCATCCATGCAAGATCCATATGCCAAGGAAAACAGAATCTGTTTCAGAGGAATTCAATAGCACATGTAAATATAGATAATTCAGGAAAGTATGATTACACTGGCTTTGTGTAGAAGAGGAAAGAGGGAACAAATGAGTAACATTTTCAAAAGTTACACTCTAAAACTCGAGGAAACCCCTTCAAAATCTGCTCCAACTTCACTTTCAAAGTTTGGAAATCACAAAAGAAATGTAATTTCTGTAAATTTTCTTAATGTCATTGACTGTTATTTCACTGTCAGGCATGGGGAATGTCAGAGCCGTTGCTCTTAATTTGGGTATGTGGGGGGGACCCCTCCCAAAGAGCTTTATCCTCCTTGGTGACATCTTTCTGAAGATTTCCCTCTTGGTCCTGCAAGGTCTCAACCTGCCCTCTGTATTTTAAAAGAAGTTCCAGTACAAATATCTTTTTCTTATCATGCCTGGAATCTCTGGACACTGAAATTTATATTCACCAAAGGCATAATAAAGTGCAGTGGGAATGATGAAAATTTGGTAGATACAGGAAAGAGTCAGTAAATAAAAATCTTATCATAAAATCATAAGATAGCACAGAAGATGCAGGCTAACCAAAATGTAGTCCTTCAGAAAAGGCTGGTATTTAGTTCATGTAATGCCTCTTATGAAAAATTTCTTAGCTTGTGTGTGTGTCTTTTTAACATTTCTACTGCTTACTACTTTTTTTTAAAATGAAATAATGAGCCTGAGGGAATGCCAGCATGCTATTGATCTGCCCTTTTTTTGCTGTAGGACATAGTGTTCTGTTATGGTGATATACAAATATTCTCATCTGTAGTGATATCTGCTTACCTTGTAAGGCTGTAAGTTCATGTTCAAGGCTGCTTTGTAATTAAGGGTGGTTTAAATTACTGTGGTTACCCAGCTGTGTCTCTTGCCCTTAAAATGTGGCCTGGGGAAAAAATGTCTGAGCTTGGAGAGAAGTGTGATGGCAAGGTGAAAAACAAACAAACAAACAAACAAACAAACAAACAAAACCAAAACCTGAAAAGTTTAAGTTTACAACTTATAAAAAACTAAATTTAATGCTGAACCTCAAGAAGGACAGAGCTATTTCGGAATGCTCTGCTTACTGAATTTACTGAATTTACTTCAGCAAGCAGTGCTACTCCATATCAAAGTCACACTCAATGCAGCACTTTGCCACAAAATTTTCAGAACTCCAATAGATGGAAATATTGAATCATCTTGTATTTCCTAACATATTTTAGAACTGTCATGTCACCAGGTTGGTCAAACCTGTGGGATTTATTGGCCCCTGTCAGTTCTTGTCACACTTGTTCTTGCATGGCACCAGGGAACAGTGACTATCAGAAGCAAGATACTTCCATCTTCTACATCCAGGATGGCATTTGCTTATCCTGTCCTGTATATATGGAGATGGAACATGCAGTAACACTACAGATCTCCCTGTCTTCTCATCAAAATGCACTCTTCTCTTATACAAATATTTGACTATTGTATAAATGTTGGACTATTAGGAACAGTCAAGTTTTGTAATATGTGTAAGCTGTCATTAAGCACACTATGCTTTTAAAATCCATTTGTAAGTTGCACATTTATCTTGTCTTCTTTGTAATTGCTATGAAATAGAGTTTCAGATTGTTATTTACCTGCTGTGTTACAATTAGTGTGTTCCTAATAGCTTCGAAATGGGAAACTAAAGCTGAACATCTGAGTCTAATTAACAGTTCATGTCACACTTCACAGGAACTGATATTTGTTGCTTTTGGCAGAGTTAAGAGCTAATAAAATTACATTCATAGTGGTCATATTAGGGTGCCAAACTTTAAAATGTAATTAGTAAAAAATGAATGTAATTTGACTTCTGGAGAGACTTCTATCTGAGGAAGACGGTGATATTACACTATGTTCAGGAGATTGATGGAAAGGATAGAAAATAAAACTGCATTCTTCACAGTGCAAATTTGCATCTAGTAGAAGCTGGATTCATTTTCATTTGGATTATAATATATAAAGATCACACACAAGGGAACGGTGGTTTAGCTGTCTCTGGCCCACAGTAGTTTGAGAATAGCAAGTGGCATCCAGGGAACCTTGTCAGGGAGGCATGAAAATCCTCATTTGTATTTCTCTCAGCACTTCCTTGAAGGGTTAATCTAATGGTATCACTGAAGAGCCTCTGAATTCTGCCTGGGAATTGTCAGCCTTGTTCTAATTAAATAGGAGCCTTGGAAGAGAATTATTCTTGAAATTTATTACAGAATGAATTCTTCATTGCTTTTCAGAAATAGGTGTTCTTGTCCCTGGCAGAAATACTTCCTTCCTGTCCTTCCTCCGGTAAAAGGTCTATGGTTCCTTACATAAATCTGCCTGATTGTGTCGCTGGTATTAATCTTCAGTCCTGCTCTTTATGTTCTTCCTCTTGTATTCATTTTTCAAAATATTTTCTTTTATTTCCTACTTGCCACATGATATCCTTGAATACAGGTCTCTGCTTCACTGACTTTTTTTTTTTTTTTTTTTGGGAGGAATGTGCAGGCCAGGAGTCTAATTAGTATTTTCTTTTTTACCTTACCATCATTTTTTTCCCCCTAGCATTCTTACTATAAATGTTTCAAGGTTCCTATTTAATTAGATACTAGCTAACTATTCTCAGAGATTTAGGTGAGATTCAGTGATGTTACTAAACAGTGAAAGTGCTGAAGAATGGTTGGATGGTTTAGGTACCAGGAATACGAAGGAGAGTTTTGTCTTTGTAACTGAAATGTGTTCACAGTAAGAACTATTCTAAGGAGATGGAGACTGTGTGAGTACTGGAACAATAGATTTTTCATTCTGTCATGATTATAGGGGAGTTCTATTAAGGAAAGAGTTTGAGAAGTTATGTTGGTACATAAGAAGAGGAAAGTCAGTTATACAAGAAACTTAAATGTATGAAAGACTAACAAACAGTGGGAAATCAAACCAGGAAAGGTGCAAATTTTCATGAGAATAATAGAAAACTACAAAAAGGTAAAGACAAGACTTTTTCCATGGGGAGTATAAAAGGGATAACAATCAATAAAATACAGCGGCAATGCTTCTAAAGCTGCTTTAAAAAACAAGACATTTAATTCTATTTATCCAAAATAATGCTGCAAAATATGCTAACAGAATATAGTGAGACTTGCAAACTCACCAATCTTCGCGCCACTGAAGACAACAGAAGATTTGTGTGTATTAGTCCAAGAGTTTGCATTGTATAACACCAGGAGGCGTTTAATTTCCAAAGAAGTCCACCTTCATTTTGGATAGCGAGGCAAAATCTTCAAATATTTTTAGACGGAACTCCGTCCATTCACCAGAAAGATTATTGCCACAGCTGCTTCTGGGAACTATCTGGGACTTGTTCTATTTTCATTGTTGTTGTTTCCCACAAATGTACACCAAATCCACAGTCATTAAAGCTAGCTGTTGGAAACCCATCAGATTTTTCAATTATGTGCCCAGGAAACTCCAGGTTTATCACTTAGCACATATTTAATCTTGATCTCAAGTCTAGACTCTCCAGTCATTCACACATTAGCACATACAACTGGCGCAAACTTCAGTAGAGATTTTTTCCTGGCTTGGCTTGCCACAGAACAGCTATCTGGCACCTACCTCCTCATGAGCACAGTGTTAATATTTTAATCCTGACCTACAGACATGGTCATCAGCATGAAACACGGGACACTTGAGGAAGGAGATTCTGACCTGGCAGCTCCAGACAGACTCATTTCCTCTAGAATTTTTCTGACCTTCAACTGCTGTTCCAGACTTTCTGTCTCCATCTCATCCATTTGCCCCTCTGTTCACTCGATCTGGCCTTCCACTTTTGCAACTTGGCAAATCCATAAACGTACATGGCTAACCTCTGACATACCACGCAGACTTACTGCAGAGATCTGCCCATTCATCTTCCTTATTATTTTAAGGAGCACTAACTGCTCCATCTCCTGAGTGAAAAGCAAAGTTCTGATGTGTTCATTGTGTTCCATCTCTAATCCTCATAGATACAGATGATTCTTGGATCTCAGTCATTAGCAGCTTTCATTATAGTACTATTTGTATGAACGTTTTTTCTCCCACTTTTTTCCTCTCCAAGAGGCCAACACTTGCTGATTTCTATGAAAAAAATCAAATCAGACTAAAACAGTCCTGAAAACAGTTTAAACATTCATTGTTGCTTAATGTGTAAGCTTACTTAGATTGGCAAAATGGATTAAAAGAGCACATTTTACTTCAAATAGCTCCTAGAGAAAAGTGGAGCTATACCAAGCCTCTTGGCTTTCCTGGCACATATGGCACTCCTGCCTGACAACTTCTACTAACTTGTTTTTAATTGTACCACAACTGTTATTACAAATTGTAAAGACTGAATTTCCTCTGGGCTCCACTCGCACAAATTTTTAGCAGAATTGCTTTGTGAAAAAATAGGGATTTAACATCTGCAGGAATTTGTCTCTGTAATCAAGGGGCTCTATCCTGTACCAAAACATCCATGGCAACCTTCTGCGGGATGACTATTAATGGTAACATCAACCAAAGGTCAGTTGTTTGGACACATGTGCTTTGGTTCTGGCCATGAAGTGCATGGAGGGAATGGAGAAAATGCAGTGCCTCATGGTTCAGTTATAAACAGCACAGAGCTGGGATTTTGGTCCAGTTGCTGCAGAGGTGTACAAGTAGCTGACCATGGGAGGGTTGCACCACCAACAATCTCCAAATGGAGAGCTACACATTGAGACTGCAGATGCTGTGCTCTGGCGTTCCCTCCCTGCACAGACTCAGACTGGCACAGACTGGTGGCTGCTGCAGACTTCTCTGGGTGAAAGAAAGGCGGCTTTGTAACACTGTCAGAGAACAGCCGGGGTAGAGCCAGAGCATCCCAGCACTGTGCCAAGGTGTGGCAGATTTCTTGTCACACTTCTCCAGATTTAAAGGCTCCCTTGCACCATGGGAGAGAAGCAGATCCATTCTGCTTATATGAAGCAAAAAAAAAAGGCTTTTATTTCCCCCCAGTGTCTTTTATCGCTATATTACCAAATCTCCCCTATGAGTTCTTTCTCTGAGGGACCATTTTCAGTTCCAAGGGCCTTTTATGTCATAAATTTTCCTGCTATTCAGACATAAGAATATAATGTTTAATTCTTCTCACCCTCCAGGATTTAAAAGCAGCTGAGACACCACTGTAAAACTCATTCTTTACCTTTCAGTATACAGAATATCAGTCTCTCCTTTTCCACAATGGAATCCACTGAGGATTCGTTTTCTTTTAAAAGATGGCTGCTTATGCTGGCAGATCTGTTTGTATCCTGACACCTTTCTGGAGAAAGAGGTATTATTTTTCTGATAATTTTTCAAAAGTTCTTTGGCAATTTAGTATGCCTGACTTAGTTCCATAACTTGCAACTATATATATTCTGTCTTTGCAGGTAGAAATGCCTTTTAGAAAAATTGATCCTAGTACAATGAGCAGCAGACCTGTTAACTTTACTAAGATCCCCCTTACACATATGAATGTAAGATGCTTCTATTTTAAATGGAAGTAAAAATGGAAATTTAAATGGAAAATTTAGTTCCATTAAAAGTAGATACAAGTAAGATTTTTTTTATTTCCATTAATATTAAGTTTAAGGTAGTAAGATATTTCTGCTTGGTCTGGCTTTGCTTTTGTAAAGAACCCAAATTTTCTGTTGTCATTTCTAATTCTGAATGGCAATAGTGCCTATAGTACAGGGACCCTGTTCTAACTGAGTGAATACAATTTTAAGAATTATTTTTATAGATGGCAAAGATCATACCCAACATATTTTCTTCTGTCACAGTTCCTTTCCAGATTTTATAATGCTAAAAAAGCTTTTACTGATTCCAAAGTTTTTAAGGAAAGAGCCAAGCCTCCCAAGGAAAAAAAATGAAATGAGACGATATAATTGAAAACTGTGCTCTAATACACACAAGGAAAAAATTAAGATTGCATAGATCATCTTGAAGTTTTGTAAGATATTGTTAGGTAAGATTCAATTTCTGTGCTAATTCTAGCAAAATTAATTTAAAACTTTCCTTGGAATGTGACTTTAGAGACAGCTGAAGTTGTTCCACAACACTAGAAATCCAGCCATCCAGTCTTTCCATACATATGATTCCATTATTTGGATCCACGTAATTGTCTAAGAATGAGAACTCTTGATTCCAGGTTCTCCACCAAGACTAACTTCACTTTTGAGTGGCTGTGTACCTCCTGCCTCTCTCTTGCTTCCTGTACAACTTACTTGTAGGACAGAAGTACATGGCTCCTCCTTAGGTCATAAAGCAGTTCTACACCTCATGCTGGAGCAAGAAATAAGATGTGTAAATGCACAGGGCTGCCCAGACCAGCTCAAGTTTCTGGAAAAGCAAAAAGGTCTTTTTGGAAGAGAGAAGAGTAATTATGAACATGGCTGTGGCCTGAAGTGAGTCAGGATGAAGAGCTATATCTCTTAGGTAGAAATCAGCTCAGGAGATAAATTTGCCTCTCTCTTCTTGTGTAGCATGGAACAGCACTATGCAAATTTATATCCTTCAGGCTACAGGCTATGTACTTGCAGATTCATAATCACAGTGTACTGAACAAATATATTTATACTGTATTCAGACCATGGATAGTTTAGGTGTTACTGAAGTGGATATCTGCACCAGCATCTCCATTTACTGGGTGTATGAATAGTCAGACCTGTTGTATATGTCTGTGTGATTCCAAGCAGAGCCAATTTGTATGTTGCTTTTCTTGATCATTTATTTAAATCTCTGAAGGAATCTGTGGTATTTTCCGGGGTCCCCCATGGCAGGAAGGAATGAATCTGACTCCATGTTCTTAGAAGGCTAAATTTATTATTTTATGTTACTATATTATATTAAAGAATACTATACTAAACTATACTAAAGAATAGAGAAGGCTTAATAAGATACTAATGAAAAACCCATGACTCTCCAGAGTCATGACACAGCTAGACTGTGATTGGTCATTAAGTAAAAACAATTCACATGTTGGATAAACAATCTCTAGCTACATTCCAAAGCAGCAAAACACAGGAGAAGCAAATGAGATAATATTGTTTTTCTTTTTCTTTGAGGTTTCTCAGCTTCTTAGGAGAAGAAATCTCCTAAAGGTTTTGTCAGAAAATATGACAGTGACAGGAATCACGACATAATCCATGAGAATTATTAACTCCTTTCATTTTTATTTTGAATAACTTCCATAAACGGGACTTGTCTAGATTTTAGGCAGATAGAATGACTTTGTTGCGCATGTCAGAACAATTACACAATCTTTCTCTAACATTTTAATTAACACCAATACAATTGCTGATAGTGGACCTATTTTCATTTTATTAAAAGTGAGGCTAAGGATTTCCAGATAATTTAATGAAACAGCTAACTTTTGTAGTTTTGAACTGATCGGATTTTTCTGCATCAAGCTATCTCAGTTTATTTTAAATAGATTTAAAGCAAATTTTACATTCATGTAACAATTTACTTCAAAAATGAACTGCAAATAAATACATGGTCCAACATCTCATTCCCAACAGATTTTCTATTTGGTCAACATCTGATTAAGAAGTTCCACTTCTGTTTAGCAATTGTTAACTGCCTCTGATGGGTGTCTGCCTGGGAATACACTGAAAATATAATCCTTGGCCCTGGTACAACAAGCAACATCTGCTTAGATTTTGGCTAAAACAAACACAGCCAGAATTCTTGATGTCAAGATGATGACTTTGGAACTTTAAAAGGTACAGTAAGGCAAACCTTGCAGCAGTTTTCCACATTAGCTTTCAATTCTCTGAGTTCACAGGAATATATAGAAATCTATCTAAACCATGGGCAGAAAAGGGAAGGAGATATTTCATTGCAGAAAATCAATATTTGAAGTCTTTGCAGATTGCAATGGCTGCATAAAATACTGCTCCAATAAACCTAGGACACTGTAAACATGACATGGTAAATAATATATGGTGAGGACACCGCTAGCTTTCAGCACATTCTATGTACATTTATTCTAATAAATGCCTTATTTTTTTCTTGAGTAACAACATTGCTGATTATTGAATAGCTAATTGATTGAACTATAATGAATCAGAAATTTCTTAGGATTTATTCTTATTTTATATAAATTCAGCTTTAAAAATTGTTAGTTTGAATTAGCTAGTATAGGAAATCTGCCTATATTTGCTCATTTAAAATATAAATCAATGAAAACATTTAAATGAAAAAAAGAAAAAATTAAAACCACACTGAAATAAAAGTGTCTATTTTACTTTCATAAAAGAATAAGACAATTTTAAAGTGGTTCATATAGATACAGGAAGCAAAAAGCTTTAATGCAAAAGCACTAAAGTAAATAACTTTAATAGAGCTGAAGAGGAATTTTATGATGAAAAGTAAGGCTAAATAAATATCCTTGATTATTTGAGCTGGTTAGTAAAATTTTAAAAAGCCAATTTGTGTGATACTAATCTTTTTTTCTCTGAACGCCCAAAAAATACCCTTATATTTCTATATTTTATATTTCACATTATTTCTCTTCACCTTGGTTCACAAGACAGGCAAAGAACATAAATGTAAATAAAGATATCTGACAAGTTAAACTGTGCCCTTTGGAATATGCATAAAACACTACAGCTGGATTTCTCTGCTGTATTTTATAGCATATCCATTTAACGGCAGTTTTTCAGTGAGGTGGTAAAATCAAACACCCTTCACAAAATTCCAGCAGAAGCACACAGTCCACACATGCAGTATTACAAAATGTGCACACTGAAATATTAATACTGCATAGTGAATTGCCAGAATTACTAGAGCTGTTCCTACTCTACTGCTCAGTGCATTGAGATGCAGGGACCCCCAGACGCCAGCTTCAGTACCCTATCAACCCCAAATTCTAAATTGCTCAGCCATAGCAGAAAGCTAAAATGTGTGACCTCCTCGTCTTCAGTATGGGAAGTTTTTAAGGCACAGTGCAAGACCAATGGAGATTTATGGTTTCCTGGATTCATGTCCATGTTTTCTGTGCTCCTCTCCTAATTGCACTGGGTTGGTTGCATGATGTCAGCAAGCTTGCAGCTTGGGTGACACTTCTGTCACTGTGGAGTGGGTGCTTCACAGCTCCTACAACCACATGGAAATCACGGAATCATAGAATCTCCTGAGTTGGAAGGGACTCACAAGGATCACTGAAGTCCAGCCCCTGGCCCTGCACAGGGCAGCCCTGAGAATCACCCAAGAATCATGTGCCTGAGAGCACTGTTCAGTCTCTTCTTGAGCTCCATCAGGCTTGGCTCTGTGACCACTTCCCTAGGGACCTTGTTCCAGTGACAAACTTCCTTCTGAGAGACAAATCCTTGCCTTATAACTAGCCTAAATCTCCCCTGACACAGCTTCATTCCATTCCCTTGTGTCCTGTCACTGTCACTAGAGACAAGAAATCAGTACCTGCCCCTCCACCTTCTCTCACAAGGAAGATGATTTAAGATGGAAATAATCTCATTTGAGAACCTTTAGAAAAATAAATAAAATAAAATAAAATAAAATAAAATAAAATAAAATAAAATAAAATAAAATAAAATAAAATAAAATAAAATAAAATAAAATAAAATAAAAATACTTTTGTAGCTACCTGAAAGACTTGAAGGCTATTTGCTGTTTGCAGATCTTTTGATAACCATAAGAAATTATTCTGCTTGCACCTATGTGCAAGAAGGCAAGAAATCTATTTAAGGAGAAAAAAGTAAACACTGCAGGGTGATGGGAAAATTTAGTAAGTATGTGGTTTCTGGAACCTTCTTCACTCTTTGGCTTTAGAAGGAAGCAGTTCAACATCACGACCTGCTTGCGTGTTTTTTGGGGAGAGATCTCTCAGACCTACAGGCAGCATGCAGAATGAACAGTGGCAGGATAACAGGTAACATTTAACCTACTAGAACAGATTAAAACAGATTATAACAGGTTATAACGGGAGGTTATAACAATGGGTTGCTAGTATTATAATGGTCAGGCAAAAGAATTCAACTCATAAGAAAAAGAGAAATGCATGTGTAGGTTTTATGATGTGTCTGCCAACATTTAACACAGAGTAACAAAAGATTACCAGATTGTCCTGGGAAGGACAAATGTTTCAGCGCAGATGTTTTCAAGGACCAGTTCTTGTTTCAATAGAAAACAAAATGGATTTGTTGATGGAGGCTTCAGCATCAGACCAGGCATTGAAACCTAAGCTAAACTAAATCAAACAGGGGGAAGGCTCTGCTGTATGGCATGTGTAGTGGACAGAAGCAAAGCTGAGATCTACCACAAAAAGGGTAAAATTACACACTGGAAGGCAAAAAATAAGAAAAAATGTTGTGTTAAAATGCTCATAATTTATTGCAGAAGGTACAACTGAACTGCTGCTTTTTGAATGAGACTGAGTCATTCAAAGTTACTCCCATGCTGAATGCACCCCACTATACTTAGCTAAGTATAACAAGAGTCAGAAGCAGCTGTATAACCCTTGGTAATTGATTTTCCTTGCCTAATCACTGTAATGGAAAATTATTCCTAATTTTTTACTTTGAATTTCTTTTCTTCAACTATTGGTTTTATTATTCTTTTCTTCATAAGATTAAAGAGCTGTTGGATGACTGGTAGTTTCTTCCTTTAAAGAAACATATACTTTGTAAATACATAATTTCATCATCCTTTTGAATTTTAAAGATGCAATACCTCATTAATTTTTTTATTCTGTTCTCAGCATTGTCTCATATCTTCTACACTTCTAAACTTATGAAAATTAGAAGCAGATGTATTATTCTACTGAAATCTCATTAAAGTTTGGATTTTGCAGAAGCTGTGCTACATTCTAACAGTATGCTGCTGTTTAGCACACAGAATATTGTTATTCCCATAGTTCTATTACTTTGCATTTGCTATACTGAAACATTGTCCTTTAACAAATTTCATTTGACAAACAATTCAGAGCAGCGTCTCTGATCACTCTCTCCTTATCAGTATTTACCAGTTTGTCAGCTCTATGTCATCTGCAAATATTGGATTGCTTTTATTTACTTCTCATAACTGAGGTACTGAGAGATTTCAGCCTATTATAGTACTGTAAATGCTAGAAGTACATCTGTTTTATGATGATTCCCCCTTGAGAATGGAATTTTGTCATCATTGCTTGTATAGATTGAAATCTATTAAACTTATGCTTCATGGATGCTGTGTCTACTAATTTTTTAATCAGACTGTTGTGCAGCAGATGAATGCTTTGGTTTTGCTTGTATTGTGTCTGTCTCTATTATGTCCTTATGTGCTGTAAGTGAAATTCCCTCCAAGGATAGCACATTTGTTTGAAAAGATCTTTTTTCCATAAGAATGTGTTGACTGATATTAATTATTTACTTTCTCTTTAGTTCTCTATATAATCTGAAATAATCTTGATTCTCCATATTTTTACAGGTGTACTGGCCAGGCCACAGGCCTGCAGACTGACTGCCTGATGCATAAAGGGAGCTGAGAAATATTGGCTGCTCCAGGTTCAGCTGCCACAAGAGCTGGATCTGGGATTTCTCAGTAGAGTCCCATGTAGCAGTTGTCACCTCCCAGACCAAGCCCACTTTTGATGGCAGCAGTCAAAATTTGGAGTGCTGGGGAGTCCAGGAACTTGAACACTCCTCTAGACTTTACTGAAAAAAGCATTAGCAAAATATTAATCTCCTTGGCCAACACTTTGTTACTCTGGGCAAACTGCCTGGGCTTTCCTTAGCTTACATTATTTCACCACCATCTACACTGTTGATCAAAGCCTTCCTTAAGCAGTCATAAAATGAAAAGCACTTTGATATTCGTATCTAATAAAATATTTCCTTGCTTCTTTTCAATTAAAAATCAGAAACATTATTTACACAGTTCACATCATTATATTTAATGGAGTTTTGGTATTCATTCCCTATTCAGGTATTGTCTATTTTCTCCTTTGCAGCAGTAAATCTGCAGTGTACTATAGGTTTATGAAAAGTCAGGGCTTGTATATTCATGATATTTGCCTGAAACAGCTTATAATATTTTTGTTTGGTGGTGTATACAAAAGGCATCTTCTTGAGCAGGTTGTCCTGTTGTTATACTTGCCTCATTTTTAATTGCTGTTTTATTTTCCAAGGCTGTAATAAAAAATATAACAGATAAAATTTATTGTTTTAATTCTCCCTGGATGGGGAGTGAACACTTTCAGGCCGAAACATTAAGGATATCAATTTCTTCCTGAAAGCATACAAGCCTGATTTTCTGCAGGCTCACACTGAGAAAGGAAGAGGCAGGTGTGTTATCCCTGCTTAGT
Organism: Melospiza georgiana; assembly: GCF_028018845.1. Taxonomy (NCBI): domain Eukaryota; kingdom Metazoa; phylum Chordata; class Aves; order Passeriformes; family Passerellidae; genus Melospiza; species Melospiza georgiana. The sequence goes on along the minus strand of NC_080432.1, from coordinate 64,903,424 downwards.
GTCTTCTCTTTGCAGCATGTATCCCTGTTTGTGTGGGCACATGGTAAACTGCATTCCCTCTAGGTTTTACACCTTCCTCTCTCAAGTGGGAGGATAGAAGTCTCGTTCATGCACACTTTTTGGATTTCATTAGTAACCTGGATCTGAAAGCATGCACAGGGACCAGTGCCAGTGCCAGACTGGTGTCTCATCTGAGCAAATCTTCTTGAGGCAAGTGCTCTGGCAATCTCAAATTGGACCCAAAGCACACCATGCAAGAGCAGAATTCTTTTGTGTATCTTCATAGCTACAGTGATGTTTCTGCATAATGCGTTACTCTTGACTTGTTAAAGGATTTGATTTTATCTCTTTTTATTTTAATTTTTTTGGCATTCTTTTAGATACAAATGTCTGTTAGAAATGAGGGAAGTGTCCTTAGCAGGGAGGAGAGTATGGAGCTTGGTGTGTCTCAGGTTGGATCAATGGGACCATATAAGTTTGATCACAAGAATTTAATTTTGATAGTTTTTGCAGCATTGAGAGCACTGGTACTGCAAAAGATAATTACATTTTGTTTGTTTTATATATTAGATGTATTACTGCTGGAGAAGTTGGCTAAAAGTTTTAAAAGTAATCAAACTGTGAGAATTTCCATAGAAATCAGGATCTTGCAGCATATCCTTCCACGTTCTAAATTCTCAGGAAACTCATTCCACAGCTGTAGCTGGTTTATTTCCAGCACTTTCCATTTTCTGGGCTTTGTAAGGTGCATTGCCAAAAGCATTAAAATCTAATCTGAAATAAAATGCAATAAGTGAGTGTTAGAACAAAGAACAAAAAATGTGAAAAGGGACTTAACACAAATGGCTTTCTTGAGCTGTGATTAAACTGAGATATTTCAGTCAGTCTCCTTGAAAGCCTGTTCTTCAGATTTAGAACTATGCAGAGAACAGCAATAATTTAAAAGTGCTTAATGTTTTATGCAGAAGTTTTTGTGTCTGAAAAGAAAAGGAAAAGTGTATTATCTAGAAATAACTGAAATGGTTGTTTACACTGCATTGCTTATATTACTCTGGTAATGCATTTCTGTATTCTACACTTGGATAATTTCTATATAATTTCAAAATGAACAAAGAGATTAAATAGCTTAAGAGAAATATTCTTCAAAGTTTGTGATGGTAATGAACATACCAGTGCAAGAGTTCTGAATAAATTCAGTGTGAAGCAAATCCTTTTTTCTTATTCATAAGATTCGGAATACCTGGAAGTGAGCTAGTGTTCCCAATGCTTATTTTGAGAGTGGACATTGCATATTGTATTCTACTTTTCAATAACCTTCTGAAGCACTGAGGGGCTGTTGATTTTGCTAAGAGTATCAGTAAATATGTTTTGGTCTGTCCCTTGGATGAATTTTTGGGGGATACTTGCATGCATTTCTCAGTTTTTACTCGTAGAACATAATAAATGGATGTTGGATAATCAGTGCTCCAGAGCACAGAGTAATTGTTGTGCGATTTCAAGTTTGTGCAAATGCCTGCACTGTAGCTTAACCGAGACTGATGGTAACTTGTTTTCCTGAAGTCAATTTCACAGCACTATGGAATCAGCACTAATATCCAGCTGGTGTTTTATCCTGTTTAAAGATATCATTGATGCAAACTGCCCCCTGTAAATACATCTGCAAGGGTATTTTGATCATGTATTTCTCCAGTTAAAGTTGTGGCAGTGCAAGTGTGAAAGTGCTGCAGTTTCCATATCCCATGTGTTTCTAAAATACCTATAACCAGAGCCTGGTAAATCTCACAAGATCTTGCCTGCATTTATAAGGCTGAAAAAAGCTACTCTGTGCCAGACCAGAAACAAGTGAAAGGGAAGTACAAGTACTAAAAGTTGTCATCACATTAAAGCTGTGGAAACAGGTAAAAGAAATTAGGGAGTTTGGCACTCACATACTATTGCAGTTTAATGGGACTTAAGTTCCTCATATGCAGACAAAAGTCTGAAGTTTGGGACCAGATTTTGAAAAGATTTTACATATTGAATGAAGTCATGTCCTCAGGAGCATCCTGGCTGCTCAGCAGTGTGATGTCCCTGTGTTACAGCTGGAGCCAATTAATGCCAAAAGTAGGTAAAGTGTTTGAAACTCTCTCCTACAATTTTTCTTAGGTGTTGTTTGCTGTCAATGACTCTTAATTATCTGAACACTTAAGAGTACTTAATATTTATATTTATTCTTAGCCAGGAGGTAAAAATAGCTAATAGTATAATGCTGTCCTATATTAATCATGAACAATCTTATCCCACTTCTGAAAAATGTGTCATGGGAACTGTGTGAAGTTCTTCCTTCACAAAAGTTGCAGAGATTTAATTGACTCTTTCTTTATCAATGACAAAGAGAGAAGTATATTTCTAATCCTTTACTGATTATTAAAAATACTTTAAAAAGAGTTTTTAGGATGTTTATTTTTGAAATCTTCACACAAATATTTTCAGAGGAAATTGATAACAGATTTGTTTTTCTATGAAATAGTTCCTATAGAGGTTAAAATAAAAGACTCCATGATTTTTATAATCCAGCTGGTGTAGCTATGTTCGAAAACAGGACTTGAAATAAAGCAGTAAAAATAGTTGTGGGTTGTATATACATACAAAATCTATTTAACCATATGGGTTATATTAAGACCTTAACAGAGAAAGTAACTACAACCCCGCCACTTTGTGAAAGAACTTGGTGTAATAAAGAGATTAATTTACCAACTTCTTTTGTTCCCAGAGGAGACAAGTACTATGAATTAATAATATAATAGTATAATTTAATAGTATAATGTAATATTAAATTATACAATACAACATAATTGCATAATGAATTATAAAATTTTATCAATTAGTAGTCCAAAGGAAGAGTTGCAAACCTGTAGTAATCCCAGTGTGAAGACTCCCAGTTAAATCAATTCCCACAAACTACTTTCCAGACCCAACACTTTCCCAAAAATAGTATAATCCTCTCGAACAGCAAATTCCTTGAGTTCTTTTCTTTATTAATCAAACATTTCTTCATTTTCTTCCCAATAGATGCGGTAAAAACACAATGATCATGGTAAAAAAATGGTTTAATAACATTTTTGCCTCTTCCCAAAGACTGTCAAATGTCTCCTTACAACATGATCCCACTGTGTTAGTAGCTGTCTAATTAAAATTCCATGCAGCTCTTTGAAAGCAGAGCATGTTTATCACAAGATGATATGCACTGTACTTTATTGTGCTGCCTCACTCCCACTAAATAAATGTCGCATTTGTTTGATACCTACAGTGCAATATATAATTGCTAACAGTCTCATGATGCCTAATATATTCAGTTACTCCTGATGTATAATATTTTTCTTGTAAAATGCTTCACTGCTGTAGCTAGATCTAGCAGTTGTGCTCTGGTATAGAACTTTTCATTTGGAGAAAGCAGTGAGAGGGCTGTCTTGTCAGATGGGATTTTGCACAAAGTATCCTGGGCAATTGCTCAGACATGAGGGAAAATGTTATGATGCTTCTATCACAGGAGCTTCTTGCTGCCAAATAAATGAACCAAGCATGGCAAACTGATCTGTGCTCCCCTGTGTTAGCATTAATGGAAAACATCTGAAAAGCTTCTGCTGGGATTTTTCCCATAAGTGTGAACAAGGATCTGTGAGGAATTGTGCCTCTACTTAACATATAATAACTTCCAATGTCAGAAATATTAATCATCATCTCTGCCCTTGTGCTCAGCTGTCCTGTCATGAATAAAACATCTGGGAATGGAATTTCAGACATTTATTGATTTGAGTCTCATTTCCACAGAATAAGATCACTGACATCTCTCACGTGTCAATCAAGATGTCTAAGAGGGATTTTCAATCATTTTTCCCCATCTCTGAAATTTCAGCATTCCACAGAGCTGTTTCTTACAAAATACATATTTAAACAGAATGTGCTTCATTGCTTCTCTACATAACATATAGCATAAGGTTAAAATGTCTTTAGGACAGCTATTTAATTTCATAGATAAATCTCACTTGTTTTTTCACTATTCCTTTTTCTCAGCCATTGCACCATTAGTTATGACCATAAAATAGTCAATTAATGAAGATTGAAAGCTCAGACCTCTGGCAGCACAATTTCACTCGCTTTATCTCTCTATAATCTTTTTTAAAGCTAAAGCCACTGCTGAATATGAAGTGAAACATCATTGTAACTAAGTTGAAAAGAACTTTAGAGAAGGGATAAAAACAGAGGACTTGAATCTGATAGCTTCAAGACTTAGTAAATGCTTTGTAGATACTGCCTACTAAATCAGGGAAAAAACCAGGAAAATATTAATTAAAAAAAAAGAAGAAATAACATCTGTTTGAGAAAGATCTAAACAAACAGAAGTTAATCTCTTTCAGTAGATATCTAGCAGACATTATGCTCTGACATTTAAAACTTGTATGAAAAGAGAATTGAGAGTATGCTACAAAAGCTTGTCTCAGTCTTTGCTGGGGGAGGATATCTACTTGCAATGTAAAAGATGAACTTTACAGCAAATTTTGGCAACTTAATATAAACTTAATATAACTTGCAGTTAGTGTGCATGACTACATCTATATCTAATCTCAATAGAGGTGAAACCCAAAGTGTTTCTGGGCACTCCCTTTTAGATAGTCATCCCTGAGGTAAATTGTGTGTCTGACAGTCAGGGTTCACAGTGGTAGTGGTGTGCAAGTCTGACTTCACTGGCTAACTCTGCTTAATAGGTAGTTTGAACATAATGGTAATTAATGGCCTTCAGAACAGGTCCATAGCAGGAGCACAGAAATACTAATCATGTCAATATAGACAAGGCTGTGCTTCCAATAAATATTTTCAGCTTCTGATGAGAGAATACGGCACTTGCTAGGTTCACAGGGTGGTGTGAAGGATTGGAAGGGACCACCAGAGGCCATGTAGCCCATCCTTCAGCTCAACACAGGTCCAATTAGAGCAGTCTGTACAGTCCCTTATGTGAAAGATAGCCACAGTTTCTCCTATAAATCTCTCTTTCAATTCATGCAGATAATGAGCGAAAAAATAAAAAAATACATTTATTTTCCATGCAGACTTTTTTCTCAAGAGAAGTTCAGCACTGTGTTCTGAACCAATCCAGTCGGAACAGCAGGCATTGAGCTTGATCTCTCAGTTCTATAACAGGCTCTAAATGCTGGAACTTAACCTTTCCATGCTGTTTTCCCTCTTCCATTTTCATTGTGGCACTGACAGGTTTCTCTTAACACTGTGAGATATTTGGTGAAAGGTTTGTACTCTTCTGTGCTAGTAGAATGAGACTAGCATGTCAGGGTCCTCCTCATCTTGTCTTCATGGATCCTGGTTTGGCATAATGAGACTGCAAAGAATTCACTGAGGCACAGTGAGAAGCTCACTCTAATGAGGCATCAGATCACTGCATGGAACAAAGCACAGGATTCTTTTTAAATACCGTGTCCCTGTTCACATCAATTTAAGAGACAGGCAGATATATTTTTAATGAAATATTATTACACTAATTAGTTTCATGTCAAAACGCTAAGCGATATGAAATACATGAGAAAAATGAAAAATTTCTTTAAAGAATGAAATTACTACAATATAGATTAAAGCAGGACAAATGTTCTTGTGTAATATATGTTGTGAGATAACTTCATTGTTAGGTACAGGATGCAACTTTTGGTCTTTGATATAGATGAGAGATCATCTTCAATTTGCAAATTTCTTTTGAGACCAGAGAAGGAAAGCTGGAGACAGAAGGAGAGTTGGGAAATAAGATGGTTGATCTTAGAATTTTCTTAGAAAGAGAATGGAGAAAAAGTGGACAGGGAGAGTAATCTAACTGACAAAGAAAGAGAAAATATATATTAAAATGTTGCTTTCCTAATCAAATGGGTAAGTAATGAAAATCCAAGGACTTCCCTGCTGGCATAAATAAGAAGACCTTCATAATTCTTTTCTAATGCCACAGCACTCAGGAGCAAAACAATGTATTTTCAGCTTCACCTCCCCTCAGAGTGCTGATGTTGTTCTTGTTTTGAAGAAGGGGAACAAAACTTAAAAAAATAACATCTGGCAAGAATTTTAGTACAGAGTAGTGGGAACATAAGGAGTAAGAGAAACATGAACAGAAAAAGCACGAGAATGTAAAACAAAATATGGTGGGAATGGAGAGGAGGGAAGATTTGGACAAAGGGGGAAGAGAACAGTAAATGTGAATCACTGAATGCCCCGAGAAAGAATACAAAAAGTAGAGAGCATTGAATCACCAATCCATCACAAGACACTCTAACCCCATTTAATAGACAAATTTGCATATGAATATTCCTGTAGTTAGTTAAGATGTTGCACTTTGAAGAAGACAGGAATTATATAAATATACTAATGATTTTAGACTGTGCTGCGTTGACCCTGGCTGGATGACAGCTGCCCATCAAAGCTGTGCTATCACTCTCCTCCTCAGCTGCGTGGGGGAGAGGAAACACAACAACTCATTGGTCAGATAAGAGCAGGATGAGATCACTCCCCAGTTACCACCATGGGCAAGACAGATTTGACTTGAAGAAAACTTGATTTAACTTATTGCAAGTCAAATTAGAGTAGGATAATGAGAAATAAACTCAAATCTAAAAAACTCCTTTTATACACATCTCCCTTCTTTCTAGCCTTTGCTTCACTCCCTATTTTCTCTTCCTCCTCTTCCCCCACAGTGCAGGGCAATGGGAGATGCAAACAATGTCACAAATTGTTTGTGCCATTTCCTCCTCTTCTGGGGTAGGACTCCTCACACTGCCCCTGCTCCAGTGTGGGTGCCTTCCATGGAATGCAGTCCTTCAGGCACAGCCTTCTCCAGGATGGGTCCCCCATGGGGTCCCAAGTCCTGCCAGCCAAACTGCTCCTGTGTGGGTTTCTCTCTCCATGGTCCACAGATTCTGCCATGACCTGCTCCAGTGTGTGCTCCCCATGTGCTTCCCATGGGGCCACAGCCACCTTCAGGCACTCACCTGCTCCAGTGAGGGGCCCTCCATGAGCTGCAGGTGCATCCCTGCTCCATAGTGGACTTCCATGAGCTGCAGGGTGTTGTTATTTCTAGAGTACCAGCTCTCAGGCTGCCACAGCTCTCAGCTGTCCTATCTTCTATCACGTCGGGATCACCAATTGTTGTACTCAAATTTCTAGAGTCCCATACCTTCTGGGTGTCTTGCTCACACACAGGTCTTCACAACAGTGATGCTCCTGCTTCTTCATCAGGACACCTCCAAGACTCTCCCTGACTGGCCAACCCACCCCCTTTTATCCCAGTTATCTTCACTAGCCACAGCTGCCACCCAATTAAGGACATGCAGCCCATTTAGAACAACTAGGATTGGAGCAAGGCCACTTATACAATACATATATTTTGCTAGGACTCCTACTATAGTAGGGGAACATCCTGCCTCACCATGGTCTGCAGAATCTGTCCTGGTTCTGGGACATCTCCTCCCCCTCCTTTGACACTGACCTTGGTGTCTGCAGGGCTCTTTCTCTCTCCTCTCCTGCTGATGTTACTGTTGTGCAGTTTTTTTCCCCCTTTCTTAACTATGGTACCACCAATGCTGATGGGTCTTGGCCAGTGGGGGGCCAGCTGGCATTGGCTCCAGTGGACATAAGGGAAACTTCTCATAGCTTTGCACAGCAATCAGACCTGAAGCTAAAGCCTTTCCACAGAGATCCAATACATAAGCAATTGGCTGCTTGTTGTAACCCTGACTGTGGTCAGTGGAAATTTTGCCGTTGTTTCTCTGTAGTCTGCTAATGTTAAAGTGAAAAATGAAGGATAAAAATGATCCATGATGCAAGCAATGATGCCATGTGGGTGGCAGATTACCCTGGAAGATTTAGGGTTGAGGAAATATTTTTGAAAAAAATTACCTAAAAGTCATATTTTATATATAGCTTGATAATAGCTAGTGATTTTGAGCTGAGAATAACTGAGAAGATGGATTTTATTCTATAGATAAGTGGAAATAAATATTGGGATGAAACAAAAGGTTCTTTTGCTTCAAAAGACAAAAGCAGTGAGGCAGTGAAAAATCCCTAAGAGATGAGCTTGGCAGTGCTGTGATAATGTATAGTCAGTGCTGTAGTACATGTACTGTAAAAAAACCCACAAAGTTCTCGTGTGTTACGTCTTCACAACCAAAGTAAGATTCATACCCAGGAAGTTCCGTGGGTTGGGAGCCTCACAGCTAAGGTGCCTTTCCTCATGTGGAAAAGTGGGTCAACATCACATGTTTCACAAGCATTATTATCCCATTGGCTAAGGAGGATGCTCCTCTCTCAGGTTTTGTACAGTTGGTAAGCTACCTGTTCAGAAAAATTCTGTAGATCTTCTCTTAGAAGTAAAATTACTGAGTATTGTTAAAAAAATCTACTGAATTTATCAACAGTTAAGCCATGCTAATTTACAAATGATGCATAATAATAATTCACTTTTGAAGCCCCGAGTTATTTTCTTTTAAGTTTTTTTCAAATTAATGATCTGTACATATTCATTAGTTCCCTTCCTATTCATAACAAATGGCTGTGTTATTTATTTGGTTGCTTTCTATTCAGAGCAGGTAGTTTTAGTGAGAACCACACATTTCTTAAAATGTGTTAAATTCTGTAATTTTATGTGACGAACTTTTACCCACTTGTGATACCGTTTCATAAAGGCATTTTCCCTTTTAGATTAATTGCAAATTAAAAAATATTAACATTATTTATACTTTGAACAGTGATGCAATCACAAGCATGAAGGTTAGAGATTCAAATTTTGTGTGTGAACCGAGGTATACATCTTGCATTAGGGGAGGGAAAATGCTTTATAGATTTTCAGAGGCATCTCCAATTTAACAAATACTTGAGCTTAGGTGTCTGTTTCTTAACTCCTATTGAGAGGATTACCTCTTGGCAGACTTCTGAAAGCTGTTCAATGAGCTACACTGAGTTGCATATGAAAAAAATAAGCAACTGGAGATCCATTTAAATGGAACATTGTCAAAAACATATTCTCATGAAATTGGTTTTATGTATAAAGCCATGAAATCTGTTTTTCCCCTTCTCTGGATCTGAAAAACTTCCTGCTGTGTCTAGACTCAACAAATATAGCTTTTTTTCCCCTCATAAATTATTGAAGTTACTTGAAGCATCTCAGCTCTGTTCATTTCTGCTATCCTTTTTCGTCTCATAGCTCCTTGAGAAAATAGATCAAAAGTATTTCTTTAGACACTGTTCATATCTAAAAACCAGACCTCAAGTAATAAAGAGAAAAAATATCTGGCCTTGTCACTCGGGAGGTCAGACATGCTGAAAATAAACACAGACATGAAAATTTATCAGGAGGAATGCCTACTGGACCCCAAAATTTCAGTAAAGGACACATGCAGCTGAACTATTGAGTAAACAATTTGGTTGACTCCCTCCTTACTATGGCACAAAAATGTTCTCTTATCTACAGTGTGTTGTGAAGGACTTACAATAAACTGCAGTCTTGGTGACTTAATAACAAATGTTAGTGAAAACCACTGCTAAAAAGACCTTAAGCCAACCAAAATCCACAAAGATTCTAAGATGTTTTGAATATGCTTTCCAACAATATTATTTCTGAATATGCAAGTTGGTATATCTACAAGAAATGGCCGGTTACAATAATGAAGAATGTGCTCTCTGCTTTTGTAGAATTTTTCCTTTGTAAATGCACTTTAAAAGAAAAATAACAATTAAAATTTAAAGTTTCTTGTTTTTTGATTCCTGAAATGATACATTAAAATATTTAGTGGGTGCAGTTCATTATTGAAAAAGCATGTAATTATTTTGCTCTTTAATAAAACATGCACTACAATATGGTGGAATTGAATAAATAAAACAAAGCACCCAGAGATTCCTAGCATAATTACAAAGTAAGAAGATATTTTATTATATTGCTTTAGAAGTGAAGGGAATTGCAATTGATGATATTTCTCAATAATTACAAGTCCTGAAGATATTTTGCTCTCCCTAAAAAGGAGGACTAAACAAATCCTGTGAGTCAGTACATTTGCATAATGACTTTCAAAGTTTGGCTTTTGGAAACTCTCAGGAAAAACTGTTGGTTAAATAAGAATCAGTGGCCAAACGACCTTAATTTTTAAAGACAATCCATTCTAGATGTAATCTGAAAACTCTTTTGATAATTTGAAAAATAATTTGACATTATTTCTTAATATGACTTTTTTGTTTTTTGATTCTAAATACACAAAAATCCAACTACTTAGATTTGTATTTTTTCAGTCCATGTCAGGTTGAATGAAGATCCCTGACTCAATAGTGCTTTGGTTACACTCTACATAGTTGCTATAGCAGAGAGTTAAGGACATTGAAATTTTGCAAACTGCTACACTAGGTAACGATGCTAGGTTTTAACACAGACAATAATTTTCAAGGAAGAAATAGTAAAATACCATGGGTGAAAACGAAATTAATTTTCAGCCTTAAGAAATTCTTTATAAAGAGTCCATTTACAATTAGTCAATTTCTAAATCAAATTAAAGTAGTAACGTAAAATATAGTTTATACTAAAAATTTAGTAATAATCATAATATGTATTATTAAAAGTTTTGGATTCAGTTTTCACCTGTTATTTGGATAACTATTTAATTAATCTAATTAAGTTTACTTATTTTAATATTAAATTAAATTTACTTCTAATTTATCTTAAGAATAATTAATCACTTTAAGCATCTAATAAGCAAAACTTAGGCAGCACCAAAGAGCTGTGACAAAATTTTTAAAGGCATTGGAACAAAAAGTATATTTTATACACCTGAATAACCTGGAATTTCTGCAAGTAAAGGAAAGTTACGGCAAACTTTTGTTACTGTTTTCAGTTATTGGATTTTCTCTACTATATTTTTCCAACTTGTGGTAAAAAGCATACAATGTAATTCAAAATGCAGAATAGGCAGCTGGAAAGATTCAAATACTGAACCCTCAGGTAGAAGGATTGCAAAATTTATCAGACTTTTTCAGGACGTGCAAGATAGCATATATTAGCCAAAGAAGAAATATATAAACCATAGGATCATATTATAGAACAAAGATTCTCTCTTTGAGCTGGAGTAGAACTTGCTAACAACTACCTGTCATAGGGAGCAAAGTGACTCACTCCTCATTTCTGACCATTCCATTTTGGATGAACTGACATCAAAAGTCAACAACTTCACAGTAGAATATTAAAAGGCAACTGAAAGTAACTTCCAAGTAAAAAAATAAGTAAAACTCATTGACATATGCTATCAAAGTTAGATTCTTTGTCACCAGAAATGAACTTTGTAACAATTTCCTAAAATATCACCAATTTATATTGCATATATCTTCTATATGTATGATGCATGTATGCTGTGCATGTATGCACCCACAAAAACATTCACATATATATGTAAATATTTACAGATGTATGAAATGTAATTGGGCACACATTTCTGTGAGCCCAGTGTACATTTACTTGTGCTTACCTGTATGTACACATGTGAAGCAATATTTTTTCCATTACTAGTATCCTGGACCATATGGGTGTGTATACACTTACACATGTGTATATGCTTACATATATACATGTATGCATACACACACATAGATATATAACCTCTAGGCTATTACTGATAGCTATATACTTTATTAATACTTTATTACTGCTTTTCTACAGCTAAAGCTAACTTTATTACTGCTAAATCTGACTACTTCTGATCTTTAACTACTCTGGTTATTAATATACCCTAATATAGAGAGTGTACTCTATAAGAATGTTTGTTGATTAGATATTTATAAGAAAAAAAAAGACTGACCTTGATTAGATATTTATGAGAAAAAATAGCTGACCTTGCAGCTTGATTTCTAGAGGATGTCAGTGGACATGGCAGTTTCAATTAAATTTTCTGCATTTGGCCAAGCTAACTAATTTCCCAGACTTTCATAGTCATTTGTGAAAACATTCCCCTGTGTGCACAGGAATCAATCACTTATAGAGAAGTTCAGGAAACACAGGGAATAATCAAAATATCCAGTAGTTTCTGACAGCCTTGCAACACAATCCCAAAGAAACTCTCTTCTGAAGGCAAGACAATTACATGGGGATGTTGGAAGTGCAAACATTAGACAGTAAGCAGACATCTGGTTGCCTCACAGGTCAGGCTCCAGCTGTTCATGTGGTGCTTTGGAATGGCAGAGTAATCCATTTGCACCATGGGCAGTAGCACATTTGGACCTGTCCATGCTCGGCCCATCCAAACCTTGAGAAGTTGTTATGCTGAGCATGTCCATGCCCTCAACAATAGCCTGAGAGGACTTCCAGGGGATTTCTTAAATGTAAAGGAAGTGTGTTGGCTGTAGATGGCAACTTGCCAAATCAATTGACCTAAGAATTACAGCAAAAGTGTTTTGCTTTATGGGTTGTTTTATTTTCCATAAGGAAAACCAGAGGGAAAAGGAGAAGTGAAGCATTGATGGAGAAAGAAATGGAAACCACTTTTTGGAAAAGGAAGGTTTGAAGCAATATTTCCCAGTAACTCATGATCTCAATATCCCATAAAACAAACTTCATGTGATGTTACGCCAGGAAAATATTTATACTTATTTCAAAACTTTCTCTGAGAATGACACACACAAACACCAGGTGTGTTCTATTTTCCTTCTTGCTTGTTTTCTACCTATAATCCTTGTTGCTTTAGCTGAACTGTTTAAAAGACCTCTTATCAAGCTCTGGAAATTTTCTTATTCTAATTTAAAGGCAGTCATAAGGATTTGGGCTTTTGCCTCTCAAATTCGACTTTCATTAGGTTTGCATGTATTATTTTGATGTTTGGAAAAATATGCAGCGATTTCTACACTGTTTAAAGTCACAGGAATATTTTTCATGTCCCTCCTGAAGAAACATACAGACAACAAAATAATTGGCACAAAAGCCAAAAATTCATTAAAATCTCACTGGGTATTATAAATTTTTCTTGAAAGTGTGGATTAAGTGGTGTAAAAACCACTTTAGAACAGTTAAAACTTTACCGGAGAGCACAAATCATAGGCACAGACTAACCTAACCTATGTTACACAGTAGGATTAGCAGCAACAAAAAATACAAGTATATTTTATATCCTAGGGATTACCCACTGAATCACACAGCATGACAAAACCAGAAATCTTTTTCCCAGTATAAATCAATGACTTTTTAATGTCCTGTGGGCGTCAGAATAAGAGTGTAACCTGATGAAAAATTGCAGTTTGAGAAAGTATCCTGGCATCCATCACATCAGTTTCTTTTCCAAGACACAGTGATTCTTTTGATTTTTGAAGTGAAGAATGAAATAGAGAGTAGGACTTCTAGCTGCCCACTTTCTGCTTCTTTTGAGATACAAGAAAGAGCTCAGTATGCCTTCATCTATGTTTCAGAACCAGGCCAATTTCTGATTTTTGCACAGCACATAAATTATTTTTGTAATTCATAGCCAACATACATTCCTGAGATCAGCTCCTTAGTCTGCATAAGAATGACTCTTACAGTTCTACACAACTAGGCACGCAGTCTTGTGTAAAGAATGTGGACCTATAAAGTGATGATACTCCTTTAGTAATAGACATAAGACTATAAGAGAGATTATTGAGAGAGGAAAATAAATTTTCCCTTTGGACAGGCTATTCCACGATGAGGTTTCCTGTATCTTTCTTTCACTTAAACATCTGCTGTACTAGAATAATTTTTATGGCTCCCAGTGCGAATCTTTCATTACTTACTGTGGCGGACATGATTTATAAAACTCAGTCCATAATCACATTTTTCACATCATTCCTTTAAGGTCATACATACTTACATGTCAGGCCCAGTACTAGTAAATGAAAACCTTAAATGTAATTTCTCAGCTGCCACATCTAGCTTCTCGTCGGTACCCAGGCTGGTTAAAACCCCCTGAGTCACTCTTGTCAACGATATATCTCTGCCAGAAAAGCTACAAGGCTTTTATGCTCCAATTTCACTTCTTTACAGGAAGTGGAGAGATGCTTTCCTTATTAGAATGTGATGTGGCCACCAGCTTTCAGCTCATGAACCGAAGGTGTGGTGGCAAGAACACATTTCTACCAATCCTTCCAGCTTTATAGTATTGTTTATTGAGTGAGCAATAGGTAACCAAGGTTTCCTGAAGGAGTTTCTCCTCTGCTATCCATTTATGAGAAAGTAATTGGGCACAGAGGGAACAGATCAGTATATCAAAGCAGTCAGTGTTCGTGCCCTTATACCAAAGCAGAATCTTTTTTGACAAGTTTGTCTTCTGAGTAAGTTTAGTGTGGTCCTCTGGTCTAAACATTCCCGGCAGATGTGTGGTTTGAAGTCAGTCATACCACAACCACTAAGAGCTGGAGGAAAAGCTCCTGATACCTTAAAATGAATTTAGGCTATAAGCTGATATTGTTCTTAGTTAGATATATTGGAATACATTTTGAATGTATTTTCTTGGATAGTTTTTGGTATCTCAGATATTTTTCAACACATACTGGGGGACTTCAAATCTAAACTAAGGAAGACTGGTAACTACAGGTAAATCAGAAACAAAGCAGAAACGAGGTTGCCACCCACTTTTAAACTAAAGGTTACCTGTGTTACTTGACTCTGATGCACAGAAGTAATTGGTGTTGTCTACATGTGTGAGTGCTGATGTAACTGTTTTCTCAGGAGGGGCTTATCAGGCTCTTTAGTGGGAATGAAATCAGGATACACAAGCAATCCCATGTCTGTGACTTGTGAGACTGCAAGCATCATTCATCTAGAAATAAAATATTTCCCAGGTTATTATATTCCACACTGGGATTATCTTTTAGATCATAAAGTGTTTAACAAAACTCTATTAACACAAGTGCAGAGACCAGACAACTGTTTTTATGCATTTTATCATCCAGCAACTGTAAAAGTGAAGGGACTGTTAAATCTCACAAGCCTTTTTTCTGGCACACTGCAGCTGGGGCTGCTGGACCCATTCACATCTAAGAAGTATTTGGGAGTGGTAAGCTATGAAACTTGGCTTCATCTTCATTGAGAAGTCAACTGGTAAAATTCATAATATGGTTAGTGTGAAAATCCTATCCTTTCCCTACTTAAATTGATGGCACTGCCCTGAGTTCTGGCTGGTTAAGGGCATCCTTGGTGAAGGAAGTCTGGAGGCAAGCACAAACCTTTTGCAAAGGAGCCTCATAAGTTGAAATTTTTAGATATATTTAGGACAAGTCCATCAGTTTTGTTTTATCTCAGGCATTATTCCGAATCAGCTCATCTAAATCTCTTGATCCCTCATTGCAGCCAACCTGTGTGAATTATATGTTGGCCAGAGAGATTTTGGAGTCTTCCTTGAAGATATTCAGGAACTGTCTGGATACAATCCTGTCAAATGTGTTCTTTAATGACCCTGCTTGAAAAAGGAGGTTGGGTCAATGACTCCATGGTGGTTCTGTTTGACCTTACACATCAGCCTTGATTTGAACTATGTATGACACACTGGACGGTATCAAGAGAGGGTATTCATTATAATTTCCATTATTATTATTATTATTATTATTATTATTATTATTATTATTATTATTATTATTATTATTATTATTATTATTATTATTATTATTATTTTATATTATTTCTCTTGAAGCCAGAACTTTGCAGTCATCTGTATTTTGAAAACAATGGAACCCAATATCCTCAGATTTGCCCCATAATCTTAATTCCTGCATGATATAGGGGCTCCAAGTCCCACTAGAAATGGGAGTGTGAGAGAAAGTAGATGTCTTCATGCTAAATCTCTACAAAACTGAAAGAACCTGTCAGGGAAGGATTCTGACTATCAGCTGCAAGGCTCAGGAAGATCAATGTTTTCTTCATTGTCATCTCTGTCAGATGCTTTCAAATAAAAGAGAATGTCTGCTGGGTTCTGAGAAGCACCTGAAATGATACCTGTGAGAAATCTGACTGATTCCACTCATGGCAGTGTACTTCTGCTGTGGTTTCAGCGCCTATGTAACAGACCAACAACAACTGACTCATTTCTGGTGCATCAAATATATTTTGTCCTGGGTCTTAGTGCTTCCTTATGTGACTTCAGGACATCATTGGTGTATGCTCTCATGCTGACTTCTCAAAATGTGATTTTCAATGTGAGAACTTGAATGTCATCCCAGCTTGAAGCTAGGTTTCCTGTCCTGAAAACAAAACAGCCAACTAAAAACCCCCAATAGCTTATCTATTAGTCAATTTATTCCTTTTTCAGTAATCAAATTTTTTTTTATGAATTAAAAATGTTCTTGCAAATATTATAGCTGAAAATGTGTACAGTATTTATCAGAAGCTTAGATTCTCATACTCTCTATGTGTATACATACACATTTTTACATGTATTGGTACAGGAAATAGATTTTGTTTAGATCACTTGTAGATCATGTTTGAAAATTGGAAGACCCTGCAGATTGTTTTGTTTGAGTATGTCTGAAAAGACTCTGTTGATGTCATCATAATAAGTGCACTTGATATCTTTTGTGGTACAGAGTCTGAACTTCACAAAATCTGTCTTATTATCATCCATCACCACTCCAGTCAAATCACACTGGAGGCAAGAGAACACAAGATGCATTTTAAGTGTGATTACACTGAAAAAAAATGAGGCTGTGGATTTCTCTGCAGCCTTTGTCAACAGTTTGTATGAAATACTTATTTTCCAGACAGAAATATGATTATGTTTTTAGTCATCTTCCTTTTTACTATTAATGGAGTGGAACAGTGAAAATGAATCACGGTATAAATTATTTGAGAGTAAAACTGAAACACAAGCAAATATTAGTTATGATTTTGCATGCAAATAATCCTTTATGCAGCTGTAACAATAATGCATTTTTTAGCAATTAAAATTCTCTCGTAAGACAATAGTGCCTATATCATATCACTTAAAGACTAATAAGTAATTTGTCTCAAATACAGTTTACCAAAATGAAATCTAATAATCAAGCACCTAATTTACTATCTCTATTTACATACACATGAAATTTCATCTCCAAATGCTACCTGCATTCTTTTTCAAATGCACTATGTTTTTCAAACAGATGGCTTGTATTGGTCATTTTCAAAACTGATTGAAACTCATATAAAATACTTGGTTGTAAACTTTGTTATGCATCTCTCAGAGATGAGACAGTTTTTGTGCTAAGATTTTGATACAGGGTATTGTGAGAAGGCTTTTGCAAGCCGAAAGTGGGCTGCAACTGCTCCCTTTGGGTGTGTGATATCACTTTAGAACATCCTCAGTGTAGGTGGCAGGACATTCAACTGAACACGGTCCTTCAGGCAGTGCCAGGCTGCCGCAGAGTTGTGAGCTTTGGGTGGAGGTTCGAGGACTGGACAGAACGTGAGGGGAGTGGAATGGTGGAAGTGTCCTCAAGCCTCATGCTGGGACCTAGTCACAGTCATTGGCCACTGTGGGAGCTAAGAAGGCATGCTGTGGGAAGTTTGCATTGCAGATGAATTACTGAGTCTGAGACATACCCATGATTTCAAGCCGTACAAATATCTCTGGACATCTCTGAATTTCAGGAGACCTGAGGCATGGAACCTGGATTTCCTTTTATAGAGAGCCTGGTCATGTAGGAAGGACTCAAAGCATCTTATTTAACTTGTACTGGTCATGTGGTGTTACCATGATAATAAATTCAATAGATGAAGGCTATACTGCTGAGGCCTACCTACGCACTGGGTAAATAATTTTTAACCTTTAAAACTCATAAGATTTTTGAGGTTTCCTGATTTCAATAGAATTAAGGCAGCAGCATCAAAAATATCCACAGGTGCCTGTAAACAGCCAGTTCAGTCATTAATTAGACTGGCATCAAGAGCACTTCCAGCACCCACCATGACAATGCTTGACAATCTGCACGTCCCTGTCTGGGAGGGCAGGACCATTTCCGTCACCACTGTTTGCAGCAGTGATGCTAAAATCACTGCGCCCAAACCAGCCACCTATCATGCTGGGTGTTGTAAGTGGATGGCAATAGAAGAGAAGCCTTGCTCTGAAGAATATGTCCTCTGAAGAGAAGAACTGGACAGAAAAGGATGAGGATCTAAGGATCTAAGTGTCATCATTCCCATTTTACAAAACCAAATTTGCAATGTACAAGTTAGGTAAACAAAAAGCTGTTGTAGATCTGGGATGGAGATGGATGGGATAAATCTTCTATTAAATCTTATTCTTTTTGATCCTTGCATCCCACCAACTCCACTTTAAGTTACCCTCTCTGGAATTCTGTGAGGAGAATTGCAAAACAAAAAGCAACTCATGTTATTTTGACTGCATATTCACTCTTGCTTTCCAGCTGCCCTATTGCCTACTTTCTGTATAGATGAATTCTTAGTTACTATCAAGCTTTACCGCGTTGTTTGATTTTTTCAAGTTAACAAATACCCTAATTTCTCTAAAGATATTGTATAAGTATAAAATATAATCAACAAATTTTAACATTGGGAAGGACAGGAAAAAAGATTGCTTTCACCATCAAAGGAAGCACTACTTGGGACAGATTATAGACATCTGTGAAACAACTTTCTTATATTTGTTTTTTCCTCCAAATTTATTTCTCATTTGGATCCTCTTGGCATTGAAAATTTTGCCTTTTCTTTATTTGCTTTGCTCTTATATAATAGTGGGTGCATAATAAAGGCTTCTCTGAATTTAGATAAAAGTAGGTGTTTCTAGATAAAGGCTTCATACGTGGAGGACAATGCTGGACTGTTACCTATTTAAAGGAAGCTTCTCTTG